>NC_091282.1:1015302044-1015609544 GCF_032444005.1 Ranitomeya imitator
AATCCTTAAGATTTTTCGCCCGTCGCGCAATCAATTTAGGCGTAGCCGAGATATGTGATGTCAACCTCGGTTCACTTAATAATATGCCCCAACTGCGGTCAAGAATCTTATAGATGTCCCGCCACTGATTGTTAAAAGTAGTCACAATACCAAGTGGTATATTGGACTCACGTGCCTGTCTCTGAAGCAGATCTGGTCGTGCACTAGTCCGGGCCCTCTGGTATGCAGACGAGATTACCTTCTTGGGATAGCCACGATATCTGAAGCGGTCCGTGAGTATCCTTGCTTCATCTTGAAAGTCAGACATTAGGCTGCAGTTCCTCTTAAGGCGCAGAAACTGGCCGGTTGGTATGCCATTCTTGAGGTGCCTAGGATGGAAACTTGAATAGTGTAACAAACTATTCGTCGCTGTCGGCTTACGATGGAGTGTAGTGACGACGTTAGGACCTGCCAAACTCACTTTCAGGTCTAGAAACTCCACCGAGGTTCGTGAGATATGTGAGGTCAGCCTGATATTGTGGGGGTTGTCATTCAAATCAGCAATAAACCGCTCACAGTCCTCTTCGGTGCCTGCCCAAAACATTACAATGTCATCAATAAACCGAAGCCACTTAAGGCACCGTTCCCTAAACGCCACATGTTTGTACACAACCGCCTCCTCCCACCACCCTAAAAATAAATTCGCATAAGAAGGTGCACACCTAGCCCCCATGGCGGTCCCCTTGACCTGTCTATAAAAGCACCTATCAAAAACAAAATAATTTTTATCGAGGACAAAGAACAGAAGATCAAGAAGGAATTGATCATGCTCCCTGTCGCCCGTGGTGCACAGGTCCAAGAAAAAGGATACCGCCTTCAAACCTAAATCGTGATTGATGTTTGTGTAAAGGGACTCGACATCTAAAGTAATCAAGATCGTATCTGGTGGTAGACAGAGATCTTGGAGAAGTTGGATAAGATGTGTCGAGTTCCTAAGAAACGATTTAAGCTTCATGGCCAATGGTTGGAGAAAGAAGTCTACATAGATACAAGGCTTTTCAAATAGGCCATTGATGCCGGAGACTATTGGCCTACCTGGGGGATTAAACAACGATTTGTGCACCTTCGGAAGAAGGTAGAAGGTCGGTGTGACCGGGAACTCCGTTGTAAGGAAGTCCACCTCCTTTTTGCTCAATATGCCACTGTCCGCTGCTTGTCCAATAAGCTGGTCCAATTTCCCCTTGAAGAAGTCTGTAGGATCCGCTGGAAGGCGCAGGTAGCAAGTAGGGTCTCCCAGTTGGCGACCAACCTCCTGTAGATAAAGTGAATTAGGCCACAGAACAATATTGCCCCCCTTGTCCGCTTCACGAACAAGGAATTCCCTATTGCCCTGCAGATCCCTGAGTGCCCTGCATTCAGATGAATTTAAGTTGTTATTGCTATTACCGTCGATGCGGAGAGCCTGGATTTCTCTGCAAGTTTGATTAAAGAAGATCTGGACCGCCGGAAAGAGGGAGAAGGAAGGGGTGGCCCGTGAGGGTAGTCTTCCATCAAAACGTTTCCTTGCCGATGTCGTCTCATTTTCATGAAGAAGGTCCATCAGATCCCTGAGGACTTGCCGTTCGTCATTCGGGAGCAGATCTACTGAGGAAGGGTGATGATACAAAAGCTTGAATGTAAGCTGACGGCAAAACAAATATACATCTTTCACCAAAATAAACTTGTCCAAGCTGTTCATGGGAGCAAAAGAAAGACCCTTTCCCAAGACATGTTGTTCAATTGGAGTCAAAACATGCGTGGAAAGATTAATGATTTGTAGGTTACCCGAATCATCCTGTAGGTTTTGCTGCTCCGAAGAAACACAGGGGGCTGGGTCTAACGTCTCCTGTAGTTGTATCTCGTTTCCCGTTTGTATGCAGGGGACGAGTTCTTGAACCCCCTGGTACGTTTTTTGGTTGTTGTGCCTCCAAGTCTTACGTCTGCCCCTCCTGCAGCCCCTTCTAGATCGCTTGGATCTGACGATAAAAAATCGCTGGCCGATACTTCCAGTCTATTGTTGGTGGTAATGTGAGTGTTAGTCTCTGGAGGTGTTACCCTTCTATTACCACGGTGTCCCCATCTATAGGTCTCCAATCATGCCCCCTGTGTCTCCAGTCATGCCCCAGTGTCTCCAGTCATGCCGCCATGTCTGTCATCCTGCCCCCTGTGTCTCCAATCATGCCCCGTTTCTCCATTCTGCCCCTGTGTCCAGCAATCTGCCCGTGTCCAGCAATCTGCCCATGTCCAGCAATCTGCCCCTGTGCCCAGCAATCTGCCCATGTGCCCAGGTTTCTGCCAGTATCCAGCTTTCTGCCCCTGTGCGCAGCATTCTGCCCCTGTGCCCAGCTTTCTGCCTCCCCGTGTCCAGCTTTCTGCCCCCCCTGTGTCCAGCTTTCTGCCCCCCTGTGTCCAGCTTTCTGCCCCACTGTGTCCAGCTTTCTGCCCCCCCTGTGTCCAGCTTTCTGCCCCCTGTGTCCAGCTTTCTGCCCCCCCTGTGTCCAGCTTTCTGCCCCCCGTGTCCAGCTTTCTGCCCCCCCTGTGTCCAGCTTTCTGCCCCCCCTGTGTCCAGCTTTCTGCCCCCGTGTCCAGCTTTTTGCCCGTGTCCAGCTTTCTGCCCGTCTCCAGCTTTCTGCCCCTGTGTGCAGCATTCTGCCCCTGTGCCCAGCTTTCTGCCCCCCCTGTGTCCAGCTTTCTGCCCCCCCTGTGTCCAGCTTTCTGCCCCCCCTGTGTCCAGCTTTCTGCCCCCCTGTGTCCAGCTTTCTGCCCCCCCTGTGTCCAGCTTTCTGCCCCCGTGTCCAGCTTTCTGCCCCCCGTGTCCAGCTTTCTGCCTCCCCTGTGTCCAGCTTTCTGCCCCCCCTGTGTCCAGCTTTCTGCCCCCCCGTGTCCAGCTTTTTGCCCGTGTCCAGCTTTCTGCCCGTCTCCAGCTTTCTGCCCCTGTGTGCAACTTTCTGCCCATGTCCAGCGTCCTGCCCCTGTGCGCAGCTTTCTGCCCCTGTGCGCAGCTTTCTGCCCCTATGCGCAGCTTTCTGCCCCCCCCCTGTGTCCAGCTTTCTGCCCCCCGTGTCCAGCTTTCTGCCCCCCCCTGTGTCCAGCTTTCTGCCCCCCCGTGTCCAGCTTTCTGCCCCCCCCCCCTGTGTCCAGCTTTCTGCCCCCCCTGTGTCCAGCTTTCTGCCCCTGTGCCCAGCTTTCTGCCCGTCTCCAGCTTTCTGCCCTTCTCCAGCTTTCTGCCCCTGTGTGCAGCTTTCTGCCCCCCCTGTGTCCAGCTTTCTGCCCCCCCTGTGTCCAGCTTTCTGCCCCCCCCTGTGTCCAGCTTTCTGCCCCCCCTGTGTCCAGCTTTCTGCCCCCCCTGTGTCCAGCTTTCTGCCCCCCCTGTGTCCAGCTTTCTGCCCCTGTGCCCAGCTTTCTGCCCGTCTCCAGCTTTCTGCCCGTCTCCAGCTTTCTGCCCCTGTGTGCAGCTTTTTGCCCGTGTCCAGCGTTCTGCCCGTGTCCAGCTTTCTGCCCCTGTGCGCAGCTTTCTGCCCCTGTGCCCAGCTTTCTGCCCCTGTGCCCAGCATTCTGCCTGTGTCCAGCTTTCTGCCCGTGTCCAGCTTTCAGCCCCCCTGTGTCCAGCTTTCTGCCCCCCCGTGTCCAGCTTTCTGCCCCCCTGTGTCCAGCTTTCTGCCCCCCTGTGTTCAGCTTTCTGCCCCCCCTGTGTCCAGCTTTCTGCCCCCCTGTGTCCAGCTTTCTGCCCCCCTGTGTCCAGCTTTCTGCCCCCCCTGTGTCCAGCTTTTTGCCCGTGTCCAGCTTTCTGCCCGTCTCCAGCTTTCTGCCCCTGTGTGCAGCTTTCTGCCCGTGCCCAGTGTTCTGCCCCTGTGCGCAGCTTTCTGCCCCCCTGTGTACAGCTTTCTGCCCCCCCTGTGTCCAGCTTTCTGCCCCCCCCCCCCGTGTCCAGCTTTCTGTCCCCCCCCTGGGTCCAGCTTTCTGCCCCCCCTGTGTCCAGCTTTCTGCCCCCCCCCCGTGTCCAGCTTTCTGCCCCCCCTGTGTCCAGCTTTCTGCCCCCCTGTGTCCAGCCTTCTGCCCCCCTGTGTCCAGCTTTCTGCCCCCCCCTGTGTCCAGCTCACCAAACGTTGTTGTCCAATTTGTCCTGAGTAAGCTGGAACTCCATATGTGGGGGTAAACCACTGTTTGGGTGCACGGCAGAGCTCGGAAGGAACGCCGTTTTGGAATGCAGACTTTGATAGAATGGTCTGCGGGCATTATGTTGCGTTTGCAGAGCCCCTGATGTACCTAAACAGTAGAAACCCCCCACAAGTGACGCTATTTTGGAAACTAGAGCCCCCAAGGAACTTATCTAGATGTGTGGTGAGAACTTTGAATGCCAAGTGCTTCACAGAAGTTTATAATGCAGAGTCGTGAAAATAAAAACCTTTTTTTTTCCACAAAAAAGATTTTTTAGCCTCCAAATTTTTATTTTTACAAGGGTAACAAGAGAAATTGGACCCCACAATTTGTTGTCCAATTTGTCCTGAATATGCTGGTACCCCATATGTGGGGGTAAACCACTGTTTGGGTGCACGGCAGAGCTCGGAAGGGAAGGAGCGCCGTTTTGGAATGCAGACTTTGATAGAATGGTCTGCGGGCGTTATGTTGCGTTTGCAGAGCCCCTGATGTACCTAAACAGTAGAAACCCCCCCACAAGTGACCCCATTTTGGAAACTAGACCCTCCAAGGAATTTATCTAGATGTGTGGTGAGAAATTTGAATGCCAAGTGCTTCACAGAAGTTTATAATGCAGAGTCGTGAAAATAAAAAAATATTTTTTTTTCCACAAAAAAGATATTTTAGCCCCCAAGGTTTTATTTTCACAAGGGTAACAGGAGAAATTGGACCCCAAAAGTTGTTGACCAATTTATCCCGAGTACGCTGATGCCCCATATGTGGGGGTAAACCACTGTTTGGGCGCATGGCAGAGCTCAGAAGGGAGGGAGAACCATTTGACTTTTTGAGCACAAAATTGGCTGTCATGTTTGGAGACCCCCTGATGTACCTAAACAGTGGAAACCCCCCAATTCTAACTCCAACCCTAACCCCAACACACCCCTAACCCTAATCCCAACCCGATCCATAATCCTAATTACAACCCTAACGATAATCACAACCCTAACCCCAAAACAACCCTAATCTCAACCCTAACCCTAATCAAAACCCTAAATCCAACACACCCCTAATCCTAATCTCAACCCTAACCTCAAACCTAACCCTAATCCCAATACACCCCTAACCCTAATCCCAACCCTAACCTTAACCCTAATCCCAAACCTAACCCTAATCCCAAACGTAACCCTAATGCCAACCCTATCCCTAATACCAACCCTAATCCAAACCCTAACCCTAATCCAAACTCTAACCCTAACTTTAGCCGCAACCCTAGCCCTAACTTTAGCCCCAACCCTAACCCTAACTTTAGCCCCAACCCTAACCCTAGCCCTAACCCTAACTTTAACCCCAACCCTAACCCTAACTTTAACCCTAACTTTAGCCCTAACCCTAATCCTAGATTTAGCCCCAACCCTAACCCTAAATTTAGCCCCAACCCTAACCCTAACTTTAGCCCCAACCCTAACCCTAAGGCTACTTTCACACTTGCGTCGAGTGGCGTCGCAATCCGTCGTTTTGGACAAAAAACGGATCCTGCAAATGTGCCTGCAGGATGCCTTTTTTGCCTATATACTTGTATTGCCGATGGATGGCCACATGTCGCGTCCGTCATGCACTGGATGCGTTGTGTTTTGGCAGACCGTCGTCACAAAAAAAGTTCAATGTAACCTTTTTGTACATCACGTCTGCCATTTCCGACCGCTCATGCGTGGCCATAACTTTACCCCCTCCTCCCCAGGACATAAACTGGGCAGCGGATGCTTTGAAAAACTGCATCCGCTGCCCACGTTGTGCACAATTTTCACAACGTATGCCGGTACGTCGGGCTGACGCATTGCGATGGCCCCCGTACCGACGCAAGTGTGAAAGAAGCCTAACCCTACCCCTAACCCTAAATTTAGCCCCAACCCTAACCCTAATTTTAGCCCCTACTCCTCTAGCTGCCAGCTGGCAGATCATGGCCGGTGGGCAGGAGGGAACGCAGGAGGATCCAGGGACACCGGTAAGTATAACAGGGTCCCCGAATCCCCCTATTTCTCTGTCCTCTGATGTGATCGCACACATGACAGAGAATGACAGATCGCTTTTTTTTTTTTGCGTCCGCCGGTAAACAGTTAATTACCGGCGATCGCAAAACAGGGGTCGGTAAAAACCGACCTCGATCATGTTCTTTGGGGTCTCGGCTACCCCTGGCAGCCGAGACCCCAAAGATCTTCTGGGTGCCAGCCAGCGGGCGCACTGCGCATGCGCCCACCATTTTTTTTGCTGGAAAAAGATGGCGGCGCCCATCAGGAGCCACGAGGAGCACCGGGGGAGACAAGTGAGTATTGGGGGGCTATTGGGGACCCCATTTCTCTGTCCTCTGATGTGCGATCACATCGGAGGACAGAGAAATTAAATGAGAAATCGCTTTTTTTTTTTTTTTTTACTGCCGGTAAAAGGTTCATTACCGGCAATCGCAACCCGGGAGTCGGTAAAAAAAAACCCCGAATCATGTTCTCTGGGGTCTCGGCTACCCCCGGCAACCGAGACCACGAGAAAATCCGACTCTGGGGGGCGCTATTCACTTTTTCCACATCGCCGGTAATTAACGGCGCTGTGGTTTAAGTACCCTTAACTGCCGCCGTTAAAAGGCGTATCGGCGGTCGTTAAGGGTTTATTGTTCAGCGTACTCACAAACAGAAAGCAAATGGTATCCTCCGGATCGCAGCCGGGAAACAAGCCTCTGTGTTGCTTCACACAGGCTGAAGTTTTGGCAGAGCCTCCTGCTCTGCAGGTTTGCAAAACAAGACTGACATATCCAACCCTTTGCTGCAGGGCTTTTGCAAAGAACCTGTGCCCATAGGCCACTTGTAAGACCTGGCCTGGAGGAAACAGAGTGCACCACTACCATTCTGTAGTCCGCTTAAAAAATAAAAGTCCATGGTTGGTGTTACAGAACCCCCCAGCACCAAGAATGTTATGCAGTATATGTATGTATAATAGTTTCCATGTGAAATGCATCAGTCCACAGGCTGCGCCCCTGGACAAGATATTCTCTTTCTGACCTCCCCCCACCTTTGTAATTCCCACAGTAAATATTGGCAGGCTCTGGCCCCCTGCGGCTATTGTAATATAGGTCTGGCCTGCTGTGTTCCTATTGGCCTGCCCTGTGTATCTGTGTTATATATTCTGTGTGCAGTAAATAAAGGTTGTTCTTAGACTGGAAATACGTGGAGAAGCAGTCAGCTTTTATATGCTCTCATGTAATTAAGAAATTCCTGCCAGCGTCCTTCATTCAGAATCCCGCAAAAGCAGAGTGGACCTCCTGAAACACGGGGTGGTACTGAGAGAGGTACCGCAGCTTGGTAGACCCCGTTACACTGGTGGCAGACAGCGGGATGTGATATCCCTTCTACAGGAGGAGAGGAATGAATGGAAGACAACTACCAGAAGTTAAAGAGGACTACATTAAAAGATCTGGTGGAAGCCCGAGGGTTAATCGCCAGCAAGAAAACAAAAGCGGATTTGATAGCAGCCATCATGGAACACGACAGTGCAGCGCCCCCCAATGTGAACGTGGAGGACACTGAATTCCAGAGGGAGGTAAAGAACAGACTGGCGTTCTATGGCCCAAACCCTGCAATAGAGATCATACGAGAGGTGATGGCTGATGTGCGTACTGATCTGAAGGAAGAGATGGTCGAGCGGACCAGGATAGAGCTAACCAAGATGGAGATGGCAGAGCGGACCAAAGTGGAGCTGGCCAAGATGGAGATGGCAGAGCGGAGAGAGGAGAGTCAGCGAGCAAGGGGAGCTCTGGCCTCCGCCCAGGTACCTTCAATAGTAAGCCACAAAAAGATCCAGTATAATGCCTTCCGACAGTTGGGAGAGGCAGAGGAAGACATTGATGGCTTTCTGCAGGACTTTGAGCGGCAGTGTGCCCTTCATCAAGTGAAGCCGGAGGAACGGGTTTAGATTCTGGCCAGCAAGCTGACAGGCCGGGCAGCGGACGCCTATCGCACGGTACCCGATGAGGACTGTATGGACTATGAGCAGATCAAAGAAGTGATCTTGGCCCGGTATGTGCTGACACCAGAGGCATACCGCCAAAAGTTCCGCGGACTTATAAAACGAGTAACCGATACCCACGCTGAATGGGCCTGTAAATTACGGCGGTCACTGCTACAGTGGGTACAAGGGAGCCAAGCAACCACTAAGGAGGACGTCCTCCAGCTCTTCTTGTTAGAACGATTCTTTAATGGACTAAACCCCGAGACACAGGAATGGCTTCAGGATAGGCAGCCAAGGACTCTTGAGGAAGCCGCTCGTCTGGCCGATGAACATCATGACGCCAGGAGGCCTCAGTTGTCCGGATCAAAGATGGTCACTAGGGGTCCGCCCATGGACCTGGAGGGCCCCAAACCACCGCGAAGATTGTAGGAGGACCAGCTAGAAACCCGGCCTACCACAGTTCCCCTGGGGCGCGATGCCACACCTGCCGTCAGCTGGGCCACCTGCAAAGACAATGTCCCAACCGGACTCAGCATACCCAGTGGCCAAAGGTGGGAACAGCTACCTTCCGCCGGGCCGCTGTACACTGCTACCAAGGCGCAGCTGACCCGGCATTGGGGGCTACAACTAACCAAGGGGTGGAAGACATGGAGGAAGTGCTGCATGACGTAGACCCCGTACAGGCAGCCCGGGCAGATAATCGACAACAGCATCGACAGGTCGTGTGGGTTAATGGGAAATGCTTGCAGGGACTAAGAGATTCCGGAGCAACTTTGACCCTTGTGAAGCCTCATCTCGTCCGGGACCAAGAGAAGACGGACCGGACAGTGGCAGTCCGTGTAGCAGGGGGAGCCATACATTGACTGCCCACTGCCAGGATTCACCTGAACTGGGGAGTTGGGGATGGCCTTGTTGAGGTCGGCTTGATGGAGGATTTGCCTGCAGACGTTTTGCTGGGAAATGACTTGGGGCCCATGTTGTCTGCCTTCTCGGTTGCCCCTCTGGCTGAGACATATCCTGTGACCACCCGGAGACAAGCTCAAGCTGTGGAGGCAGAATCACACTCAGAGGAGGCCCAGGTAAGACATCCCAGCCCTACACGTACTCCCATAGCCAGACACATTTCTTGGGTCACCCCAGATTAATTTAAGAGGGAGTTACTTGAGGATCCTTCATTGGAGGGATATCGTGGGAAGGCACAGGAGGGGAGAGGGGTACTGGAAGGGGAACAGTTTATATGGAAGCAGGGACTCCTCTACCGGATCACAGAGCAGCACCACACAGGGACGAGCCCCACTATAAAATGACAGCTGGTAGTTCCCAAGAAGTATAGGCAGGAGTTACTGCGAATCTCTCATGACATACCCTTGGCCGGGCACTTCGGCGTCAGTCGCACCAGGCATCGTCTGACACAAAACTTCTTTTGGCCGGGGGTAACCTATGATGTTCCTCAATACTGCCAGACCTGTGACAGTTGCCAGCGCATTGGCAAGAGGGGAGATCGATGCAAGGCCAAATTACGCCCCTTCCCCATTGTGGAGGAACCATTTAGCTGAGTAGCGGTCGATCTGATAGGACCGTTAGCCAAACCCAGTCCGTCAGGGAAAAGGTATCTATTGACAGTGGTAGATTATGCCACACTGTATCCAGAGGCGGTTGCATTACCTAACATACTGGCAGAGACGGTGGCGGCTGCCCTGCTCCAGGTTTTCTCACGGGTTGGATTTCCCTGGGAGATTATCTCAGACCAGGGTACCCAGTTTACAGCAGAGGTGACCAACCAACTGTGGAAGTTGTTCGGCGTAAAGTCCATTAGAAGCGCCCCGTACCACCTGCAAACCAATGGGTTGTGTGAACGCTTTAACGGGACGTTATAACAACTCATTGGGACTTTTACCAGGACCTACAGGGACTGGGAGAAATTCTTGCCTCACCTCCTGTTTGCCTATTGAGAGGTGCCCCAAGAATCCACGGGGTTCTCCCCATTCAAACTGGTATACGGTAGACGGGTAAGGGGACCCCTAGACTTAGTGCTAGAACACTGGGAAGGGGAGGGCACCATAGAAGGGGTACCTATTGTACCCTATGTGCTGGAATTCCGGGACCGCCTACAGGAGCTGACCCAGGCTGTACGTGGGAACATGCAGGTGGCCCAGCGGCGTCAGCACGTATGGTACGATCGGAGGGCCAGAGAGCGCATCTTGGAAATAGGGCAGAAGGTCCTGGTGTTAGAGCCCACTAGGCAGAACAAGTTCCAAGCTGCATGGCAGGGGCCCTACCAGGTAGTGGAGAAAATAGCCGACACCACCTATAATGTCGCCGATTGTGACGACCTCAGGGTTATCCGCATGTTCCACGTGAATATGCTGAAGCCCTATCGGGAGCGCCCTGAAGAGGTAGTGGCCATCTGTGCACCTGAAGCAGAGGATTTAGCCGGACTTCCCTTGCCTGATGTCTTAGGGGAGAGGACTCAGTCTAAAACATGGGACCAGGTACACTGGGGTGAAGACTTAGGTTCCCGGGAGAGACAGCAGGCGGAAGAGTTGTTGAGGCAGCGACAGAGGATGTTTTCGGGGAAACCCAGGTACACTCACCTGGCACAACACAAGGTTGAGACCCAGGATCAGACCCCCCTGCGACAACCCCCCTTCCACGTCCCTGAGTCTGTACGAGAAGGGATGCGACAAGAGATACAAGAGATGTTGCGTTTAGGGGTTATTGAAGAGTCAGATAGTCCCTGGGCATCCCCTGTAGTGTTAGTGCCTAAGAAGGATGGGACTACACAGTTTTGTGTAGACTATCGTAAGCTCAATGAGAAAACAGTGACGGATGCGTATCCCATGCCGCGTGCGGATAACTTGTTAGACCAGCTGGCAGGGGCAAAGTATTTGACCACCATCGATCTATGCAAAAGCTACTGGCAGATTCCCCTTAATAATCTAATAAATAATAATCTTTATTTTTATATAGCGCTAACATATTCCGCAGCACTTTACAGTTTGCACACATTATCATCACTGTCCCCGATTGGGCTCACAATCTAGAATTCCTATCAGTATGTCTTTGGAATGTGGGAGGAAACCGGAGTGCCCGGAGGAAACCCACGCAAACACGGAGAGAACATACAAACTCTTTGCAGATGTTGTCCTGGGTGGGATTAGAACCCAGGACCCCAGCGCTGCAAGGCTGTAGTGCTAACCACTGCGCCACCGTGCTGCCCTTAGTCCTGATGCTATTCCCAAGTTGGCATTTGTCACCCCGTTTGGCTTATTCCAGTTTCGAGTTATGCCATTCGGGATGAAGACTGCCCCGGTGACCTTCCAGAGGCTGGCTGACCGGCTTCTGGATGGTCTCCAGGACTATGCGTGTGCCTACCTGGATGACATTGCCATCTACAGTGCGACATGGGAAGAGCATCTAAATCACCTAGAGACAGTATTAGACAGGATCCACAAGGCCGGAATCATCCTGAACCCAAACAAGTGTCACGTGGGCAAAGCAGAGGTTCAGTATTTAGGGCATTGGGTGGGAAGTGGGAAACAGACCAGAACCAGCCAAGATTGAGGCCATAGCCAAATGGCCCACCCCACGCACTAAAACCCAGGTCATGGCGTTTCTAGGGACAGTGGGGTATTACAGGAAATTCGTTCCCAATTACAGCAGCGTAGCCAAGCCCCTCACTGATCTGACCCGTAAGAACCATCCCCGCCAGGTAACCTGGACCCCAGAGTGTGAGGAAGCCTTCCGCCAGCTAAAGGACGCCCTCACCAATACCCCTGTATTGGCCACACCCAATCCAACTAAACGTTTCCTTGTCCACACAGACGCTTCAATGTTTGGATTGGGGGCAGTACTAAGCCAAGTCTGGCCGGACGGCCAAGAACACCCGGTAGCTTATCTGAGTCGGAAACTACTGCCCCGTGAAGTGAGCTATGCGGCCATCGAGAAGGAGTGCCTGGCAATAGTAAGGGCACTCAAAAAGTTACAACCATATTTGTATGGACGACAGTTTTCCCTCCTAACGGACCATAATCCCCTAGTCTGGCTTAATCGGGTCTCCGGAGACAACGCCAGATTACTGCGGTGGAGTTTAGCCCTACAACCTGTGGACTTCACCATCCACTACCGACCCGGCAAACAAAATGGTAACGCCGATGGACTAAGTCGACTAAGTACCAACCCCATAAACTACAGTCATCCCTAAACCGATCTGTTAAGGATCAGACTGTGTATGCCGATCACGTTGCTGAAAAGGGGAGCCGTGTTACAGAACCCCCCTTCACCAAGAATGTTATGCAGTATATGTATGTATAATAGTTTCCATGTGAAATGCATCAGTCCACAGGCTGCGCCCCTGGACAAGATATTCTCTTTCTGACCTCCCCCCACCTTTGCAATTCCCACAGTAAATATTGGCAGGCTCCGGCCCCCTGCGGCTATTGTAATGTAGGTCTGGCCTGCTGTGTTCCTATTGGCCTGCCCTGTGTATCTGTGTTATATATTCTGTGTGCAATAAATAAAGGTTGTTCTTAGGCTACTTTCACACTAGCGTTAACTGCAATCCGTCACAATGCGTCGTTTTGCAGAAAAAACGCATCCTGCAAAAGTGCTTGCAGGATGTGTTTTTTCCCCATAGACTTGTATTGACGATGCATTGCGACGGATTGCCACACGTCGCATCCGTCGTGCGACGGATGCGTCATGCTTTGGCGGACCGTCGGGAGCAAAAAACGCTACATGTAACGTTTTTTGCTCCTGACGGACCGCTTTTTCTGACCGCGCATGCGCGGCCGGAACTCCGCCCCCAGCTCCCCGCACCTCACAATGGGGCAGCGGATGCGCCGGAGAAATGCATCCGCTGCACCCGTTGTGCAGTGCATTAAACGCTAGCATCGGAATCTCTGCCCGACGCATTGCGACGGGGAGATTCCGACGCTAGTGTGAAAGTAGCCTTAGACTGGAAATACGTGGAGAAGCAGTCAGCCTTTATATGCTCTCATGTAATCAAGAAATTCCTGCCAGCATCCTTCATTCAGAATCCCGCAAAAGCAGAGTGGACCTCCTGAAACACGGGGTGGTACTGAAAGAGGTACCCCAGCTTGGTAGACCCCGTTACAGTTGGTTTTACTTATATCTGCCTTGGGCAAATAGCTTGCCTAAGACCAACACTTACTTCTACTTTGCATTGCAATCACAGCTATGCCTGTGGAACATAAGATTGTGTACAGACTAGTATTGAAGCACATACCTTTTCTATTTTCTTGAAGAGTGTCCCAAAATTATTTGTACCTTTGCAAGCCATATTCATTTTGAAGGTCAATTAGACAATTATTCTGCCTGGGAGGTCCACCAGAATTATACATGCTGGTGCTTTCCTTACCTTAGTTTCATCAATTCTCAGTTTTTTTTCTATTCGTTTTGACAGAGCAAAGTGAGCAAAGACTCTCACTTCCTTACTGGTCTACTGATCGAGATGGATTTCACCTAATAACAGGCAGTGGATATCAAGTTATAAGCAATTGAGAACTCTAGTGATGGGAATTCTGGAGCAATTTTACTGTACTTAAGCTTTATTTTGATTAAAGTAATATGGAATTTTGTAATATGTCAGGGCATAAATTTGTTAAAATTGCAGTTACTATTTAGCTGCTTATTGTAAAGCTCTGCGGAATACGTTCGTGCTATTGTAACGTAAACATTCATGACTGTTGTTTCCTATATTGAAATGATACATATATTTGATTTTATCTGTAAAATGACTATACATGGTGAAATGCAGAACTTCATCTTTTGTAGTTGTATAATAACTGGACAAGCTTCTGGAGGCAATGTATAATTGTGTTTGCTATATGGGAGTGCCTCTCTGAACAGGGCGGATACTGAACTGTAATTTACAGAGAGAATCCACGATCACTAAAAGCATGGGTGCGGAATCTGATATTGTACTCCTAGCCATGGTTTCCCTTCTTTCTGCCTGTCAACAAGGTAAGTGGAGTGATGAAGCCATGTTCATACTGCAGTGTTTTCTATAATGTATTGTTACATTTTCCTGTGCTCCAGTGTAGTACCGCACACCTTACCACTTCCTGATGTGTGGCCTTCCTCATTATTTGCACCTTCAAGTCTGGCTTTGCTGATACAAACTCCTGAGAAATGCAAACCAACATTCAATATACTTCTTCATTGTTAGGCAACTTTCTAACGAAATGATCAATCACTACCAGCTCTATAGTATGTGCTCTGTAACCCAAAGAGAACAAAGTTCTAAGCCAATGGAAGTTGTACCTGTCTGCAGATTTAGGAATTTTTAACTCTATAATTACCAGAGTAACAATCTGATTTTCTAGTCTTCCCTGGCTATGCAACAAATGTCAGAACCCAAGGTTGGACTGGCCCACCAGAGAACCATGGAACCCTCCGGTGGGCCCTGGCCTCTCCTTCAGGAGAGTTCATAGTGCAAACGTTGCAGCTGCAATGGGCCTCTTGAGTGGGGGAGAAAGGTGGGCCCTCGGAATCAAATACTTTGGTGGGCCCATTGTTCTTCAGTCCTGACACTGTAAGAACCTGTCACAATAAAAAATATCTAAAGAAGTCAGGTAAAAAAAATATTCATATTTGGATCACTTGATATGGAATGACCCCATGTTGAAAATGGTGTTTGATCGGCAGACAAGGTGTTGTAGGGAAGGAGTAGCTGATCAGATTGATAGACATTTTTGTGGAAAAAGATTCCGTAAAACTTGTATTTTATGCAGTGAAATCTCTTATGTTTGTATACATACAAGTCCAGTAAGCGGTCCTACCCAGTGATTGACAGAATTACCTATATGACTGTACATGTGGAGATAACTGTCAATCACTAGTAGGACTGCCCACTGGACTCATGTGTACAATAACTAGTGGTATCAGTGAATAAAATACAAGTTATACTGAATCCTTTCTTAGAAACATATATATTATTCTGCTCAGCTTTTTCCCTATACCATGATGTCCACAAATCAGACTGCAAGGGCAACGAACAGATTCTCTTTACATACTGCACATTTAGACAAATAAGGCTGATTTCACATTTGCGGTTGTGTCCGCAACGTTTTGGATGCATACATCCGCATGCGTCTTGATTTTCTATCTTTAACATTGTAGACGCAGGTGCATGTGTTTGCATGCGTTCGCCCACGTTTGCTTACGCATGCGTATTTTCACGGCGTGCGGTGGGGCGCAGCTGACGCACCGTGTTAGAATTTTTTTGGAATCAAATTTACGCCGCCATACGCATGCGGACGCTTGTGGAAAGAGTGCGTCAAAACAACGCATTATAGTCTATGGGAACGCATAGGAACGCAAGGACATGCGTTCGCTTGCGTTTTCACAAGTTTCTATATACAGGCAATGTATAAGTGTCAATGAAATTCTCCTTGAAACTTTTTTTCATAACAAAGGCATGCACATAAACAATGCAAAAACATGCAAAAACGCGTGCAAACATTGCATTTTTTTAATCCGTCATGCATAAGTTGATGCAGATAAAAAATGCAGCTTAATATGTGTTTGCATGCGTTTTGCCATGCGGTTGCGGACGCAAATGTGAACCTAGCCTTAGATCATACATCCTCACACAAACTTTGTTCCTTACCAACTGAGGATCTACCAGGTCTTGAGAAAGACTTCACGAGCAGCCATTGGAGAGATGAAACTTTCAAAAAGCCCAGGTCCAGATGGCTATACAGCTGGATTCTTCAAACTATTCTCAGACTCACTTTACGGACTTGACGTTATTTCCCATACTGTTATCTGTGTGTAATTACCGTATATCTCTTCAGGTGGCTCACTTCTGCTACACACTCTCATGGCAGATATTGTGCCTTGTTTTACTCATGTTTATTGTACTTGTCTGTATTTGCCCCGTTCACATGTAAAGCGCCATGGAATAAATGGCGCTGTAAAAATGTATAATAATAATATTACAGTCCTTCCCAAACCTGGAGAAGACACCTTTGTTTACAGCAGCTACCTAAAGATATTGACCAATCATTATGCCTGGCCGTGAAGCCAGTGACAACACCATCAAGACTATATCTCTCATATATTGAGCTAGGAGAGCTGAACTTTCCATGTGCATCCTGTCGATTGATGCTGAATAAGGCCATGTTCACACAGTGCGTTTTTAACTGCGGAACCGCCGCGATTTTGCCGCTGCCGGTCCACAGCTGTTTTCCATGCAGGGTACAGTACAATGTACCCTATGGAAAACAGGAACCACTGTGCACATGATGCGGAAATGCACTAAAAAAGCCGCGCTGAATAGCTGCGGTAAAAAAGAAGTACCATGTCACTTCTTTGTGCAGAACTGCAGGGGTTCTGCACCCATAGACCTCCATTGTGAGGTCAAACCCGCAGTAAAACCCGCAGACAAAAAAAATATCTGCGGGTTTTCTGCGGTTTGTGGTGCAGAACCGCTGCAGCAGGAAGTGCGTGGGGGGAGTGTGGCTGCCCCCCAGTGCTCCAATCCCACCCCCCCATGCTCCGATGCCACCCCCCGTGCTCCGACGCCCCCCCCCCGTGCCCTCATCTCCCCCCTTATACTTACCGGGCCTCCCGGTGTCCGTCCGGCCGTCTTCTCCCTGGGCGCCGTCATCTTCCAAAATGGCGGGCGCATGCGCAGTGCGCCCGCCGAATCTGCCGGCCAGCAGATTCGTTCCAAAGTGCATTTTGATCACTGAGATATAATCTATCTCAGTGATCAAAATAAAAAAAATAGTAAATGACCCCCCCCCCTTTGTCACCCCCATAGGTAGGAACAATAAAAAAATAAATAATTTTTTTTTTCCCCCACTACAGTTAGAACTAGGGTTAGGGTTAGGGGTAGGGTTAGGGGTAGGATTAGGGGTAGGGTTAGGGGTAGAGTTAGGGGTAGGGTTAGGGGTAGGGGTAGGGTTAGGGTTAGGGGTAGGGGTAGGGTTAGAGTTAGGGTTAGGGGTAGGGTTAGGGGTAGGGTTAGGGTTAGGGTCAGGGGTAGGGTTAGGGTTTTAACCCTAAAAAAACTTCCTAGAAAACACACAGACTCTGCAGAGAAAACTGCATAAAAAACTGCACTAAAAACCGCATCAAAAAACGCATCAAAAAACGCACCAAAAACGCACCAAAAAACGCACCTGCGTTTTCTGCCAAGAGCTGCGGTTTTTAGTGCAGAAAAAACAGCAGGGAAATCAGGAACGTGTGAACATGGCCTAAGGATTTACAGGGTACACTGGGAGCTTCATGCTTCAGGCCTTTTAAAGTCTTGTTATTTAAAGGGACTCTGTCACCTGAATTTGGAGGGAACAATTTTCAGCCATAGGGGCGGGGTTTTCGGGTGTTTGATTCACCCTTTCCTTACCCGCTGGCTGCATGCTGGCTGCAATATTGGATTGAAGTTCATTCTCTGTCCTCCGTAGTACATGCCTGCACAAGGCAATCTTGCCTTGCGCAGGCGTGTACTATGCTGATGATCTCCTTCTCTACATAACTGCTCCTATTACTAGCCTACAAAATATTATATCCGGACAACACCAGTTTGGTTGTCTTAACAATTTCAAGATAATTTCCCACAAATCTGAAATACTCAATATTTTGCTTCCTCCTACATTAGCAACCCAGTTACATTCTTCTTTTCCCTTTCGTTGCCAAACGGACTCAATTACTTTCTAGGGCATTCAAATAACACCAGACCCTTTCCAGTTATATAACTCCAATTTTCTTTGAACGTTACTTAAAGTTGAATTGGACTGTGGTTCAGAAAAATCAATACGGTCAAGATGCATGTTCTACCCCACCTACTATACTTCTTCCAGACTATACTGCTTTATTAACATGATTCCTTCTTTTCAGGCCTTTAAATTGTTATAAATACATTTCTTTGGTACCATAAACATTCTTGCTTATCATATCACTTAGGTAAAGCTAAACTTTCAGGTGGACCTGCTCTACCAGATTTACACCTCTATAGTTGTGCCTAACTGGGCACTAGCATTTTGGACATAGCACAGCACAATTAAGAAGTGGTTTGAAATTGAAAACTCACAATCCAAATAAAGTCCCATCACAACTATATGGACGACAACCGCTACCTGCTTCACAGAAGTTTATAACGTTAAGCAGTGAAAATAAAAAAATCAAATTTTTCCCACAAAAATCTTTCTTAGCTCCAAATTTGTTGTGCAACTTCTCGTGTGTTTACCGATACCCTATATGTCATAAAAAACTACTTTTGAGGCACAGTGCAAACCTCAGAAGGGAAGAAACGCCATATTACAGTGCAGATTTTGCTGCACTTCTTTGAGGGTGCCATGTTACATTGGCAGAACCCCTGAGATGCCAACACAGCAGAAGCCCCCCACAAGTGACCCCATTTTACAAACTAAACCTCTCAATGAATTCATCTAGGGTGCAGTGATTATTTTGACACCACAGGTGTGTCACAAACTTTTATACCATTTGGCAGAGAAGATAAAATAATTTACATTTTTACCTCCCAAGATTGTGTGCTAGCCCTAAGTTTTACATTTTCATACTGGGAAAAGGGTAAAAATGGCACCAAAATTTGTCCCACAATTTCTACTGAACGTGGCAATACCTCATATTTGGCTGTACAATACTACTTAGCCATACAGAGTGACTCGGGAGGGATGAAGCGCTATTTGCCTCCTGGAACGCAGATTTTCCTAGAATAGTTTGCGAATGCTATATAAAGAGCCCCTAAGTGCAAGAAAAGCAGAATCCCCCCTCAAGTGACCCCATTTTGGAAATTATACCCCTTTGGAAATTAATCTACAGATGAAGAGACGAGCTTGACTCCATTGCTGTTTTTCAGAAACAAGCAGCAGTGGATGTTGCTGAGTGAAAATTGCAAACTGCCATTGTAATGCCCAGTACGTTATGCCCAGCTCATGCTTCTGGAGACACGCACCTGTAAATTAGGCGGGCTCTCATCACTACAGAAATGCCAAACATGTGGGCGCTAAATGTGGTTTATACACACTGGGGCTCAGAAGGGAGTGGGAGTATTTGGATTTGGGAGTGGAGAATTTGCTGAATTTCTTTTGGGTGGTGAGAAGCTATTTTGCTTTTCCAGAGCCTTTGTGCTACCAGTAACACTGGAAGCCCCCTATATTTCCATTAACAGATGATGGACCTGAGTGAGGGCTTGTTTTTTTGGGATTTAGTTGAAGCTTTTATTGGGAACATCTATATATATAATTGTCTAAGGGTTTTTCCGTCTGTCTGTCTTTCTGTCTGTCTGTCTTTCTGTCTGTCTGTCTGTCCTGGAAATCCCACCTCTCTGATTGGTCGAGGCCACCAGGCCTCGACCAATCAGCGACGGGCACAGCATCGACGTAGAAATCCCGCGTCTCTGATTGGTCGAGGCCGCCAGGCCTCGACCAATCAGCAACGGGCAAAGCGACGATGATGTCATAAAGGACGTAGAAATCCCACGTTTCGACAGGCACAGCGACGATGATGTCATAAAGGACGTAGACATCCCGCGTCTCTGATTGGTCGAGGCCGCCAGACCTCGACCAATCAGCAATGGGCACAGCGACGATGATGTCATAAAGGACGTAGAAATCCCACGTTTCCGATTCAGCGACGGGCACAGTATCGACGTAGATGTCATAATGGTTGCCATGGCGACGATGATGTCATAAAGGTTGCCTCGACCAATCAGCGACGGGCACAGTCTGCCGCGAATTCTGGAATCATCATTGTCCATATACTACGGGGACATGCATATTCTAGAATACCCGATGCGTTAGAATCGGGTCACAATCTAGTTTTTACATAATAGTTATGATCACATTTATCCGGTGCTTTAAACTAAGCACTTACATCGGGGTTTCCAACTAAATCTTCGAGTGACATGACAAATGAATTCCCCAATGGATCCAGTCACTATAATGTGGCAGCAGAGTTACTCTGAACTCCATCTGGCCCCTGTTCAACGGTGTTCTTTTCAGAAGTGCACAAAACTGTGGCTGATGGCATTTTTACGGAATCCTACAAAGACGGACACCACCGGATAACATCCTATCGCATCCACAGTGCCTCCATCTGCCTCTTAATAGGGAATCTTCTGCCGGGAGTGCTGTCTGAATTGCGTATTTCAGAGATTCACACGGAAACCTGTGTAAGCGCTCAGCGTAGAGCGGAGGATAAATGTGTGCCAAACCTTACTGCGATCTTTAGGAGGCAAAATTTAAAAAAATCAATGTCCTGATGAAAGCACGCAGCGAACCCATTCCCTGCGCGATGCTCCTCGATGTCGCTGTCACTACTGGCACCAGAGGGGTGAAATGTCCGTGATCTGTGCTAGCACCGATTGTGGGCATTGCTGTGGGGCGTCAGCTCTAACATAGAGCTGGTATCCGCACCCGATCGCTCAGCGTGAGGCCGCGCGATTGCGGCGCAGTACATATACTACTGTTTGCGTGAACGCAGCTCCAGCAGAGCAGTATATGTATGGCGCATGTTGGGAAGGGGCAGGGCAGTATTTAGAGTTTCTGCTGCCCTAGGCACTTTTAGTGCTGCCTCCCCCATTGGTGAGTATGACACTATCGGCATAGACTTTGGCAAAAATCGCTAATGTGAAAGTCGCCTTTTGCAGCAGATCCGGCAGTTTTTCTGCATCTGCCGTGTAACGGATTACTTATGGCAACACTGCGTTCAGCCTAATACATTCCCCATGGGATTTGTGGCACTTGCCGTGATCTGGCAAATGTGGTACCATACCTCCCAACTTTTGAAGAAGGGAAAGTAGCATAAGGTTTGCGGCGCACTATGTGCGCCGTGGCAAATTTTAGGCCACGCCTCTGACCACACTCATTTCACAACTAGTCACACCCATATCCACATCCCAACCACACCCATTTAGCACTGCTGATCACACTGTTTCATATACAATAATTACAAACAAAAATAAATATGGCCACACAGTGCTCCATACTGTATAATGGCCACACATGATGCTCCATACTGTATAATGGCCACACATGATGCTCTATGCTGTATAATGGCCACACATGATGCTCCATACTGTATAATGGCCACACATGATGCTCAATACTGTATAATGGCCATTGGCCACACATGATGCTCCATACTGTATAATGGCCACACATGATGCTCCATACTGTATAATGACCCCACATGATGTTCAATACTGTATAATGGCCCAACATGATGCTCAATACTGTATAATGGCCACATATGATGTTCAATACTGTATAATGGCTGAACATGATGCTCCATACTGTATAATGGCCACACATGATGCTCCATACTGTATAATGGCCACACATGATGCTCAATACTGTATAATAGCCACACATGATGCTCTATACTGTATAATGGCCACATATGATGCTCAATACTGTATAATGGCCCCACATGATGCTCCATACTGTATAATGACCCCACATGATGCTCCATACTGTATAATGACCCCACATGATGCTCAATACTGTATAATGCCCCCCTCCCATCTTGTATGCATGGCTCATCTCCCTCCCATCCCATATGCATGGCTCATATCCCCCCCTCCTGTATGCATGGATCATATTCCCCCCCTCCTGTATGATGGCTCATATCCCCCCTCCTGTATGATGGCTCATATCCCCCCTCCTGTATGCATGGTTCATAATTCCCCCCACCTGCTGTGTGCATGGCTCATATTCCACCCCCCTCCTGTATGCATGGCTCATAATCCCCCTCTCCTGTATGCATGGCTCATAATCCCCCCCACCTCCTGTATGCATGGCTCATATTCCACCTCCACCCCCTCCTGTATGCATGGCTCGTTTTCCACCACCACCCCCTCCTGTATGCATGGCTCATATTACACCACCACCCCCTCCTGTATGCATGGCTCATAATCCCCCCCTGTATGCATGGCTCATATTCCACCCCCACCCCCTCCTGTATGCATGGCTCATATTCCACCACCACCCCCTCTTGTATGCATGGCTCCTATTACACCACCACCCCCTCCTGTATGCATGGCTCATAATCCCCCCTGTATGCATGGCTCATATTCCCCCTCCTCCTGTATGCATGGCTCATAATCCCCCCTCCTGTATGCATGGCTCATAATCCCCCCACCTCCTGTATGCATGGCTCATATTCCACCACCCCCTCCTGTATGCATGGCTCATATTCCACCACCACCCCCTCCTGTATGCATGACTCATATTCCACCACCACCCCCTCCTGCATGCATGACTCATAATTCCCCCCCTGTATGCATGGCTCATATTCCCCCTCCTCCTGTATGCATGGCTCATAATTCCCCCCCACCTCTTGTATGCATGGCTCATATTCCCCCTTGTATACATGGCTCTTCTCTCCGCTCCCACTCCTTCTCCCATCTTGCATGGCTCGGCTTACCATCCTCCGTCATCCCCCCATCCCCTGTCCCTCATACTCACCTGTCCCACACCGCGCGGCCGCGCCGATATCCCTCTGGCTCTGTCCTGACTCCCAGCGCACCTTCTTCCTGAGTCATGTGGTACCGCTCATTAAGGTCATGAATATGCGCATATTCATGACCTTAATGAGCGGTACCATGTGACTGCTCACTCAGGACGCTACAGACGCTTAGACCAGGCATCACTGGAGCAGGGTGAGTATAGTCTTCAAGGAGGGTGTGTGGGAGGCAGGCGGGTGGGGGCGGTCGGTCGGGAGATGACCCAGGACTTTAAAAAAACAAAACAAAAACCTTGCTCAGGTGCCGCCCCCCGCATCGTCCCCACCCTAGGCACGTGCCCTCAAGTGCCTAGTGGCAAATACAGCCCTGCCTGTATGCATGGCTCATATTCCACCACCATCCCCTCCTGTATGCATGGCTCATATTGTATGTGGGAGGCGGGGGGCGGGAAGGCGGGGGGGAGGGGCGTTCGGTCGGGAGGTGACCCGGGACTTTACAAAAAGAAAACCTTGCTCAGGTGCTGCCCCCTGCACCGTCCCCGCCCTAGGCACGTGCCCTCAAGTGTCTAGTGGCAAATACGGCCCTGGGAAGGGGTTAAATGAGGCAATATTCTATTTTACCTATCCTCAATGCCAGGAACCTTGACACCTCAATAGCAATCTCTAATTTCCTGCTGGCCTCAATAGACTAACCTTCCTAATTAAACCAAAAGACCAGTGTCCTATTTTATACCTTTTCCCCAATTCCAACATACCCCCCAGACTCATGGCTGTTTTACAAGCAGTTAAGGAGCTTCATAAGATCTATATCATTTCAAGCCAACATTTTTAGATTGCTCATTCCTTTTGAAGGTCTGTGTTTGATGAAGGATCTCCCTGGTCACACCATTTTTCTACTGTATGAGATGTTTCAGGATGACCAGACCTCCATTGCAGATCCTCCATCTTTCTTTATGAGATGGGAAGAGGACCTGGAAAGACCTCTTTCTACAGGGGAGCGTTTCAGAAAAATTCTTTTGACACACAAGTCATCACTATGTTCTCTATTACAGGAGAGGCACTACAAAGTCCTATCAAGAATGTATAGCTGTCCCTTGCCTTTACATTCAATATTTCCTTGAGTTTCAGCTTGAGAAGTCTCAATTAAATAGTTTTTACACTCATATTTGGTGGTTGTGTCCCATTATAAGACACTCTTGGGAATCAATGTTTGATTTAACCAACCACCATTTAACCAACACTCTTTAACCAAGGCTCCACCCTCTACGGCTTTAGTTCTTTTATGGCTAAAGAAGCCTGCTTAGACACTTTCTTTCAGCAGCCAAGAGACTAATACTAAACATTGGAAACAAAAGTACCGTCCTACACATGCTGAATTTGTGGCAGAACTAAAGAATACCCTCAAAATTGAAGACTTAATATCCCAGGTCTATGGCACAGTGCATAGGATGTCTAGTACGTGGGCACCAGGAATTACATACCTGACTGACATGTACATGAGGCATTTTGCATCTTTATATCTAAATTTGATTAATTTCTATTTTGGTGACCATTTTTTCTCTTTTCTTTTCTCTTATCTTTACCTACATCTGTTTACTTTCTCTTTTCTTTCCTCTCGTTTTTTCTTTTCCTTGTCTTTATCTTACTTTCCATTTTTTCCCTTTCCTATTTCTTTTTAGGTTAACCTACAAGGTTTTTTGAGTAAGTTCATGTTCTGTCCTCACTAAATAAGGCAAGCTCATGTAGCTATACAGGCAGCTAAACCGCTATACTGGAGTCCAATAAGGAGACTGGTTGAGTCTGTGCAACAATCATATACATACAATCAGTGCATGGTACAGCAGAAATACACATTATGCATGTTGTGCATTGTGCATGAAGGTTACAAACTAGAACTGACCAGAGTTACAACTGACTTTGCTAGGCTAGGACAGAAATTAACTATAAAGAGCACAAATACATACCGGCAATGCAATCGCAAGGGGGATGTAATGGAGGAGTCTTTCCTTGAATGCAGAATGAAGGAAATTCTCCGTACTAGACCAATCATTCGTTCCCAAGATCCTTCCATGTGTAAAGAGTGAGGCGGGATGAACGACCATGTGCCACTTTGGTCACTGAGGAACCTCTTGAGACTCTTATAGGCTAGATTTGAAGGTATTCCTAATTATTTTGCTGCACCGACAAAGTTAGTACCTCTGTCTGAATGTATATGCTTGATAGGACCACTGATGGCAATAAAACGTCTTAAAGCATTGATGAAACTTGACGTGTCAAGGGACTCAATTACCTCTATGTGGACCGCTCTGATTGACATACAGGTGAACATGACTGCCCAACGTTTACTATTGGCTAAGCTGCCTCTCGTATGATGTGTAACAACTGACCAAGGCCCAAACACATCGAGACCAACGCTGGTAAAAGGAGGGCCTGGGCTGGTTCTATCTGCTGGAAGGTCAGCTATCTTTTGGGTTTGAAGGTTTGAGTCGAACCACGAAGCTTACGGCAGGTAATACATTTGTAGATGACACTACTGATGAGTTTCTATGCACCGACAATCCACAGTCCAGCAGTTCTGATGGCTCCTTCTGTAAATAGTCTTCCTTGGTGCTTGACCAGATTGTGGTAGTGTTGTACGATTAAGTAGGCAACATGACATTTACCAGGAAGTATAACGCTGGGTTCACATTGTGTTACTGCAGTCCGTTCAACGCATGCGTTAAAACGGACTACGTTAATGCAAGTGCCGAAAAAGATCGCGTTATGCGATCGCGCTAGCGCAGATGCTCTATCTGCGCTGGTGGTGACGGACCCGGAAACGCTGCAGCCCGCTTCCGAGGGTCCATCACATAATGACGGCACATCGCTAGCGCATGCCCATTATGGCATGCGTTGGCGATGCGCCCAATAATAGGGGTTAATGGTAGCGTTAACGGACTGCGTTACACCACGTTATACCGCGGTGTAACACAGTCCGTCTAACGGACTGCCATAACGCAATGTGAACCCAGCTTAAGAGGGAATTTCTCCACAAACTCCATTTTAACTTCTTTAAGCCAGCCTCCTACTCTCAGTAGGCCATTGTTGTCTATGAATGGGCCGAGTTTTCTCAATATGCTGCTCGCTTGGAGCTTTGTTAATAAGACATTGGATATCTGCAAAGTAGATTTCTCTTTGAACAGTGAAGATTAAGTGGTTTCTAAAAAATTCTAAGTCGGAAGTAACATAGGTATTTTTACAAAGATGCCAACCTTTAAATTTTTTCCTGTCAGAAGTTTTGGTGGTCCTGAACGAGCGAGCTATATGGGTCAGGCAGGTAATGGTTCGAATAAGTGACTTCCAACTTGAAAATGTGTCGAACCTGTGAGATCCAAGCTGGATAGCAGAGGTCGTTGTATGAAGTGTAGACACCTGAGGGTGGATTTCAGCATCTGAGTCCTCTGTTACTAGTTTAAAGGTACCTGGAAAACGTTCCTCATTGTACAATAATAGTTTTGGTCCTGAGAGCCATGTTGTGCTTCCTAGTCGACTTGCGTCAACTGCTCTAGTTGCATGATCTGCGCGTTCTGGTCCGTGGGTATGTGAGGCCACTGTCTCGGATGAACTGATCTCCTAATTCGTAGCACTCTGTTACTGACATAAACATAGAATCTTCTGGTTTAGTTGTCAATATATCCCAGGACTACTTTGCTATCTGAGTAGAACTCGGCCTGTGTCAGGTCGATATCCATTTCAGATGTGATGAACTCCGCTAACTCGACGGCTAAGACTGCAGCACAAAGCTCTAACCTGGGTATAGTGTGCTGTGGTTGTGGAGCAAGTTTGGCCTTCCCCATAACGAACCCAATGTGGCTGTTACATTTGAAGTCTACAGTTTTGAGATAGACCACAGCGGCAATTGATTTGATAGAAGCATCTGCAAATGCTTACAATCCTTGGCTTTGTATTTCTGTAGACGGCACAGGGTTGTATGGTCTTGGTACATTCAGGTTGGAGAGGGCTGCTAATTACTTCTTCCATCCTTCATACTGGATTCTCTTATCAGATGCCAAAGGAGCATCCCAGTCAGATGTTTCCCTAGTTAAGTCTCTTAGTAGGGCTTTGCCTTGTATAGTAACAGGAGCTGCGAAACCCAACGGATCGTACAGACTGTTGATGGTAGACAGGACACCTCAATGTGTGAAAGGCCTTTCTTCCTGGCTGACACGAAAGGTGAAAGTGTCTGATTGTAGATTCCAGAGAAGCCCACGGCGTGTTGCATTGGTGCGGGGTCTGACCCCAAGTCCAGGTCTCTGAGACCACTACATAAGTCCTGATAAGGGAATGCTTCCATGAGTTCTTGGCTGTTTGAGGCTATTTTGTGAAGCCTGAGGTTCAGCAGGCAAGCATCTCCTGGGCTCTCCTGAGAAGACTAATGGCAGTTTCATTTGAAGGCATGGCTTTCAGACAGTCATCAACATAAAAGTCTTTTTCTATGAATTGTCTGACGTCTGCTCCATATTTTATTTCTCCTTCTTGAGCCAACCTTTTGAGACTGTAAATGGCTACTGCAGGTGAAGGACTGTTGCCAAAGATGTGCACTCTCATGCGATACTCTGTGACTTCTTTAGTAGGATCATTGTCTCTGTAGCAGAAGAATCTTAGTAAGTTCCTTTCTTTCTCTCTCATAAGAAAACAATGGAACATTTGCTTGATGTTAGTGATTAAGGCAATGGAATCCTTACGGAAGCGCATAAGTACTCCCAGCAGTTTGTTATTGAGGTCTGGCCCTGTCAGTAGAATGTCATTCAAGGAGACATCATCAAACTTAGCACTGGAATCAAACACCACTCTAATCTGGCCTGGTTTCTTAGGGTGATATACTCCAAACATGGGTAGGACCAGCATTCTTCAGAGTCTTTGAGAGCGGGAGCTAGCTCTGCATGACAGTTTTCAAAAATCTTTGACATGAAGGAGAAAAAGTGATCTTTGATCTCTGGTTTCTTTTGTAGATTATGTTTGAGTTGCGGTATAAGGTGTGCTATGCGTTTTAAGTGAGCGTGATGGATTGCTACATCTGGAATAGAAATTTCAGATCTGTTGTCTGGGATCTGGTTACATTCAATGATCGTAGGTAGTGGTAGGCAGAATTGTCCGTCTAAGGACTCGATTTGGTAGTCAGTAGCTTTCCTGCCTGCTGTTGTCACAGTACTTGCACACGTTTTTAATGAGTAGGGAGTGCTTGGCCCTTTGATGTTGAATAGGTCAAAGAATGTCTAGCCAAGGATCGATTACTTTGATCATCCAAGATAGCATACAGTCTTAAGGTACCGTTACACTAAACGATTTACCAACGATCACGACCAGCGATACGACCTGGCCGTGATCATTGGTAAGTCGTTGTGTGGTCGCTGGGGAGCTGTCACACAGACAGCTCTCTCCAGCGACCAACGATCAGGGGAACAACTTCGGCATCGTTGAAACTGTCTTCAAGGATGCCGAAGTCCCCGGGTAACCAGGGTAAACATCGGGTTACTAAGTGCAGGGCCACGCTTAGTAACCCGATAACCCTGGTTATCATTGTAAAAGTAAAAAAAAACAAACTCTACATACTCACATTCCGATGTCTGTCACGTCCCCCGGCATCAGCTTCCCTGCACTGTGTAAGCGCCGGCCATAAAGCAGAGCGGTGACGTCACCGCTGTGCTCTGCTTTACGGCCGGCACTGACAGTCAGTGCAGGGAAGCTGACGCCAGGGGACGTGACAGACATTGGAATGTGAGTATGTAGTGTTTTTTTTTTACTTTTACAATGGTAACCAGGGTAAATATCGGGTTACTAAGCGCGGCCCTGCACTTAGTAACCCGATGTTTACCCTGGTTACAGGTGAACACATTGCTAGTTCGGCGTCACACACACCGATCTAGCGATGACAGCGGGGTGATCAACGACCAAAAAAAGGTCCTGATCATTCCCCACGACCAACGATCTCCCAGCAGGGGCCTGATCGTTGGTCGCTGTCACACATAAAGATATCGTTAGCGGGATCGTTGCTACGTCACAAAAAGCGTGACGTTGCAACGATATCGTTAACAAAATCGTTATGTGTGAAGGTACCTTTACAGCTTGGTCTCTATGGCCTTTTGGGTACACTCTGACAAGGCATATTTTTGAACAGGACCTACTGTCTATTGTCCCTTTGCAGACTTCTGTACATTGTAAAGTGATCTCTGGCATAGCAGTATCAGTGTTCCTTTCCTCCCCGCCATGCTCACTGTCAGCTGGCGTGTTTTGTGTACTCCATGGAGCTGGGCCAGGGTATAGAGCAGTGTTATGATCTGTGGTGTAACATTCTGTGCATTTTACACTGACCTTGCAATCCTTGGCGAGATGAGTTGTGGACGAGCAGCACTTGTAGCAGATACCGTTTTCTTTCAGGAAGCTTCTGCGACCTGGCATAGATTTTCCTCTGATGGCTCTGCATTTCAGGAGAGGATGAGGCTTCTGATGGAGTGGGCACTGTTTGTCAGGGTCCTGCACCTTTGTCTCTGATAGGGAGCAGCCAGCAGACCTGTAATTAGAACTTAGAGAAGAAACATAAGTCTTGTGCCCTGCCACAGATGTTCTGCGTAGATTTGCAGCTGGTGACAGTGTGCAATATGACATTGCAAAGTCAAAGCTGGGATCGTTTCTAATTCTCACTTGTTGATGTATAAAGTCTACAAAAACAGAGAAGGGAGGGAATGGAACACTGTGTTTGTATTTATACGTGGAACCATGTGTGGGCCACCTCTCCTGTAGATTGTAGGGCAACTTTTGGACAATAGGGTTAACACATCTGGCTGTGTCGAGGAATGCAAGTCCCTGTAGGTCATCTTCATATTTGGCAACTTGGATTTCCATTAGCAGGTCGCTTAGTTCTCTAATTTTCTGGAGACCCTTGTTAGATATTTTAGGAAAGTCATCGATTCTTTTGAACAAGGCTCTTTCTATTACCTCTGCTGAGCCGTAAGACTCATTCAGCCTCTTTCAGATCTCTTTGTGGCCAGTCTTAAGGCGGTTTATATTAGGATATGTGTCCACCTTCAGGATGGCCGGCGGTTTAGTCGGAGCGGCAAACCTGCTCTGCGCTAAGCTCCGCCACCTTCTGGGACGCGATGATGTCGGATGTGTTCATAGCACACATCCAGGATCATCGCACCCCATGCATAGGGCCCTGTGTTATACCTTGCGGCGACGCAGCGTCGCCACAAGGTATACGGACATGCTGCGATCTTAATAGACGCGCCGCATGTCCGGAGTCGCAGGGCCGCCGCGTGGGTGTTACCACGCATAGTGGAGACGGGATTTCATTAAATCCCCTCCACTATGCTGTAACATCTGGACGCTGCGTGTTTGACGCTGCATCTCTATTCAGCGTCAAACACGCAGCGTTTCCTGCACGTGGAAACATACCCTCAATGTCTCTGACCCTTACTGCGTGTTTGACTGACTCTTCTCCCAGGTATTTGACTAAGAGGTCTAGCTTGTCACGCCGTTTACGGCGATAAAGGGGCAGGACGGCGTACTGGGACCCGCACCTTTCCCTGCCACTATAATGGGGCCCTAACTTTCCCTTATATCAGGGGTATCTATAATGATTAGGAGGCCTCAGCCGCCAGCGTATCCCTGTCTCCTGTGCAGGCCCTATCAGTGGCCCCCTCTCCCCCCCAAGGGAGGTGGACTGCACCAGTGTATAAATACGACAATTAAACAGGGTATGCAGACAAGGTAACTTGTCACGATTCCCCTGACCGCTGTCACCAATGGGTCAGGATTCACAGCGTGACCGTCACCCCTACGTCACGGGTTGGGGTGACTTTAGGCCAACAGACGGCTATCACATGTGCAGGGGGGCTTATCTTAGTTATCCCTCCACTCCACGATGTGATGAAAAAAACCACACACAAGGCTATTGACCTCTTAGTTTACAGCAGGGGCTTATTTTAGGTATCCCACTGCTTTTCTATATACCACGAACTGCAGGGATTTATGTATATCCCGCTTACAGTTCCACTTAACACTTGCAGCTCTCTGGCGCCCCCCCTTACTCTCAGGTCAGATTAGGTACTGCACCCTGGGTAATTAGTCGCCAGAAAGGCTTCCTGCTATGTACTGGCTATTGGGCACGCTGCAACGACGCGATAACTACTCCCACTTAGGCAGGATCAATAATTATCAATGCCGCAGTCACTATAACGCCACCCAACTACCCGGTACAAAACGTATGCTGCCACCAGCTTCGATTAAACGGGTCCGAAGCTAACCCAACACAGTAGCGTAATTCTCTTCAAGAGACTTAGGGTACGGTTTAGAACAGGAGAATGAACTAACATATAATAGTATATCCCATTGAAAAATTAGGCAGTGCTTTATCAAAAATATTTTATAAAGATGTTACAAATGAGACAATTGCAAATATGTACAAGGGTAATTATAACATAAAGGGAATAAATGAGAAAAAGCAACACTTACATGTTCAAAGCATGACAGGCAACCAGGCTAGTGGAGTTTTTCCCATACATCCCAGCTCATTTGGACGTGAGCAGGGCTCTTCCAGGACAAGACAAGAAATCAAGCAGCAAGTGACTCCTCAGAGCCTGCCAGACACTTAAAACATTAAGGCTGTGACATCACAGAAAGGCTGGCTTATCCAGACCCTCCTCTCTCTACATTCTGCCTAAACTTTAAACTATTCTCTCTAATTTCTATAACTTCACTACAAAACATGTCAGAGTCCTAAAAACCTCATCATTCATCTCAGATTAACGTGGGCATTCTAATGAGATCAAATATGTCCTATCTGGTATACATATTTACAGAGAAATCCCTACTTCTTTACCAGATGGAGTTAGAAGCCCGAGTTTCAAGGGATGGGTAGATACACCGAGTGAGAATCAGAATATATCTTTTCGTATTTCTAGCTTAAATCGTTTGCCTAATATCTAACAAAAACTAAACAAAGAATCTTTCATGAATTTTTGGAGCCACTTTTCAGTTCTAGCTAGTGGAAGATTCTAACCTGGTCGTAAATACCGTTCGGCCATAAAACTCCCCCCACTCTCTGAGAAGGAAAGCCAGGAATTGGCAGCTACAAACTGTTACTCCAAGAAGGGGGGCTTAGCCCACACAGGCTAGCAAGAGAACTACTTATGATATTTCATACCATATCGTGACATAACTAAAATCTCAAACTCACCAAATGCTCACACAACCACAGAGGAAACACAGAGAAGGGAAGATAAGGAAAAAACTAGGATGCAAAACAGGTTTAACATGCAACCAAAACAGCAAACAACAATCTCTGTAGATAAACCTCCAAGCTCCAAACACCACTGCTCCTTCTGTTGTGAATTCAGCTTTTGGGCTCCCTCCGGTGGTTGTAGAGGGTAATGCAGTTGTGCCTGGACTGCAGGAGTGGACAGGTGTATCTACTAATTGCAAAACTGACTGGGGTATATAGCTTTGCAGGATCCTTTAGTCAGTGCCAGTTGTCCATTGTTCTGGAAGGATTCACTTCCCTGCTGGTCTCTCCAGTTTGCTGTGCTTTTCTACAAAGATAAGTCCTGGCTTTGTTTTTGCTGTCCACCTGCTGTGGACCTATAGTTCTGTGCATATTCATGTTTTTGTCTTGTCCAGCTTAGTCTGTGAAGGATTTGTTGCAGCCTAGCTATTTCTCTGGAGATGCAGATATACCCCCCATGTCTTTAGTCAGATGTGGTGATCTGTATTTTCTGCGGTGGATATTTTCTAGTGTTTTTATACTGACCGCATAGTACTCTGTTCTATTCTTTCTTTTTAGCTAGTATGGCCTCCTATGCTAAAATCTGATTTCATATCTGCGTATGTTATTTCCCTCTCCTCTCACAGTCAATATTTGTGGGGGGCTATCTATCCTTTGGGGATTTTCTCTGAGGCAAGATAGGTTTCCTGTTTCTGTCTTTAGGGGTAGTTAGATCTTAGGCTGTGCCGAGGGGTCTAGGGAGTGTTAGGTACCCCCCACGGCTACTTCTAGTTGCGCTGCTAGGTTCAGGGTCTGCGGTCAGTACAGGGACCACCTTCTCCAGAGTCCGTCTCATGCTGCTCCTAGGCCACCAGATCATAACAGTACAACTGGCCAACAATGAGTTAATTGCATCTCAGAAGAAGGGCGGGAAGCTTTTGAGCCATTTTTTTTCCTTAGCCTGTTTGGTATTTTCCTTCCTCTTTACCTCTGGGTGGCTACGGAGTCTAGTATTAACATGAATGTTCAGGAGTTAGTTTCTCGGGTGGATCAGCTTGCTGCTAGGGTACAGGGTATTTCAGATTTCATTGTTCAAACTCCTGCCTTAGAACCTAAGATTCCCACTCCTGATTTATTCTTTGGTGACAGATCCAAATTTTTGAGTTTCAAAAATAACTGTAAACTGTTTTTTGCATTAAGACCCCGGTCTTCTGGTGATCCTATTCAGCAGGTTAAAATCATCATATCTCTGCTGCGTGGTGACCCACAGGATTGGGCATTTTCCCTGGAATCTGGCAATCCTGCTTTGCTTAATGTTGATTCTTTCTTTCAGGCATTGAGGTTGTTGTATGATGAGCCTAATTCTGTGGATCAGGCTGAGAAAATCTTGTTAGCCCTGTGTCAAGGTCAAGAAGCGGCAGAATCGTATTGCCAGAAATTTAGAAAATGGTCTGTACTGACTAAATGGAATGAGGATGCCTTGGCAGCAATTTTCAGAAAGGGTCTTTCTGAATCCGTTAAAGATGTTATGGTGGGGTTCCCCACGCCTGCTGGTCTGAGTGATTCTATGTCTCTGGCCATTCAGATTGATCGGCACTTGCGCGAGCGCAGAGTTGTGCACACTGTGGCGTTGCCCTCTGAGCGGAGCCCTGAGCCTATGCAGTGTGATAGGATTTTGTCTAGAGCTGAACGTCAAACATTCAGGCGTCACAATAGATTGTGTTTTTACTGCGGCGATTCTGCTCATGTTATTTCTGATTGCCCTAAGCGTACTAAGAGAATCGCTAGTTCTGTTGCCATCAGTACTGTACAACCTAAATTTCTGTTATCCGTGACCTTGATCTGCTCATTATCATCATTTTCTGTCATGGCATTTGTGGATTCAGGCGCCGCTCTGAACTTAATGGACTTAGAATTTGCCAGACGTTGTGGTTTTCCCTTGCAGCCTTTGCAGAACCCTATTCCTTTGAGGGGCATTGATGCTACACCGTTGGCTAAAAATAAACCTCAGTTTTGGACACAGCTGACCATGCGCATGGCGCCAGCCCATCAGGAAGATTGACGTTTTCTGGTGTTGCATAATTTGCATGATGATATTGTGCTGGGTTTTCCATGGTTGCAGCTACATAATCCGGTGTTAGATTGGAAATCTATGACTGTGACTAGTTGGGGTTGTCAGGGGGTTCATGATCAGGTTCCTTTGATGTCAATTTCCTCTTCCCCCTCTTCTGGAGTTCCTGAGTTTTTGTCTGACTTCCAGGATGTATTCGATGAGCCCAAATCCAGTTCCCTTCCACCGCATAGGGACTGTGATTGTGCTATTGACTTGATTCCAGGTTGTAAGTTCCCTAAGGGCCGACTTTTCAACCTGTCTGTGCCTGAACATACCGCCATGCAGAGCTATATTAACCCCTTTACCCCCAAGGGTGGTTTGCACGTTAATGACCGGGCCAATTTTTACAATTCTGACCACTGTCCCTTTATGAGGTTATAACTCTGGAACGCTTCAACGGATCTCAGTGAATCTGACATTGTTTTCTCGTGACATATTGTACTTCATGACAATAGTAAAAATTCTTTGATAGTACCTGCGTTTATTTGTGAAAAAAACGGAAATTTGGCGAAAATTATGAAAATTTCTCAATTTTCCAACTTTGAATTTTTATGCAATTAAATCACAGAGATATGTCACACAAAATAAGTAACATTTCCCACATGTCTACTTTACATCAGCACAATTTTGGAACCAAAATTTTTTTTTGTTAGGGAGTTATAAGGGTGAAAAGTTGGCCAGCAATTTCTCATTTCTACAACACCATTTTTTTTTAGGGACCACATCTCATTTGAAGTCATTTTGAGGGGTCTATATGATAGAAAATACCCAAGTGTGACACCATTCTAAAAACTACACCCCTAAAGGTGCTCAAAACCACATTCAAGAAGTTTATTAACCCTTCTGGTGCTTCACAGGAATTTTTTGAATGTTTAAATAAAAATGAACATTTAACTTTTTTTCACAAAAAATTTAATTCAGCTCCAATTTGTTTTATTTTACCAAGGGTAACAGGAGAAAATGGACCCCAAACATTGTTGTACAATTTGTCCTGAGTACGCCAATACCCCACATGTGGGGGTAAACCACTGTTTGGGCGCATGGCACAGCTCGGAAGCGAAGGAGCGCCATTTGACTTTTCAATGCAAAAGTGACTGGAATTGAGATGGGACGCCATGTTTCGTTTGGAGAGCCCCTGATGTGCCTAAACATTGAAACCCCCCACAAGTGACACCATTTTGGAAAGTAGACCCCCTAAGGAACTTATCTGGAGGTGTGGTGAGCACTTTGACCCACCAAGTGCTTCACAGAAGTTTATAATGTAGAACCGTAAAAATAAAAAATCATATTTTTTCACAAAAATTATTTTTCGCCCCCAATTTTTTATTTTTCCAAGGGTAAAAGAAGAAATTGGACCCCAAAAGTTGTTGTACAATTTGTCCTGAGTACGCTGATACCCCATATGTGGGGGTAAACCACTGTTTGGGCGGATGGGAGAGCTCGGAAAGGAAGGAGCGCCGTTTGACTTTTCAATGCAAAATTGACAGGAATTGAGATGAGACGCCATGTTGCGTTTGCAGAGCCCCTAATGTACCTAAATAGTAGAAACCCCTCACAAGTGACACCATTTTGGAAAGTAGACCCACTAAGGAACTTATCTAGATGTGTGGTGAGCGCTTTGACCCACCAAGGGCTTCACAGAAGTTTATAATGGAGAGCCGTAAAAATAAAACAAAAATTTTTTCCCACAAAAATTGTTTTTTAGCCCCCAGTTTTGTATTTTCCCGAGGGTAACAGGAGAAATTGGACCCCAAAATTTGTTGTCCAATTTGTCCTGAGTGCGCTGATACCCCATATGTGGGGGGAAACCACTGTTTGGGCGCATGGGAGGGCTCGGAAGGGAAGGAGTGCCATTTGAATGCAGACTTAGATGGAATGGTCGGCAGGTGTCACATTGCGTTTGCAGAGCCTTAATGTACCTAAACAGTAGAAACCCCCCACAAGTGACACGATTTTGGAAAGTAGACCCCCTAAGGAACTTATCAAGATGTGTGGTGAGCGCTTTGACCCACCAAGGGCATCACAGAAGTTTATAATGGAGAGCCGTAAAAATAAAACAAAAATTTTTTCCCACAAAAATTATTTTTTAGCCCCCAGTTTTGTATTTTCCCGAGGGTAACAGGAGAAATTGGACCCCAAAATTTGTTCTCCAATTTGTCCTGAGTGCGCTGATACCCCATATGTGGGGGGGAACCACTGTTTTGGCGCATGGGAGGGCTCGGAAGGGAAGGAGCTCCATTTGGAATGCAGACTTAGATGGAATGGTCTGCAGGTGTCACATTGCATTTGCAGAGCCCCTAATGTACCTAAACAGTTGAAACCCCCCACAAGTGACACCATTTTGGAAACTAGACCCCCTAAGGAACTCATCTAGATGTGTTGTGAGAGCTTTGAACCCCCAAGTGTTTCACTACAGTTTGTAACGCAGAGCCGTGAAAATTAAAAAAAAAATCTTTCCCCCCAAAATTATTTTTTAGCCCCCAGTTTTGTATTTTCCCGAGGGTAAGAGGAGAAATTCGACCCCAAAAGTTGTTGTCCAATTTGTCCTGAGTATGCTGATACCCCATATGTTGGGGGGAACCACTGTTTGGGCGCATGGGAGGGCTCGGAAGGGAAGGAGTGCCATTTGGAATGCAGACTTAGATGGAATGGTCTGCAGGCGTCACATTGCGTTTGCAGAACCCCTAATGTACCTAAACAGTAGAAACCCCCCACAAGTGACCCCATATTGGAAACTAGACCCCACAGGGAACTTATCTAGATGTGTTGTGAGAACTTTGAACCCCCAAGTGTTTCACTACAGTTTATAACGCAGAGCCGTAAAAATAAAAAATCTTTTTTTCCACAAAAATTATTTTTTAGCCCCCAGTTTTGTATTTTCCGAAGGGTAACAGGAGAAATTGGACCCCAACAGTTGTTGTCGTATTTGTCCTGAGTACGCTGATACCCCATATGTTGGGGTAAACCCCTGTTTGGGCACACGGGCGAGCTCGGAAGGGAAGAAGCACTGTTTTACTTTTTCAACGCAGAATTGGCTGGAATTGAGATCGGACGCCATGTCGCTTTTGGAGAGCCCCTGATGTGCCTAAACAGTGGAAGCCCCCCAATTATAACTGAAACCCTAATCCAAACACTCCCCTAACCCTAATTCCAACGGTAACCCTAACCACACCTCTAACCCTGACACACCCCTAACCCTAATCCCAACCCTATTCCCAACTGTAAATGTAATCTAAACCCTAACTGTAACTTTAGCCCCAACCCAAACTTTAACCCTAGCCCTAACCCTAGCCCTAGCCCTAACCCTAGCCATAACCCTAGCCCTAACCCTAGCCCTAGCCCTAACCCTAGCCCTAACCCTAGCCCTAACCCTAACCCTAACCCTAGCCCTAACCCTAGCCCTAATGGGAAAATGGAAATAAATACATTTTTTTTAATTTTTCCCTAACTAAGAGGGTGATGAAGGGGGGTTTGATGTACTTTTATAGTGGGTTTTTTAGCGGATTTTTATGATTGGCAGCCGTCACACACTGAAAGACGCTTTTTATTGCAAAAAATATTTTTTGCGTTACCACATTTTGAGAGCTATAATTTTTCCATATTTTGGTCCACAGAGTCATGTGAGGTCTTGTTTTTTGCGGGACGAGTTGACGTTTTTATTGGTAACATTTTCGGGCAACGTGACATTTTTTGATCGCTTTTTATTCCAATTTTTGTGAGGCAGAATGACCAAAAACCAGCTATTCAGGAATTTCTTTTGGGGGAGGCGTTTATACCGTTCTGCGTTTGGTAAAATTGATAAAGCAGTTTTATTCTTCGGGTCAGTACGATTACAGCGACACCTCATTTATATAATTTTTTTATGTTTTGGCGCTTTTATACGATAAAAACTATTTTATAGAAAAAATCATTATTTTGGCATCGCTTTATTCTCAGGACTATAACTTTTTTATTTTTTTACTGATGATGCTGTGTGGTGGCTCGTTTTTTTGCGGGACAAGATGACGTTTTCAGCGGTACCATGGTTATTTATATCTGTCCTTTTGATCGCGTGTTATTCCACTTTTTGTTCGGCGGTATGATAATAAAGCGTTGTTTTTTGCCTCGTTTTTTTTTTTTTTTCTTACGGTGTTTACTGAAGGGGTTAACTAGTGGGCCAGTTTTATAGGTCGGGCCGTTACGGACGCGGCGATACTAAATATATGTACTTTTATTGTTTTTTTTTATTTATTTAGATAAAGAAATGTATTTATGGGAATAATATATTTTTTTTTTCATTATTTAGGAATATTTTTTTTTATTTTTTTTTACACATTTGGAAAAATTTTTTTTTACTTTTTTTACTTTGTCCCAGGGGGGGACATCACAGATCGATGATCTGACAGTTTGCACAGCACTCTGTCAGATCACCGATCTGATAGCAGTGCAGGCTGCTTCACAGTGCCTGCTCTGAGCAGGCTCTGTGAAGCCACCTCCCTCCCTGCAGGACCCGGATCCGCGGCCATCTTGGATCCGGGTCTGGAGCAGGCAGGGAGGGAGGTAAGACCCTCGCAGCAACGCGATCACATCGCGTTGCTGCGGGGGGCTCAGGGAAGCCCGCAGGGAGCCCCCTCCCTGCGCGGTGCTTCCCTGCACCGCCGGCACATCGCGATCATCTTTGATCACGGTGTGCCAGGGGTTAATGTGCCGGGGGCGGTCCGTGACCGCTCCTGGCACATAGTGCCGGATGTCAGCTGCGATAGGCAGCTGACACCCGGCCGCGATCGGCCGCGCTCCCCCTGTGAGCGCCGCCGATCGCGCTGGACGTACTATCCCGTCCATGGTCATAGGGGCCCACCCCACCTCGACGGGATAGTACGTCCGATGTCAGAAAGGGGTTAAGGAGTCTTTGGAGAAAGGGCATATTCGGCCATCTTCTTCACCGTTGGGAGCGGGGTTCTTTTTTGTTGCCAAGAAGGATGGCTCCTTGAGACCCTGTATTGATTATCGCCTCTTGAATAAGATCACGGCTAAATTTCAATACCCCTTGCCTTTGCTTACTGATTTGTTTGCTAGGATTAAGGTGTCTAGCTGGTTTACTAAGATTGACCTTCGAGGGGCATATAATCTTATTCGTATCAAGCAGGGTGATGAATGGAAAACTGCATTTAATACGCCCGAAGGCCATTTTGAATACCTTGTGATGCCATTCGGACTCTCTAATGCCCCATCTGTGTTCCAATCCTTCATGCATGATATATTTCGGAGTTATCTTGATAAATTCATGGTTGTATATTTGGATGATATTTTGATTTTTTCCAATGATTGGGAGTCTCATGTGAAACAGGTCAGGATGGTATTTCAGATCCTCCGTAATAATGCTTTATTTGTGAAGGGGTCAAAGTGCCTCTTTGGAGTGCAGAAGGTTTCTTTTTTGGGTTTCATTTTTTCTCCCTCATCTATAGAAATGGATCCGGTTAAGGTTCAGGCCATTCATGATTGGATTCAGCCCACATCTGTGAAGAGCCTTCAGAAATTCTTGGGCTTTGCTAATTTTTATCGTCGTTTCATTGCCAACTTCTCCAGTGTGGTTAAACCTCTAACCGATTTGACCAAGAAAGGCGCTGATGTGACGAATTGGTCCTCCGCGGCTGTTTCTGCCTTTCAGGAGCTTAAACGCCGATTTACTTCTGCCCCTGTGTTGCCTCAGCCAGATGTTTCTCTTCCATTTCAGGTTGAGGTTGACGCGTCTGAGATTGGGGCAGGGGCCGTTTTGTCTCAGAGGAATTCTGATGGTTCCTTGATGAAACCGTGTGCCTTCTTTTCTCGGAAGTTTTCGCCTGCAGAACGCAATTATGATGTCGGCAATCGGGAGTTGTTGGCTATGAAGTGGGCATTTGAGGAGTGGCGACATTGGCTTGAGGTGGCCAAGCACCGTATTGTGGTCCTGACCGATCATAAGAATCTGATTTACCTCGAGTCTGCCAAACGGCTGAATCCTAGACAGGCTCGATGGTCCCTGTTTTTCTCCCGTTTTGATTTTGTGGTCTCGTACATTCCTGGTACTAAGAATGTTAAGGCGGATGCCCTCTCTAGGAGTTTTTTTCCTGATTCCCCTGGGGTTCTTGAGCCGGTCGGCATTTTGAAGGAAGGGGTGATTCTTTCTGCCATCTCCCCTGATTTGCGACGGGTTCTTCAGGAATTTCAGGCTGATAAGCCTGACCGCTGTCCTGTGGGGAAACTGTTTGTTCCTGATAGATGGACTAGTAAAGTGATTTCTGAGGTTCATTGTTCTGTGTTGGCTGGCCATCCTGGGATTTTTGGTACCAGAGATTTGGTTAGTAGGTCCTTTTGGTGGCCTTCTTTGTCACGGGATGTGCGTTCTTTTGTGCAGTCCAGTGAGATTTGTGCGCGGGCTAAGCCTTGCTGTTCCCGCGCTAGTGGGTTGCTTTTGCCATTGCCGGTCCCTGAGAGACCTTGGACGCATATTTCTATGGATTTTATTTCCGATCTTCCTGTTTCCCAAAGAATGTCGGTTATCTGAGTTGTCTGTGACCGATTTTCTAAGATGGTTCATTTGGTGCCTTTGCCTAAATTGCCTTCTTCTTCTGATTTGGTTCCATTGTTTTTTCAGCATGTGGTGCGTTTGCATGGTATTCCGGAGAATATTGTGTCCGACAGAGGTTCCCAGTTGTTTCCAGGTTTTGGCGGGCCTTTTGTGCCAAGCTGGGCATTGATTTGTCTTTTTCCTCTGCATTTGATCCTCAGACAAATGTCCAGACTGAGCGAACTAATCAGACCTTGGAGACCTATTTGAGATGCTTTGTGTCTGCTGATCAGGATGATTGGGTGGCTTTTTTTGCCATTGGCCGAGTTTGCCCTTAATAATCGGGCTATTTCGGCTACTTTGGTTTCGCCTTTTTTTTGTAATTTTGGTTTTCATCCTTGCTTTTCTTCTGGGCAGGTTGAGCCTTCTGACCTTCCTGGTGTGGATTCTGTGGTCGACAGGTTGCAGCAGATTTGGGCTTATGTGGTGGACAATTTGGTGCTGTCTCAGGAGGAGGCTCAGCGTTTTGCTAACCGTCGTCGGTGTGTTGGTTCCCGGCTTCGGGTTGGTGATCTGGTTTGGTTATCTTCCTGTCATGTTCCTATGAAGGTTTCTTCCCCTAAGTTTAAGCCTCGAATTATTGGTCCTCATAGGATTTCTGAGATTATTAATCCGGTGTCCTTTCGCCTGGCGCTTCCGGCCTCTTTTGCTATTCATAATGTCTTCCATAGATCTTTGTTGCGGAAATATGTGGAGCCCGTTGTTCCCTCTGTTGATCCTCCGGCCCCTGTATTGGTCGATGGGGAGTTGGAATATGTTGTTGAGAAGATGTTGGATTCCCGTTTTTCGAGGCGGAAGCTTCAGTATCTTGTCAAGTGGAAGGGTTATGGCCAGGAGGATAATTCTTGGGTTTCTGCCTCTGATGTCCATGCCGTTGATTTGGTTCATACCTTTCATCGGGCTCATCCTGATCGGCCTGGGGGCTCTGGTGAGGGTTCGGTGACCCCTCCTTAAGGGGGGGGGGGTACTGTTGTGAATTCAGCTTTTAAGCTCCCTCCGGTGGTTGTAGAGGGTAATGCAGTTGTGCCTGGACTGCAGGAGTGGACAGGTGTATCTACTAATTGCAAAACTGACTGGGGTATATAGCTTTGCAGGATCCTTTAGTTAGTGCCAGTTATCCATTGTTCTGGAAGGATTCACTTCCCTGCTGGTCTCTCCAGTTTGCTGTGCTTTTCTACAAAGATAAGTCCTGGCTTTGTTTTTGCTGTCCACCTGCTGTGGACCTATAGTTCTGTGCATATTCATGTTTTTGTTTTGTCCAGCTTAGTCTGTGAAGGATGTTTTGCAGCCTAGCTATTTCTCTGGAGATGCAGATATACCCCCCATGTCTTTAGTCAGATGTGGTGATCCGTATTTTCTGCGGTGGATATTTTCTAGTGTTTTTATACTGACCGCATAGTACTCTGTTCTATTCTTTCTTTTTAGCTAGTATGGCCTCCTATGCTAAAATCTGATTTCATATCTGCGTATGTTATTTCCCTCTCCTCTCACAGTCAATATTTGTGGGGGGCTATCTATCCTTTGGGGATTTTCTCTGAGGCAAGATAGGTTTCCTGTTTCTGCCTTTAGGGGTAGTTAGATCTTAGGCTGTGCCGAGGGGTCTAGGGAGTGTTAGGTACCCCCCACGGCTACTTCTAGTTGCGCTGCTAGGTTCAGGGTTTGCGGTCAGTACAGGGACCACCTTCTCCAGAGTCCGTCTCATGCTGCTCCTAGGCCACCAGATCATAACATCCTTCCCACTTCAAGCCAGGCAGCAGAATTGATCACTGACAACAGTTGTAGTCAAAGCTGAGTCTATATAGGAGCGGAGATTACAAAAAACAAATCAGCTGAGAGACCAAGCTCTCAGTAACTTCAGTAACCAGGTTTAACTCCTGCCCTGCTGGCACAAGACAGCCAGGTCAGAATTCAGGAGAAGAGCTTCTGTTCATCATGTGTGAATGAGGCCCAAAGCGCTGCGGTTCTCTGGAACCTCTCTGTCGCGGTAGCCCCATGACATAGCTCTTCCCTGTGTTGTAGCCCTAAGTCTTTAGTGACATTTTGGAAGGAAGCTTTCCAAGCTCTGTAACCTTCAGCTTGGTCAGTGAATTTCATGAGTCCCTTAGCAACCAGTTCACTTCATGTAAAGAACTTAGCAAATTCTGTTGTGAATCGGTTGTGAGCAGAGTATCCTCTGGGTGGCGCCAGCCGATGTCATATTGCCTCGATCTGACGTACGATGTGTCAGCAAGGTGATTTACATTGGTAACCTGGTGAGGGGCAAGGTAGTCATTAGCAGAGTTCTTTTGCTATACGTTTTCGAGCTTGTATCTCCTGGAGCTGAGCCTCATGACGACTCTTGCTCGCTTCACTGGAGATGTCGTGTTCTTGTTTTGGTACCGGTTCAGGTTATAGATTGGATCAGGAAGTTCATTAACCTACTGAGATGTGCGTTGTGGTGAATCTTGCAGTGGAAACTCCAGACTGGACATACTGCTTCGCCTATGCAGCTCAGGGTTTTGCACGGCTTATAGCGATTCTGCCTCAGCAAGGGCAGCGGCAGCTTCTCTTTTTGCTGCTAGGCTGTCTAAGGTGGCATCCATGAGTGCTTTCTCTAATTTAAGTTGCATCTCTTGGTCAGCAAAGCTTGCATGCATTTTGGCGGCTTCAGCATTTGCGGGCAATGGCGACCACGCTACTGATGGATGTAGTCTTTGAGGAGACAGAAGTAACAGATCTTGTCCTGTGTGATTTGTGGGACATGGTGTCTTGGGGAAGTGCTTGGCTGTGCAGAAATTGCTGTAGCTGTAGTCTCTGTGTAGCCGGTGACTTGAATCCCACTAGCTGGATGGCTGTCGTTTCACTGTTCTGTCCTCACTAAATGAGGCAGGCTCATGTAGCTATACAGGCAGCTAAACCGCTATACCGGAGTCCAATAAGGAGACTGTGGTTGAGTCAGGGCTTTTATTGAACGTGATAGTATATGGTGCGGTGAAACTGTAAACAATCATATACATACAATCAGTGCATGGTACAGCAGAAATACACATTATTCATGTTATACATTGTGCATGAAGGTTACAAACTAGAACTGACCAGGGATACAACTGACTATGCTAGGCTAACATTAGGAGAGAAATTAACTATAAAGAGCACAAATACATACCGGCAATGCAATCGCAAGGGTGATATAATGGAGGAGTCTTTCTTTGAATGCAGAGTGAAGGAAAATGGAGGGAGATGAGCTACCATAATGCATTGCAAAAATGGGAGGAGATTCAGACATAAGAAATGGGAGAAAACAGAAAATAGGACCGCAAACATAACTCTGCCCGCTAGAGGGAGCCAAAACAGTACAGACAAATTAATAAATAACCTGCAGCATTATGAAAACAAATAATCAGATATAACAGCTTAGTTGTCGGAAACAGAACAGTTCGAGTTACTGGTTGCACTGTACAACTGTTTTTGCATATTGTATATATAGCGATTTATAGTTTTAGTTGCTTGTTTGTAACCTTTTACCTCCTACAGTTTCCTGTGGAACTTTTAATCGCTTATGGGCAGAGTGACCTGTAAAACCTGAAAAAGCAGTTTTTTTGCCAAATTTATTTTAGTGCAGAAAGGTATGGCAGCTGGGCTAAAGTTTGTCTCAACATCTATTCTAGACAACATATGATTTTAGATTAGTGTATATCCATAAAGGTTTTAACCCCTTCACACTTTCCGTTTTTCATTTTCGCTTTTTCCTCCCCTTTTATCAAGTACCATACCTTTTTTATTTTTCCTTCCACATAGTGGCATGATGACTTGTTTTTATGGGGGACGAATTGTACTTTTGAATGACACTATTTATTTTATCATGTGATGCTTCAAATGTTCAATTCCTCAATTATTATTATTTTTTTATTTATTATGTTTACTATACAGTAAAACTGACCAGGATATATGAGTCTCCAGATTAGTACCATTAGGTAGGTACCAAATGTGTATACATAGCTTGTTTTTTTTATTTCAAGGTGAAAAAAAAATTGGAAATTTATATAAAAAAAAAAAAATGTAGCTTCTGTCTTCTTTTTCCGAATGTGAGGGCTTGTTTTTTGCACCCTGAGCCAGTGGCGGATTATAATGAGGTCAATCTGGGCGGTAGCCTAGGGCCCAGTGGTGTGTGTGGGGGGGCCCTGGGCTACCGCTCAGATTGACCACCGCCATCAGGGTATTACTGCCCTGACTGGAGTATGGGCCTGGTGGGCAGAGGGGGCCCGCATTGGGCTCCGTCTCATCTGCTCACCGGGCCCCTACCGGTGCTGCGGCAGTTTAACGCTATTGACGTGTGGGCGTGCGCCTGCACATCAATAGTTAACAGCCGCCAGCCAATTGGAGGCTGGCAGCTGACGTCACCGCTGCGCGCACGCCGCCGGCGTCTGATGTCATTGTAAGTTTTTTTTATTGCGAACGGCAATCCAGGGGACCCGTGCCAGAATGCTGGATACACTGGGGGCAGAGATGCGGAACACACTGGGGGCAATATGCTGGACACACTGGGGCAGAGATGCTGGACACACTGGGGGCAATATGTTGGACACACTGGGGGCAATATGCTGGACACACTGGGGGCAATATGCTGGACACACTGGGGGCAGAATGCTGGACACACTAGGGGCAGAATGCTGTACACACTGGGGGCAGGATGCTGGACACTGGGGGCAGATATGCTGGACACGCTGGGGGCAATATGCTGGACACACTGGGGGCAGGATGCTGGACACACTGGGGGCAGGATGCTGGACACACTGGGGGCAGGATGCTGGACACACTAAGGGCAGGATGCTGGACACACTGGGGGCAGAGATGCTGGACACGCTGGGGGCAATATGCTGGACACACTGGGGGCAGGATGCTGGACACACTAGGGGCAGGATGCTGGACACACTGGGGGCAGGATGCTGGACACACTGGGGGCAGGATGCTGGACACTGGGGGGCAGAGATGCTGGACACGCTGGGGGCAATATGCTGGACACACTGGGGGCAATATGCTGGACACACTGGGGGCAGGATGCTGGACACACTAGGGGCAGGATGCTGGACAATGGGGGCAGATATGCTGGACACGCTGGGGGCAATATGCTGGACACACTGGGGGCAATATGCTGGACACACTGGGGGCAGGATGCTGGACACACTAGGGGCAGGATGCTGGACACACTGGGGGCAGGATGCTGGACACACTGGGGGCAGGATGCTGGACACTGGGGGGCAGAGATGCTGCACGCTGGGGGCAATATGCTGGACACACTGGGGGCAATATGCTGGACACACTGGGGGCAGGATGCTGGACACACTGGGGGCAGGATGCTGGACACATTGTGGGCAGGATGCTGGACACTGGGGGCAGATATGCTGGACACGCTGGGGGCAATATGCTGGACACACTGGGGGCAATATGCTGGACACACTGGGGGCAGGATGCTGGACACACTAGGAGCAGGATGCTGGACACACTGGGGGCAGGATGCTGGACACACTTGGGGCAATATGCTGGACACACTGGGGGCAGGATGTGTGGACACACTGGGGGCAGGATGCTGGACACTGGGGGGCAGAGATGCTGGACACGCTGGGGGGCAATATGCTGGACACACTGGGGGCAATATGCTGGACACACTGGGGGCAGGATGCTGGACACACTGGGGGCAGTGACTGGGGGTAGGATGCTGGACACTCTGGGGGCAGGATGCTGGACACATTGGGGGCAGAGATGCTGGACATTGGGGGCAGAGATGCTGGACACTGGGGGCAGAGATGCTGGACACACTATGGGCAGGATGCTGGACACACTGGGGGCAGAGATGCTGGACACACTGGGGGCAGAGATGCTGGACACTGGGGGCAGAGATGCTGGACACTGGGGGCAGAGATGCTGGACACACTGCGGGCAGGACTGGAGACAGATGGGGCAGGATTGGAGACATGGGCAGAATGTAGATACGGGGCATGATTGGAGACACAGGGCAGAATGAAAGACATGGGGCAAGATTGGAGACAGATCGTACAGGATCATGGGGCAGGATGTATACGATGGAGACTGATGGGGCAGGATGGGGAGATCATATGGGGCAGGATAGGGAGATCATATGGGGCAGAATGGATACTCATGAGGGCAGGATGGGAGAACATATGGCTGAAGCCAGGAATGAGATACACGGGACCAGGATGGGGGGATATTGTTATTACCATACAATTAAGGGATATTATTACTGCAGTGATGTATTTATTTTATTTTTTGAGGACACTGTTTTAAATGGAGGGGCGGTCCTGTCACTGTGCATAGAGTGACACTATGTCGCCTCTTTTTCTTCATGTGGTGTAATGTAGAAGTTGGGAAAAATTAAGTAAAGTTTTCTGCAAGCGGAGCTTGAGATAACTGTGTTATTTCCTGCAGAGACGAGTCCTGGCTGGATGAAGTGATGGCGGTCTGTGCTGGATGAAAGATGAAGGACTTCACCTAGAAACGTCACTGGTTAGTAAGTGTTACCTATACACTAACACTATACACTGTATACTATATACAGAGGTCCTGTATATAATGTCACCGGTGATCACTGTATTACCTCTACACAGACACTGTATACTAAGTACAGATCTCCTGTGAATACTGGCACTTATCATGATAGTATTGTGTTTTTTTTTCTTCCTAACTGAAGGGTAAATTGACTAGATCAATGGATGTTTGACATGTTATAGTTTCACACAGCAACTATTTTTCAGGTTCAGGTATATGATGACCCCGTCGCATGACCCTGTCACATGACCCCGTCACATGACCGGGGGGCCCACAGTGTCTGAACAGCCTGGGGCCCTGGCTACCCTTAATCCACCCCTGTCCTGAGCTGATTTTTTTTTTACTGATACCACTTTGGGGTAGATACAATATTTTGATTGCTTCTTTATTGCAATGTTGCTGGGGTCAAAAATCCGTAATACTGGCATTTTATTATTTATTATTTTTTTTCTTATTATGCTGTTCACTGATCAGATTAACTTATTTTATATTTTGATAGATTAGAGATTAATGAATACAGCGGTGCCCAATATTTCTATTTTTTATTAATTTATTTTTAATAGGGCAAAAGGAGGTGATTTGAACTTATATTTATTCTTTTCATATTTGCTAAAAAAAAATTTTCACTTTTTACTGTATTTGTTAGTCCCATTAGGGGACTTGAACCTATGATTATCTGATGACATGTACTATACAGTACATAGAAGTGCATCAGCATTGCTATGTATTGTAAAAATCATGGTCTCCTATGAATGCAAGCAACAGGGTCGGACTGGCCTGGCGGGGTATTGGGGAAATCCCCAGTGGGCCCTTGGCTGTAGTTAGGAGAGGAGGAGAGGAAGAAAGAAAAGAAAAAAAAAGGCTGCCTTTTTTTAGGGGCACGGGCCCTTTAAAAGCGCAGGCAGTTCATTACCTGAACCACCGTGGCCACACGTACCGATCAACACTGAACAGTGTGCGCCCGTTGTCACCGGCGTATGTCAGTGTCATGCGCCGCATGTGACGTGCACACACATTCACCGACGGCCTCTGCTACGTCAGTGGCCATTTTTCTATGTGAGTGTCGAACATGCAGAGGAGGAGGAGGCCGCACAGCGCTGTAGAGGGAGCGCAGGAAGGTAAGAGGATTTTTTTTACTTGTTCTCTCTCTCTCTATCTCCACTTGGCCAGAATGGAGACATATGGAGGGGGGAACAGGATGGAGACACATGGGGGGCCAGGATGGAGACACATTAGGGGAGGGCCCAGGATGGAGACACATGGGGGGGACCAGGATGGAGACACACATGGGGGGACCAGGATGGAGACACATGGGGGAACAAGGATGGAGGCATATGGGGGGACCAGGATGTGGAGACACATGGGGGGACCCGGATGGAGACACATGGGGGGCAGGCTGGAGACAAATGGTTGGCCAGGCTGGAGACACAGGGCCATGATGGATACACGGGGGTCCAGGACAAGGGGCTAGGATGGATACACGGGGGGCCAGGACAAGGAGCCAGGATGGATATATGGGCTGGGCAGGACAAGGGGCCAGGATGGATATATGAGGGGGCAGGACAAGGGGCCCGGCGACCGCATACTCCCCTCCACTCACCGCTCACACAGGGTTAATGGCAGCGGTAACGGGCCGCGGGTACGCTTCTCCGTAACCGCTGCTATTAACCCTGTGCGACCAAGTTTTTACTATTGATGCTGCGTATGCAGCATCAATAGTAAAAAGATCTAATGTTACAGAAAAAAACCCGTTATTCTCACCCTCCGACATGGCGCTGTCCTCGTCAGTGCAAGCGGCAGGTTCTGGTGCTAAGGATGCTATGCGAGAAGGACCTGCCATGACGTCACGGTCATGTGACCACGACGTCATCACAGGTCCTGCGCTCATACAAACCCTGGGACCGGAAGCTACCGCGTGCACCGCACACAGGTGCCAGGACTACAAAAGCCCTTCAGAAGGTGAGTATGTTTATTTTTTATTTTAAGTCTTTTTTTAATCTGTTACATACGTGGCTGGGCAATATACTATGTGGCTGGGCAATATACTACGTGACTGGCCAATATACTACGTGACTGGGCAGTATACTACGTGTCTGTGCTGTATACTACGTGGCTCTGTGCTGTATACTACGTCGCTGTGCAATATACTACGTGGCTGGGCAATATACTAAGTGGCTGGGCAATATACTACATGACTGGGCAATATACTACGTGACTGGGCAATATACTATGTGACTGGGCAATATACTACTTGAGACGAGCGGAGGACTCCGCGTCTATGCATGGCACACACCACCCCCTCCTCTGTTTAAGTGGATGTTAACTCTTGCCTGTCTTCATCTCAGACGCTGCTCTTTCTGTGTGCCCAGAGACACTGTTTTTGTCTCTCCTCGTATCTCCTCACATAGTACGTAACTTATGAAGGTCCGGTGTGTTGGACCGAAACGTTTTTTGGGTACTACATTAAAATTCACTAAGAGCATAAAGTTGAGTGCAAGGTTTTTCTTTATACATGGGCAATATACTACGTGACTGGGCAATATACTACGTGGCTGGGCAATATACTATGTGGTTGGGCAATTTACTACGTCGCTGGGCAACATTCTATGTCGCTGGGCAATATACTACGTAGCTGGGCAATATACTACGTGGCTGGGCAATATAGTACGTGACTGTGCAATATACTACGTGGCTGGGCAATATACTACGTGGCTGGGCAATATACTACGTGGCTGGGCAATATACTACGTGGTTGGGCAATATACTACGTGGCTGGGCAATATACTACGTGGGCTGTGCAATATACTACGGGGACATGCATATTCTAGAATACCTGATGCGTTAGAATCGGGCCACCATCTAGTATACAGTGGGGCAAAAAAGTATTTAGTCAGTCAGCAATAGTGCAAGTTCCACCACTTAAAAAGGTGAGAGGCGTCTGTAATTTACATCATAGGTAGACCTCAACTATGGGAGACAAACTGAGACAAAAAAATCCAGAAAATCACATTGTCTGTTTTTTTAATATTTTATTTGCATATTATGGTGGAAAATAAGTATTTGGTCAGAAACAAAATTTCATCTCAATACTTTGTAATATATCCTTTGTTGGCAATGACAGAGGTCAAACGTTTTCTGTAAGTCTTCACAAGGTTGCCACACACTGTTGTTGGTATGTTGGCCCATTCCTCCATGCAGATCTCCTCTAGAGCAGTGATGTTTTTGGCTTTTCGCTTGGCAACACGGACTTTCAACTCCCTCCAAAGGTTTTCTATAGGGTTGAGATCTGGAGACTGGCTAGGCCACTCCAGGACCTTGAAATGCTTCTTACGAAGCCACTCCTTCGTTGCCCTGGCGGTGTGCTTTGGATCATTGTCATGTTGCAAGACCCAGCCACGTTTCATCTTCAATGCCCTTGCTGATGGAAGGACGTTTGCACTCAAAGTCTCATGATACATGGCCCATTCATTCTTTCATGTACCCGGATCAGTCGTCCTGGCCCCTTTGCAGAGAAACAGCCCCAAAGCATGATGTTTCCACCACCATGCTTTACAGTAGGTATGGTGTTTGATGGATGCAACTCAGTATTCTTTTTCCTCCAAACACGACAAGTTGTGTTTCTAACAAACAGTTCCAGTTTGGTTTCATCAGACCATAGGACATTCTCCCAAAACTCCTCTGGATCATCCAAATGCTCTCTAGCAAACTTCAGACGGGCCCCGACATGTACTGGCTTAAGCAGTGGGACACGTCTGGCACTGCAGGATCTGAGTCCATGGTGGCGTAGTGTGTTACTTATGGTAGGCCTTGTTACATTGGTCCCAGCTCTCTGCAGTTCATTCACTAGGTCCCCCCGCGTGGTTCTGGGATTTTTGCTCACCGTTCTTGTGATCATTCTGACCCCACGGGGTGGGATTTTGCGTGGAGCCCCAGATCGAGGGAGATTATCAGTGGTCTTGTATGTCTTCCATTTTCTAATTATTGCTCCCACTGTTGATTTCTTCACTCCAAGCTGGTTGGCTATTGCAGATTCAGTCTTCCCAGCCTGGTGCAGGGCTACAATTTTGTTTCTGGTGTCCTTTGACAGCTCTTTGGTCTTCACCATAGTGGAGTTTGGAGTCAGACTGTTTGAGGGTGTGCACAGGTGTCTTTTTATACTGATAACAAGTTTAAACAGGTGCCATTACTACAGGTAATGAGTGGAGGAAAGAGGAGACTCTTAAAGAAGAAGTTACAGGTCTGTGAGAGCCAGAAATCTTGATTGTTTGTTTCTGACCAAATACTTATTTTCCACCATAAAATGCAAATAAAATGTTAAAAAAACAGACAATGTGATTTTCTGGATTTTTTTTTCTCAGTTTGTCTCCCATAGTTGAGGTCTACCTATGATGTAAATTACAGACGCCTCTCATCTTTTTAAGTGGTGGAACTTGCACTATTGCTGACTGACTAAATACTTTTTTGCCCCACTGTATATATATATGTGTGTATATGGGGGCCAGGATGGATATATATGAGGGGGCCAGGATGCATATATGGGGGGCCAGGATGGATATATGGGGGGCAGGACAAGAGACCAGGATGGATATATACTGTAGGGGGCAAGATGGATATATGGAGAGACAGGATGCATATATATGGGGGGACAGGATGTATTTATGGGGGGACAGGACAAGGGACCAGTATGGATATATATGGGGGGCCAGGATGCATATATATGGTAGACCAGGATGCATATATGAAGGATGGATATATGGGGAGGGCAGGATGCATGTATATGGGGGGGCCAGGTTGCATAAATGGGGGAGCCAGGACAAGTGACCAAGAAGGATATATGGGGGTCCGAGAAAGATATATGGGGGGCAGAATAAGGTACATATGAGAGCCAGTATGTATAGCTGGGGGGGGGGGGGCAGGATCGATATCTGGGGGCCAGACTGGACAAGGGACATAGGATGGGGCATATTATAAAATAAAGGGGGCTAGGCTGAGCGAAATTATTAAATAAAGGGGGCCAGGATGAGGGATTAAAGTACTGTTTGAGGGCCAGAATGAGAAACATGCTATATTAGTTTATGGTGACAAGTGGGAACATAATTTCTTTAGGGTCCAATTAGGAACATTATTACTACTGTAATATAATTTACTTTTTAGAAAACTATTTTCCATGGAGGCAGCAAAATGGGGATTCTGTTACTGTGCAGGACGGCACTACGTCGCATTTTTTCTTCATCTGACGTAGTGTAGATGGCAGGGAAAAAGTGGGGAAAGTGCTCTGGAAGCGATCAGCTATTGATGACTGTGTTATTTTTTGCAGAGACGAGTCCTGGCTGGAAGAAGTGATGGCGGTTTGTGCTGGTTGAAGAAGAAAAGCGAAGATGAAGGACTTCAACTACAGATGTCACTGGTGAGTAAGTGTATTACATGTACATGCACACTATACACTGTATACTGTGTACAGAGTTCCTGTGTATAATATCACCGGTGATCGCTGTATTACCTGTACACTATACACTATATACAAAGCTCTTGTGTATAATGTCACCGGTGATCACTGTATTACATGTAAACTATACACTATATACAATGCTCCTGTATATAATGTCACTGGTGATCACTGTATTACCTGTACACTGTCACTATATACAGAGCTCCTGTGTATAATGTCAATGGTGATCACTGTATTACCTATACAGACACTATATACAGAGCTTCTGTATATAATGTCACTGGTGATCACTGTATTATCTGTACCCTGACACTATATACAGAGTTCCTGTGTATAATGTAACTGGTGAACACTGTATTACCTACATAGTAACATAGTAACATAGTAACATAGTTAGTAAGGCCGAAAAAAGACATTTGTCCATCCAGTTCAGCCTATATTCCATCATAATAAATCCCCAGATTTACGTCCTTCTACAGAACCTAATGAATGTATGATACAATATTGTTCTGCTCCAGGAAGACATCCAGGCCTCTCTTGAACCCCTCGACTGAGTTCGCCATCACCACCTCCTCAGGCAAGCAATTCCAGATTCTCACTGCCCTAACAGTAAAGAATCCTCTTCTATGTTGGTGGAAAAACCTTCTCTCCTCCAGACGCAAAGAATGCCCCCTTGTGCCCGTCACCTTCCTTGGTATAATACCTGTACACTATATACTGAGCTCCAGTGTATAATGTCACTGGTGGTAATAACAGTGTTAGTATTGTGGTTTGTATTCATGATCAGTATTGTAGTATTCGGTCACTATGTAGTGGTAATTTGTGGTCTGGTCACGGCGTGGCAGTATTTCTCTTTGCATGTGGTATTATTTTGTCCCTATATGCTGGTAATATGTCATATTAGTCGGTCACCATATGGTCTGATCATGGTGTGGCGTATTTGTTCCTTGTATGTGATATTATTCGGTCACTATGTGGTCTAGTCATGGTGTGGTGGTATGGGGGTATGGGGTATTATTGGTCTTGTTATAGGGGATTATGTTGTGTATGGCGGTCATTTGTTCTCTCTGATATTAATTAGGAGAAGATTCTTTATTTGCACTAGAGATTAAGTACTTTGTACACAGCGGCGGAGATGCACTTACAGGGGGTTTCCTGTGAAAAAAGTAATCACCTCTCCACAGGATAAGCGATAACGTATTGATTGGTGGGAGTCTGACTACTTGGATCCTATTGGCAGAATGTGGAACTTTTTATACCCATTAGGGTATGTGCACACGTTGCGGATTTTGCTGCGGATCCGCAGCGTTTCCGCAGCTGCGGATCCGCAGCAGTTTCCCATGAGTTTACAGTACAATGTAAACCTATGGGAAACCAAAAACGCTGTGCCCAGGCTGCAGAAAAAGACGCGCGGAAACGCAGCATTTTATTTTCCGCAGCATGTCAATTCTTTGTGCGGAATCCGCAGCGTTTTTACATCTGCTCCAACAGAAAACTGCAGATGTAAATCCGCAGCGGAATCCGCAATAGAAGATGCGATAAATCAGCAGTAAAAACCGCAGCGGTTTTGCACTGCGGATTTATCAAATCCGCTACGGAAAAATCCGCAGAGGAGCTCTATACATGTGCACATACCCTTAGGCTGGAGTGGCATGTACAACTCAATTACTGATATATTCATTCCCTCAGTGGCTGCACTAGTTTTTTTCTGGAAGCCCCAAAGAGAATGAATTAAGCTGTGGTCAGACATCCCACCTACTGCTCCATTTTAAAATAGGAATAAGTGTTCTATCAACGATAAAACTTCCTAATTCTTCAGATCGGTGCAGTTTCTAATGGTCGGACTTAAGCGATCACTTATCCTGTGGAGCCCATGAATCAGTTATAACTTGTTTTAACCAAAGAACTCCATTAATGCAAACTACCTTAACCCCTTCATGACCCAGCCTATTTTGACCTTAAAGACCTTGCCGTTTTTTGCAATTCTGACCAGTGTCCCTTTATGAGGTAATAACTCAGGAACGTTTCAACGGATCCTAGCGGTTCTGAGATTGTTTTTTCGTGACATATTGGGCTTCATGTTAGTGGTAAATTTAGGTCAATAAATTCTGCGGTTATTTGTGATAAAAACGGAAATTTGGCGAAAATTTTGAAAATTTCGCAATTTTCACATTTTGAATTTTTATTCTGTTAAACCAGAGAGTTATGTGACACAAAATAGTTAATAAATAACATTTCCCACATGTTTACTTTACATCAGCACAATTTTGGAAACAAAATTTTTTTTTGTTAGGAAGTTATAAGGGTTAAAATTTGACCAGCGATTTGTCATTTTTACAACGAAATTTACAAAACCATTTTTTTTAGGGACCACCTCACATTTGAAGTCAGTTTGAGGGGTCTATATGGCTGAAAATACCCAAAAGTGACACCATTCTAAAAACTGCACCCCTCAAGGTACTCAAAACCACATTCAAGAAGTTTATTAACCCTTCAGGTGCTTCACAGCAGCAGAAGCAACATGGAAGGAAAAAATGAACATTTAACTTTTTAGTCACAAAAATAATCTTTTAGCAACAATTTTTTTATTTTCCCAATGGTAAAAGGAGAAACTGAACCACAAAAGTTGTTGTCCAATTTGTCCTGAGTACGCTGATACCTCATATGTGGGGGTAAACTACTGTTTGGGCGCACGGCAGGGCTTGGAAGGGAAGGAGCGCCATTTGACTTTTTGAATCAAAAATTGGCTCCACTCTTTAGCAGACACCATGTCACGTTTGGAGAGCTCCTGTGTGCCTAAACATTGGCGCTCCCCCACAAGTGACCCCATTTTGGAAACTAGACCCCCCAAGGAACTTATTTAGATGCCTAGTGAGCACTTTAAACCCTCAGGTGCTTCACAAATTGATCTGTAAAAATGAAAAAATACTTTTTTTTCACAAAAAAATTCTTTTCGCCTCAATTTTTTCATTTTCACATGGGCAGTAGGATAAAATGGATCATAAAATTTGTTGGGCAATTTCTCCCGAGTATGCCGATACCTCATATGTGGGGGTAAACCACTGTTTGGGCACACGGCAGGGCTCGGAAGGGAAGGCGCGCCATTTGACTTTTTGAATGGAAAATTAGCTCCAATTGTTAGCGGACACCATGTCGCGTTTGGAGAGCCCCTGTGTGCCTATGCATTGGAGCTCCCCCACAAGTGACCCCATTTTGGAAACTAGACCCCCCAAGGAACTTATCTAGATGCATATTGAGCACTTTAAACCCCCAGGTGCTTCACAGAAGTTTATAACGCAGAGCCATGAAAATAAAAAATAATTTTTCTTTCCTCAAAAATGATTTTTTAGCCTGGAATTTCCTATTTTGCCAAGGATAATAGGAGAAATTGGACCCCAAATATTGTTGTCCAGTTTGTCCTGAGTACGCTGATACCCCATATGTGGGGGTAAACCACTGTCTGGGCGCACGGCAGGGCTCGGAAGGGATGGCACGCCATTTGGCTTTTTAAATGGAAAATTAGCTCCAATCATTAGCGGACACCATGTCACGTTTGGAGAGCCCCTGTGTGCCTAAACATTGGAGATCCCCCAGAAATGACCCCATTTTGGAAACTAGACCCCCAAAGGAACTAATCTAGATGTGTGGTGAGGACTTTGAACCCCCAAGTGCTTCACAGAAGTTTATAACGCAGAGCCATGAAAATAAAAAAAAAATTATTTTCTCAAAAATGATCTTTTAGCCTGCAATTTTTTATTTTACAAAGGGTAACAGGAGAAATTTGACCCCAAAAGTTGTTGTCCAGTTTCTCCTGAGTACGCTGATACCCCATATGTGGGGGTAAACCACTGTTTGGGCACATGCCGGGGCTCGGAAGTGAAGTAGTGACATTTTGAAATGCAGACTTTGATGGAATGCTCTGTGGGCGTCACGTTGCGTTTGCAGAGCCCCTGATGTGGCTTAACAGTAGAAACCCCCCACAAGTGACCCCATTTTGGAAACTAGACCCCGAAAGGAACTTATCTAGATGTGTGGTGAGCACTTTGAACCCCCAAGTGCTTCATAGAAGTTTATAATGCAGAGCCGTGAAAATAATAAATACGTTTTCTTTCCTCAAAAATAATTATTTAGCCCAGAATTTTTTAATTTTCCCAAGAGTAACAGGAGAAATTTGACCCCAATATTTGTTGTCCAGTTTCTCCTGAGTACGGTGATACCCCATATGTGGGGGTAAACTACTGTTTGGGCACATGCCGGGGCTCGGAATTGAAGTAGTGACGTTTTGAAATGCAGACTTTGATGGAATGCTCTGCGGGCGTCACGTTGCGTTTGCAGAGCCCCTGATGTGCCTAAACAGTAGAAACCCCCCACAAGTGACCCCATTTTGCAAACTAGACCCCGAAAGGAACTCATCTAGATGTGTGGTGAGCATTTTGAACCCCCAAGTGCTTCATAGAAGTTTATAATGCAGAGCCGTGAAAATAATAAATACGTTTTCTTTCCTCAAAAATAATAATTTAGCCCAGAATTTTTTATTTTCCCAAGGGTTACAGGAGAAATTGGACCCAAAAAGTTGTTGTCCAGTTTCTCCTGAGTACGCTGATACCCCATGTGTGGGGGTAAACCACTGTTTGGGCACACGTCGGGGCTCAGAAGGGAAGTAGTGACTTTTGAAATGCAGACTTTGATGGAATGGTCTGCGGGCGTCACATTGCGTTTGCAGAGCCCCTGGTGTGCCTAAACAGTAGAAACCCCCCACAAGTGACCCCATTTTAGAAACTAGACCCCCCCAAGGAACTTATCTAGATATGTGGTGAGCACTTTGAACCCCCAAGTGTAACATAACATAGTAACATAGTTAGTAAGGCCGAAAAAAGACATTTGTCCATCCAGTTCAGCCTATATTCCATCATAATAAATCCCCAGATCTACATCCTTCTACAGAACCTAATTGTATGATACAATATTGTTCTGCTCCAGGAAGACATCCAGGCCTCTCTTGAACCCCTCGACTGAGTTCGCCATCACCACCTCCTCAGGCAAGCAATTCCAGATTCTCACTGCCCTAACAGTAAAGAATCCTCTTCTATGTTGGTGGAAAAACCTTCTCTCCTCCAGACGCAAAGAATGCCCCCTTGTGCCCGTCACCTTCCTTGGTATAAACAGATCCTCAGCGAGATATTTGTATTGTCCCCTTATATACTTATACATGGTTATTAGATCGCCCCTCAGTCGTCTTCACAGACGTTTACAACGCAGAGCCGTGAAAATAAAAAATCATTTTTCTTTCCTCAAAAATGATGTTTTAGCAAGCATTTCTTTATTTTCACAAGGGTAACAGGAGAAATTGGACCCCAGTAATTGTTGCGCAGTTTGTCCTGATTATGCTGGTACCCTATATGTGGGGGTAAACCACTGTTTGGGTGCACGTCGGGGCTCGGAAGTGAGGGAGCACCATTTGACTTTTTGAATACAAGATTGGCTGGAATCAATGGTGGCGCCATGTTGCGTTTGGAGACCCCCTGATGTGCCTAAACAGTGGAAACCCCTCAATTCTAACTCCAACACTAACCCCAACACACCCCTAACCCTTATCCCAACTGTAGCCGTAACCCTAATCACAACCCTAACCCCAACACACCCGTAACCCCAACACACCCCTAACCCCAACCACAACCCTAATTCCAACCCTAACCCTAAAGCTATGTGCCCACGTTGCGGATTCGTGTGAGATTTTTCAGCACCATTTTTGAAAAATCCGCGGGTAAAAGGCACTGCGTTTTACCTGCGGATTTACCGCGGATTTCCAGTTTTTTTTGTCCGGATTTCACCTGCGGATTCCTATTGAGGAACAGGTGTAAAACGCTGCGGAATCCGCACAAAGAATTGACATGCTGCGGAAAATACAACGCAGCGTTTCCGTGCGGTATTTTCTGCACCATGGGCACAGCGGATTTGGCTTTCCATATGTTTACATGGTACTGTAAACCTGATGGAACACTGCTGCGGATCCGCAGCCAAATCCGCACCGTGTGCACATAGCCTAATTCTAAAGGTATGTGCACACGCTGCGGAAAACGCTGCGGATCCGCAGCAGTTTCCCATGAGTTTACAGTTCAATGCAAACCTATGGAAAACAAAAATCGCTGTACACATGCTGCAGAAAAACTGCACGGAAACGCAGCGGTTTACATTCCGCAGCATGTCACTTCTTTCTGCGGATTTCGCAGCGGTTTTACAACTGCTCAAATAGAAAATCGCTGTTGTAAAACCGCATTGAAATGCGCAGAAAAAACATGGTAAATCTGCCATAAATCCGCAGCGGTTTAGCACTGCGGATTTATCAAATCCGCAGCGGAAAAATCCGCAGAGGACCAGAATACGTGTGCACATACCGAAACCCTAACCCTAACCCTACCCCTAACCCTAACCCTAACCCTACCCCTATCCCTAACCCTACCCCTAACCCTACCCCTAACCCTAACCCTACCCCTAACCCTAGTTCTTACCCCAACCTTAGTGGGGAAAAAAAAAATTATTTTTTTTATTGACCCTACCTATGGGGGTGACAAAGGGGGGGGGGGGTCATTTACTTTTTTTTTTTATTTTGATCACTGAGATATAACCTATCTCAGTGATCAAAATTCACTCTGGAACGAATCTGCCGGCCGGCAGATTCGGCGGGCGCACTGCATATGCGCCCGCCATTTTGGAAGATGCCGGCGCCCAGGAAAGAAGACGGACGGTCCCCGGGAGGCCAGGTAAGTATAAGGGGGGGGAGATCAGGGCACGGGGGGGGCGTCGGAGCACGGGGGGGTGGATCGGAACACGGGAGGGTGGATTGGAGCACGGAGTGGGGGATCGCTGTGCGGGCGGGTGGATCGGAGCACGGGGGGGGAATCGCTGTGCGGGGGGGAATCGCTGTGCGGGGGGGGGGATCGCTGTGCGGGGGGGGGATCGGAGTGCGGGGGGGTTTGATTGGAGCACGGGGGGTGTGATTGGAGCACGGGGGGAGCGGGCAGGAGGACGGGGGAGCGGAGCACAGGACCGAGGGGAGCGGACCACAGATCGGGGGGCTGGGGGGGCGATCGGTGGGGTGGGGTGGGTGCACATTAGTGTGTCCAGCCATGGCCGATGATATTGCAGCATCGGCCATGGCTGGATTGTAATATTTCACCATTTTTTTAGGTGAAATATTACAAATCGCTCTGATTGGCAGTTTCACTTTCAACAGCCAATCAGAGCGATCGTAGCCACGAGGGGGTGAAGCCACCCCCCCTGGGCTAAACTACCACTCCCCCTGTCCCTGCAGATCGGGCGAAATGGGAGTTAACCCTTTCACCCGATCTGCAGGGACGCGATCTTTCCATGACGCATATGCTGCGTCATGGGTCGGAATGGCACCGACTTTCATGACGCAGCGTATGCGTCAAAGGTCGGGAAGGGGTTAATTATACATCCCAGTTATGGGAGCGCATATTAGATGTGCAGAATCAGGATAACTACTGACAGATATTTGCATATATCTGTAGGGTGGGCCCCTACAGTACATTCCCCTGGTGGGCCCCAGACACCCCAGTCTGACCCTGGTTTGCGGGCTCGACTTGCAAGCCCATTCAAAGTCAGGGACGCGACATATGATGTAACTATATATTATACATTAGAAAGGGGTTAAAGAGTAACAGTCATTTTAATTTTTATTTCATAAATCAATAGCACTAGAAAATAAGAAACTTTGTGATATATCTTATCAGAAAATTCTGCTTCTTTCTCCTCCATGCCTGTCAAAATTCTCAATTCACAGATAAAATCTGTCTTCAGTCTTCAGTGAAGACAGATTTTTACATTACTGAGAGGAGATGGAAGTTACTACTGGTAAGATTCCATGGAGAGGGGAGAGAGTGGAAAAAGTAGAGGCAGAGCTCCTCTTACTCCCTAATGTTATCAGCACCAACTGTAATGCTGTAATGTCTATTGTCTGTACAAGTCCCCTCTATAATTTGTAAAGCGCTGCGGAATATGTTGGCGCTATATAAATAAAAATAATTATTATTATTATTATAACTGTCATCTCCTGTCTCAGTAATGTAATAATCTGTTCTCACTGACCACAGATTTTACCTGTGAATTTAGAATTTTAAGAATAAATCAGTCCTGGAGGAGAAAGAAGCACATTTTACTGATAAGACATATTACAAAGTTCTACATTTTCACGTCTACTATTGAATTATGACTTTAAAATAAAAATGATGATTATTCTTTAAAGGGAACCTGTCAGCAGGATTGTGCACAGTAACCTATAGAAAGTGTCAGGTCGGGGTCGTTATACTGAATAAAATGATACCTTGGTTGATGAAATCTATCTTGTGGTTGTTGTGTAATCTTTATTTGCAGTTTTGAGTTAATGATATGCCCGTGCCCCGGGATGGGGCTGTGGAATGGCTTCATGTGGTGGTCTGCTTACATATTCATGTGTATGGCTTATGACAGATCACTGATCCCTCAGTGATCTGTTCCCTAGTTTGCATAATGAATATCTGTACATACTGTGGAAAAAATACCTTCTGCAGGCAGATGCCAGCAGTGGCTCCTGCTCTGCAGCATAATCGCATGGTTAACCCCTTAAGGACCAGGGGTATTTCCGTTTCCATTATTTGCTCCCCTTCTTCCCAGAGCCAAAATTTTTTTATTTTTCCGTCAATATGGCCATGTTATTGCTTGTTTTTTTTGCGGGACGAGTTGTACTTTTCAATGACAACATTGGTTTTACCATGTTGTGTACTCGAAAATGGGGAAAAAATTCCAAGTGCGGTGAAATTACAAAAAAAGGGCAATCCCACACTGGTTTTTTGTTTGGCTTTTTTACTAGGTTCACTAAATGCTAAAACTGACCTGCCATTTTGATTCTCCAGGTCATTACAAGTTCATAGACACCAAACATGTCTAGGTTCTTTTCTATCTAAGTGTTGAAAAATTATTCCAAACTGTGTTAAAAAAAAAGTCCCATTTTCTGACACTAGTAGAGTCTCCATTTTACGTGATCTGGGGTTGGGTGAGCGATTCCACCAGTGGCTGTTTGGGGCACATGTCAGCTGATCAGATCAGCTGTTATGTGCCAGAAAAGGTGCGGGAGGAATCCTATCCATCATTGTACATTAAGGGGTTAATATCCCAATAATAAATGTGGTTGATGTTATTCAGATAGAAAAATTTAAAAAAAAATTTAAATGGCACCCGCTGCACCTGAGCAGTAGCAGCTATTGGTGTATATAGGTTATCTGATAGCTACTACTGCACATGCGCCGGCGGCACCATCTTGCTGGAGAAGAAAAAAAAGAATTTCCTCTTCCAAGATGGCGCTGCCCGTGCCTGCGCAGTAGTAGCTATCAGAGCTAGCCGCCCCATATACTTTATATGCATATCTATGTATAAATACATAATATAATTATACATATTAAATATATGTGTATGTGAAAAATGTGTATATATGCGGTACTTTTCGTATGCAGTTTGATAGCTCTAAGTAAAACTAAAGTAAGCAATGCCACACAGTGGACACATCTGGTATAGTAATAGTAAAACCAATCAAGATTTTTTTGTTAGCAAGATACCATCATGCAATTAACAAACATGCTTTGTGGTTTTATGTAAATAAATTAAATATATTAAGTCAGACATTTTCTTAGTAAGGCACAATAGTGTTTGTACATTTATGATATTTTGTAAAGTAAAAACATAAAAGCAAATGATCTGCAAGGATGAGAAGAAATATCTGCATTATCATCACAGTGAGCTAAAGAGAAATTTGCATAGATAGGAAAGCATAAAATGCCTAAAACTCACAAACATCTTAGGCTATGGTCAAATCTCCTTAGGCCTCTTTCACACTTCCGTCTTTTAGCTCCCGTCGAAATCCGTCGATTTTTGAAAAACAGGATCCTGCAAATTTTTCTGCGGGATCCTGTTTTTCCCATAGATTTGTATCAGTGACGGATTGTGACGGATCGTCGGAAAATATCGGTCCGTCGGGTGTAGAAAACGTTCAGAGTAACGTTTTTTCTGCACGTCGGAAAATCGCTCAGCGATGGGTCCTGCGCTGCCCTTTGTCGGCTATAATGGAAGCCTATGGACGCAGGATCCGTCGCTGACCGTCAAAAACAGGAATCCAGTAACGTATCCTGTTTTCCTATTCTCAGCATGCCTGGAAGAATTTTCTAGTCTCTCTCTCTCCAAAATTTTCTGCATTCAAATTCAGGCAGCGCCTAATTCAATGCATCCGGCAAAAAACTGGATGCGTTACATCCGTTTTCCACTATTTTTAGACACACGTTGCAGCGATGCATTCTGACAGCCGCCTGCAGATGGAAGTGTGAAAGAAGCCTTAGGCCTGTCCCACACGTCCAGATAATACCGGTACCGGAAAAATCGGTACCGGAGTTATCCGTGTCCGTGTGCTCACGGGGCACATCAGTGTGGCACACGTGTGGCAGCCGTGTGCTGTCCGTGTGCCGACTGGGTACCACACGGAACGTGCAGGAGACAGCGCTACAGTAAGCGCTGTCCCCTGCTTTGGGTGCTGAATCCAGAATTCATTCCTTCTTCCCAGCAGCATTCGCTGGAGAGAAGGAATGAAAAATCAGGGGGGTTTTTTGTGTGCGCCCGCCCGCTGGCATTAAAATACTTACCCAGCTCCCTCGATGCTTCCTCTCAGCGTCGCTGCTTGTCCTGTATGAGCGGTCACGTGGTGTCTCACATTACAGTGATGAATATGCGGCTCCACCCCTATGGGAGGTGGAGCCGCATATTCATCACTGTAATAAGCGGCACCACGTGACCGCTCATACAGGAAGAGCTGCGACGCTGAGAGGAAGCATCGAGGGAGCCGGGTGAGTATTTTCTTTCCAGCGGGCGGGCGCACAGGGGGTGGGAGGGGGTGTGAGGGGGTTGGTTACAGGGAACTTTATTTACACCGCAGAAAAAAAGATTTTTCATTCCTTCGCTGCAGCGAACGCTGCTGGAGAGAAGAGATGAATGGGGCTTCAGCACCACAAGCTGGGGGGACAGCGCTTACTGTAGCGCTGTCTCCTGCACGGCACACGGACTGCACATGGACAGCATCCGTGTGCGGTACGTGTTTTACACGGACCCATTCACTTTAATGGGTCCATGTGATCCGTGCGCTCCCACGAACACTGACATGTCTCCGTGTTTTTCAAACGGACACGTGGTCCGTGAAAACACGCTGACATGTGCAGAGACACATTGATTTTAATGTGTCTATGTGAGTCAGTGTATCCGGTACATGAGGAAACTGTCACCTCACGTACCGGAGCCACTGACGTGTGAAATCGGCCTTACAGACATCAGTTCCAGAGAAATACCAGCAGTGCTGGATTTGTCAAAACAGACACCCACGTTGCCTGACAGACCCCATTAACTTTAAGAGAGCTGTTGGGTTTCCATCATGGTCAACATCATTTTGCTCTAAAAAGAACCTGGAACCTGAAACTCCAATGTGAACACAGACATAATAGTGTAGCACCTTACTGTTAAAGCTTCTATTGGACTTAGGTTTGTCTTCTACCAGGTCTATGATTTAAAGGCCCACCAACACCTGTGAAGGGATACATGTGTAAGAAGAGGGACCGGGGGTACCTTTCTTGTGCCGGGTCCGGAACCGTCACTTTTTTTGTCTGGGAGAAAACTTTGAAAACCGGACCGACCTTTCCACTCGACAGCAGGGGGCATAGCTAGGATAAAAAGGGCAGTGGACGCGAAAAGGGAGACAGACTTGGCAGGAGCATGCAGCGCGCAGGAAGGGAAGGATAGTGCTCAGTCCTCTGAGCACCGTGACAGCGCAGTTCCGCGATATAGTAACTGCTCTTTGCCCATTGGCTCCCGCTGCTCAAGGTACCCAACGCTGTGGGCCAGTAAATACTGCGTTCGTGCCACCTAAGAAATACCGGGTGACTCACTGAGAACTGTCCTCTCTCTCACCCGCATAATCCTGCCGAGCTTCGTTAAGCCACGGCAGTGATGGCGACTGCTCTTCACTCTGCAACCCCAATCCAGAACCCCGTGCAAGACGTCGAGGACTCATCATCACCGCCAGGAATCGGATCATCAACGCCTGCAGGATGACCCTGGATTCATCACGTGCTAACCGTGCTGGCACCACCATTTGAACATACGACTCTGCAGTCAGGAAGCCGCCAGACTGATAAGTTAACCCTTAATGAACAGTTGCTATACATATTGCCCCATTACCTACCTCAGCACCCCTATTGTGCCCATATCCCCTGCCATATCCTTTCCTCTCCCTGCGTGTATTATTCCCCTGTACAAGTAAAAATCAGCGTTAACCCTTGCTCTGCCTCCTGTCCGTTACTGCATCCCTCAACCTGCTCACACATGGACGCTGGAAATATGGTAGTAGGTCATCCTAAATGGTATTGGCAACAGTACAATTGTCAATTTTATTTATGCACATAAAATATCCAGTTGATTTCAACTAAGGTCGGATTATTTTTTTGTAATAGGATACTATGCCAGGCTCGTGGGGAAATCCAGAATGAAGCATAAGATAATGCCTCCGTCAGTCACTGGTCCCCCAGAGTTTGAGAGGACGTTTCGTGCACAGTAAGTATATGGTGGCGAAAAATGGAGGAGCATTTCACTTCATATTTCCATTCATTTAGACAGATATAGGAAACCATACACTTTCCTTATGGCCTCATCCGTTTTTAACATACGTGTTTATTCTGTGTTTTTCAAGGATAGAACATGTAATCATTATAATCTAAGAGGTGCTTTACATGTCCATGTTTTTTGTGTGCCAAGTGGTTGAAAAAAATTAAGGCAACATGTCCACTTCTGATCTGAATCATGGGTCAAAATTATTCAAACAGGTCTATAAGTCTATGGGTCCGTGAAAATCACAGGCAGCACACGGATGGCATCAGTGATTAACATTTAGGCAGTTTGAGGTTTTTTTCCATCTGTGAAAATTACAAATAAAACACTGACACTGGCAATACATGCAGCTGCACGCTCCGCTCCTCTGTTCCAGGTGCAGTGCTGGGGTATTGCCGTGCGAGACTCATCCGAGTCTCGAGCAAGTGAGAAGGAGCCTAAGGGCTTGTTTCCATTTGCGAGAAACACGTCCGGCACTCCAGAGCGGAGCGTGCGGCTGCATAGCAACACATGGAGCCGCACGCTCCGCTCTGGAGTGCCGGCGCCAGAGCTTGGTTTTCACATGCGAGACACGGACAATTATCTCGCAAGTGTAAAGGAGCTCTTAAAGGACCACTCCAGAGCAGGAGTTTTGCCTTTAATCCAAGTTCCCTGACCCTAGCGTTATATTATCTAGCTGTCGTCTTCAACTCTTCCTGGTGCCAGCATAGACAAGTTTTACACATTACAGCTGACAGCTGGTTTCTCTGATTTGCAGACAGAACTGCGTAGAGTTCTTCCCAATATTCCTGCTTGTTCTGTGGATTGCTGGCATATTCTTCTATGAAGGTAACGTGATGTTATTTCCTATTTGTAACAACGCCATTTGGGCTGAGATCACATGTAGGAGAAATATTTTGTACAACCAGTTACTGTTGTTTTTGTTTTTTTTTGCGATGCAGTTATTAGCAATGCAATTTTCATACTTAATCTATACTGAAAACATGTTTTATGTAAAAAAAACCCAACATAACAAGACTGCAGTAATTCATAGTAAAGCACTTTTGATTTTTCTGGGCGGTGATTGTTTGCACATCACATTACCAATAAGTATCATAAATCACCAAGACATGCACGTCCTACCTATCTTCAGAACTGGGGTCCAATCAAACATTCCCAGGTATGTTGAGATGGGTGACATGCAGATTTCGCTGCTCAAAAAATTGTTCAGCAAGCATATTTTTTTCTGAGCTTCAATAGAAATAAATGAATTGTGTTCTGGTTATGCACAACCACCTTTCTGTTCCTGCCTACACACAATGGGACACCATCTGTTTATAAGTTAAGACTTCCATTATTTCTCTTATTTTACAGAAGTTGCGGCCGGTTTGGGCTTACTGTATATATTTGCACGTCATCTCTACTTTAGAGGTTATGTGGCAGCTGCACAGGACCGGTAAGTTCTGTCTGATGTTAATATTGCTAGATTTCTATACAGTTGTAATTCTACATACACTCTATACTTCTCAATAAAGCCTAAAGACCCCATATATATTAGTAAGAAGTTGTCTAAACCTGGCGATTTCTATAGGGCTGGCAGATTATCTTATGCATATGGTATTCACCTGACTTCTCTAATATAGAATTTTTCCAGAGAATACAAACCACACATCAGAGGTGTCGGGTGGAGACGTATTCTCCTGAATTCAATAAGTAGTGAAAGCAAGTTATCACGTATTCATAGGATAGGCACTACAGGTCCTTCTCAAAAAATTAGCATATAGTGTTAAATTTCATTATTTACCATAATGTAATGATTACAATTAAACTTTCATATATTATAGATTCATTATCCACCAACTGAAATTTGTCAGGTCTTTTATTGTTTTAATACTGATGATTTTGGCATACAACTCCTGATAAACCAAAAAACCTGTCTCAATAAATTAGCATATTTCACCCATCCAATCAAATAAAAGTGTTTTTTAATAACAAACAAAAAAACCATCAAATAATAATGTTCAGTTATGCACTCAATACTTGGTCGGGAATCCTTTGGCAGAAATGACTGCTTCAATGCGGCGTGGCATGGAGGCAATCAGCCTGTGACACTGCTGAGATGTTATGGAGGCCCAGGATGCTTCAATAGCGGCCTTAAGCTCATCCAGAGTGTTGGGTCTTGCGTCTCTCAACTTTCTCTTCACAATATCCCACAGATTCTCTATGGGGTTCAGGTCAGGAGAGTTGGCAGGCCAATTGAGCACAGTAATACCATGGTCAGTAAACCATTTACCAGTGGTTTTGGCACTGTGAGCAGGTGCCAGGTCGTGCTGAAAAATGAAATCTTCATCTCCATAAAGCATTTCAGCCGATGGAAGCATGAAGTGCTCCAAAATCTCCTGATAGCTAGCTGCATTGACCCTGCCCTTGATGAAACACAGTGGACCAACACCAGCAGCTGACATGGCACCCCACACCATCACTGACTGTGGGTACTTGACACTGGACTTCAGGCATTTTGGCATTTCCTTCTCCCCAGTCTTCCTCCAGACTCTGGCACCTTGATTTCCGAATGACATGCAAAATTTGCTTTCATCAGAAAAAAGTACTTGGGACCACTTAGCAACAGTCCAGTGCTGCTTCTCTGTAGCCCAGGTCAGGCGCCTCTGCCGCTGTTTATGGTTCAAAAGTGGCTTTACCTGGGGAATGCGGCACCTGTAGCCCATTTCCTGCACACGCCTGTGCACGGTGGCTCTGGATGTTTCCACACCAGACTCAGTCCACTGCTTCCTCAGGTTCCCCAAGGTCTGGAATCGGTCCTTCTCCACAATCTTCCTCAGGGTCTGGTCTCCTCTTCTCGTTGTACAGCGTTTTCTGCCACATTGTTTCCTTCCAACAGACTTACCATTGAGGTGCCTTGATACAGCACTCTGGGAACAGCCTATTTGTTGAGAAATTTCTTTCTTGGTCTTACCCTCTTGCTTGAGGGTGTCAATGATGGCCTTCTTGACATCTGTCAGGTCGCTAGTCTTACCCATGATGGGGGTTTTGAGTAATGAACCAGGCAGGGAGTTTATAAAAGCCTCAGGTATCTTTTGCATGTGTTTAGAGTTAATTAGTTGATTCAGAAGATTAGGGTAATAGGTCGTTTAGAGAACCTTTTCTTGATATGCTAATTTATTGAGACAGGTTTTTTGGGTTATCAGGAGTTGTATGCCAAAATCATCAGTATTAAAACAATAAAAGACCTGACAAATTTCAGTTGGTGGATAATGAATCTATAATATATGAAAGTTTAATTGTAATCATTACATTATGGTAAATAATGAAATTTAACACTATATGCTAATTTTTTGAGAAGGACCTGTATACTGTTGATCAGTGGGGGTCCGACCGCTGGGATCTGCATGGATTAGCAGAACGGGAAACTATTCTCAGAGTTGGAAAGGAGTGGCAGTACATATGCTCGACTGCTGCTCCATTCGTCCCTTTAGAGGTCTCCAGAGCGCTGCACTTGGCTTTTTCCATCAGCAAAATAGAGAAGGGATGGAGCAGCTGTAGGGGGGTAGAAGAAGACTTTGTATAAAGAAAAGTTAATGTGAACAGTGATGAATATGTATGTTTTATGGTTACAAGTTTTTATAAAGTTTTGCATTTTATCCTTATGGCTGGTTTGTGTCTCAGTTTTCCTGGAGGCCATGTCACAAGGAGTTCCCGAAGACTGGGGAAGTCTGTCCATTATGGGAACCATTACAAGTCATAGGAATATAGTTTGCATCACCAAGGGTAGTATATAGTTAACAGCTTTGGATTAGCCCACATATTGGAAGGGGATAGATCAAATAAGAGGGGCGAAGCACTTCCTGCTTCTATTAAGTCCAGAGTCAGATGCTAGCGGAGGAGAGTTCAGTCAGAGAAAGTGCTCCACAGTGACAGTGTTTGACAGTCTTCAAAGCAGTGATACAGCAGCGGCGAATGGGTCCTGTCAGTGTCAAGTCTCCAAATAGTGTGAGGACACATTTTAAGTCTCATGCAGATCCCGGGGCTTTCTCTGGCCTAAGGCTGAGATGAGACATTGGTGCCATGTCTCTGTTTCTCGTGTGAGGAAGATGCCAGTCGGGTCCCAGCGAAAGGAAAAGATGGTGGGTCTCAGGGAGGCTTAAATGCCGATTGGAAAGTCCCTGGTACCAACAGAAGCTGTTGAGGCCGGGGCATGTTGGGCAGAACAGAGTCAAGGACTAATAGTACACTAGACAAAGGGAACATTATCTGGAGAGGATTCTGTCTCACTCTGTGTGCCGCAATCGCATGTATCCAAATTGCACAGTAAAGCTGAACCTGTTGAACCGGACCTAAAGTCTCCCATCATATCTATAGCTGTAGCCTATCCCATGGAGGGGGCCGTAACAAGTACTCCCGAACAGCAAGTGAGTAAAGAAAGGACCCCACAGCACATCACACTCAACTCTGACTCCTGTTTAGAAGAGGGGTTTCAGGGCAAAGAGAACTCAGTTCTGGCACACAGCAACCGGCCCTGTACCCCCTTCACACCAGTACGGCACGTGTTCTGCTGTGCCATTTTGTATTAAGGTTAAATGTTCCCCACTGTGAATAAAAGTCCCTAATTCTGCAGGTCGCTGAAGGTCACAGAGCAAGTTATCACTTATCCTGGGGATAGGTGACAACTTTTTCACTGGACAACCTATTTAAATAAGCATTTGTGTGACAGCTGTTGAAGAGTTATCCCCATGAACATTTATGACGTACACACAAGATTTGTCATATATTGGCGATAGATGTGACTCACAATGCTGGGACCTGTATCCTTCTTCAGTGTATTGCCCTTTCATATACCAGGAATAGAGACGTAGCTGCCCACGCAGGACTCTATTTACAAGCATGGAAGTTCATAAAATTACCGAGCACTCTTGTTCTCACACAAATGAATAGAAATAGCCATGCTTGTGGGCCGACCTCTCCATGCCCAGCAGTGTATGATGGGGCTCTGTTCTCAAGATACATGAAGCTCGCAAAGGTGAGAATGGCATATATCAGAAATGTATGGCATGTCCTGTGGTTATATAATGTCTCACATAGTTGACCACTTTAAGTCCGCTTTTTTTTCAGGTCAACATTTCTTTCGGTAGTAGGTCACACAAAAATGTAAATAAATAATGGTTAAGAATTCTAGATAACAAAGAAAGTGCATTTACCTGGACTGTTCCACAATATTATTTTATATTCTGCTGGTTTGTCTTGGTTGAAGGCTATCAGTCATAAAATAGGAGCAGTTTATAGGCATATTCCAGATGTCTATAGTGTGCACTTGTCACATAGCCTCCTGAGCCAGAGCTTGGGAAGCTGTCAGTGTGTGCGGGGCCACATCTGTTACATGTGGGCAGAGGACCACTTTATGGACATCCTATAGATGCCTTACATGTAACTGGATCACTGTAATGACAGGTGTTTGTATTCTCAGGTAAAAAACTGCATTATTTCTTTTTGTGAAGGCCGCTATTATCTCTGTGGATATTGCACATCCTATCACATAGAAGATGACATGACTAAAAGTAATATTTAAACTGCAGTTTCTACGAGATACTAGTAATTGTGTTTGTGTCCTTTCTTCAGGATCCCTGGATTTTATCTCAGTCTCATCACCTTGTTCCTGTTGCATGCATTTGCTGCGCTTGGGATTACAAACTCCTTTCTCAAAAAATACCTGGATGTGAACATTTTTAAAAAAGTCCATCATATGTTCTGATCGAAAGCAATTTCATTACAAAATACATCAAGAATCATGTTTATTTTGCTTTAAATGCCCTCATCTGTTTAATGTTTGCTATTTTGATTAAAAAAAAATAAGAAAACAAAAGATACTATTGCATCACATGTTATTAGTATCTCCATATCTAGTCTCTGAAGGCCCCACACATTAGACTAAAATTGTCCAAATCCACGGATATTGGAGTAATCTCTGAACAGTCTGTGTATTGGGTCCCTGACTCTCCCCTACTCCCCTTCCCAGACAAATGATCCTGGGGCAGATATTCTGAATTTAAAGTAATAATTAGGAGATAAACTACCGCCAGAGCTCCATGACAGTAGCTTTCTCTGCTTTCCCCTTTGAAAACACATGAACATTTGCCCGAGCTGAGCGTTCCTTTGTACGAGGTAGTTAGGAAGGAAATTCAATTCAGCTAAATACTATTCTTCGGCTAGGTTCCCACTATGAGCTTTAGGTGAATTTTTGACGCTGCTGAATTTCTGCACCAATTCAGAACCTATTATTTAAATTAGGTTACTTGTGTTTTTTCATTGTGTTTTTGTGTGCATTTTTTAACATACGTTTTGTTGCATTTTTAAAACTGCATTTTTTTGTCTCTGCTTGGGGTGTAATGCTTTAAATAAAGCTGCTTTGTATTTCATACTTCTTGGTATTTGGCCTTGACAGAACTTTATTGGTATTGTTAGGTGCGAATTACATGCAGTTTTGATGCTTTTCAACTACGGAAATGTAGTAAAGATGTGCGTTTTTACATGTGGAATTTCTGCACCTAATGCAAGTCTATGGGGAAAAGCCACACAGAAAGCTCAGCGTATTCACAAGAAAAATTGACATGTTGCATATTTTAAACACGCATAGCAGGTGACTTTACATTGTATTAAAAATAAGCACAGAGAGCAGGAGATTTCTACAAATCCCATCCACTTTGCTGGAATTGTAAGACACTGTGTTTTAGACACAGCAAAAATACAAAGAGTCAAAAACTCCCCAAAACTGGGGTGAATTGAGAGTGAAAAATTAGAAGTGTTAGGCCGGGATCACACATGCGAGAAATACGTCCATGTCTCGCATGGTAATACCCAGCATTGCCGCCGTCACTCAGGAGCGGAGAGGGCAGCCGCATAGCAATACATGCAGCCGCACGCTCCGCTCCAGAGAGTCGGTGGCAGTGCCGGGTGTTACCATGTGAGACTCGGACATAGTTCTCGCATGTGTGATCCCGGCCTTAGTACAAAAGCAATCAGAGCGAGACATAAACAGCCAAGGGGGAAAAAAAAGATCATAACGTGTCCAGGGGCTGCAGATCCACATGAAGAAAGCAGGGAAACTGTTTATAGTTTTGGATATGTATCCATGGCAAATGTTGTGGAAATGGAGGATAAAGCTTAATGAATTTCAGCATGCCCGGAGAGATAAACCACTGCTAGAGGTGCCTGGCCAAGCTGACCATGTATTGGTATTACGGGTTAAGAGGAATAGTTCTGATCTGAATGATAGTTTGGCAAACAATTATATTATTATTATTTATTATTATAACGCCATTTATTCCATGGCGCTTTACATGTTATATATATATATATATATATATATACACATATACTGTATATATATATATATATATAAGGTATATAACCTAATCCACCTTAAAAGGGTTAAGCCATCTAAAATATATTATAAATGTTGCATAGATGCAAGCTGCCCCTCTGGGAAAATCTGATTACATTGGTAAAGTTAGCAGTTTTTTTGCCTAAGAACTAACAAGCAGGTAGTTGTAGTTGCTGGTAGTCATTGACCGCTCCTGCAGGTGATTCGCAGCTTCCACCGATGTCACATCAACAGAACAGTGTCTTATGTTTTGCTCTGTTGATGTTGTGCAACCGCTGATGTTGTACTGATTGACAGCCGGCTCCTCACTGCCTAACTGCAGGGAACCAGTTGTCAATCAGTATGACATTGGCAGTCACGACCCATTCATAGAACAGCTCAGAAGAAAAGCTATTCTGTTGACGTGGAGCAGCTGAATCGCTGGCAGGAACGGTCAGTGACCTCTCTGAGCCAGCGCTGGGTATAACAGGCCAGTAGTTGTCTCTGTTAGCAACTACCTGCCTGCTAGTTATTAGGCCCATAGTAAGAAAAAACCTCTTTAAATCGATGGAGTGAATTGTTACATGCTGATATACGGACAGAATGAATAGCGAAAAAGAAATGATGAAGCACCCTACACATTGAATACTGATTGCCTACATTGTAGGAGAACTATCATTATTATTATTATTATTTATTTATATAGCACCATTGATTCCATGGTGCTGTACATGAGAAGGGGTTACATACAAGTTACAAATATCACATACAGTAAACAAACTAACAATGACGGACTGATACAGAGGGGTGAGGACCCTGCCCTTGCGGGCTTACATTCTACCTGATTATGGGGAAGGAGACAGTAGGTCGAGGGTTGCAGGAGCTCCGGTGTTGGTGAGGCGGTAGCTCCGGTGTTGGTGAGGCGGTAGCTTCGATAGTGATGAGGAGGCAGCGGGGTTAGTGCAGGCTGTAGGCTTTCATAGGGCATGATGGTCCTTATGAGTAGTTTCTTTTGTGGAAAATACCATCTCCAGTATTTCATTGTCGCATAGGACTTTTTCTTTCTGTTCAATTAAATGTCTAACTATATTTAAAGGGTAAGGTTTCTCCTTGTGGAGAGTGAAATATCAGCTCTGGCTTGTCAAGGTAAAGAGGCTTATTCACCGTGCAATGCTCCTCTGAGAAATGTAATATGCAAATTGCCTCTTCAGAGAAAAAGAGGACTTGAACTCTATAGTGCCACCTGTTGGAAGTAGCGATCCTACAAGTCACAATCAACCCTTTAACGAGTCTTACAATATGACTTAGGATAAAATGCCAAATCAGTATCTCAATTCGCAGACATGGTGTTTCGGGCTGTTGGCCCTCGTCAGTGCGAAGCATGAGAACTAATTTGGCTAGATCGCTACTTCCAACAGGTGGCGCTATAGAGTTCAAGTCCTCTTTTTCTCTGAAGAGGCAATTTGCATATTAATTATATTTAAAATGTTGGGTTACGCCAGCGAGGTCTGCAGCTGATTCTATAGGATGTGCTAAAGCTCTTTCCATCATCAATCTAATTACAGTTTTTAGCCAGATGTACACAGAAGTGGAAACTCTGCCTTGTAAAGATTTATTTGTCTGCTCTACTCTTCCTGCAGTCAAGGTGAAGATGATATCTGCTGGCTCCGCACTTTTCATAAACCACAGATGGAGTTCAATGCATCTACTTGTACAAGAAAGTTAAACCCTGCCCTCGGTGATTGTATGTGTGATATTTCAGCACATTTCCTGACATAGGACACACAGTATTTCCAATGTCATAAACTGTAGCGAACAGGCTTTCTTTTTTTTTTTTCACCATCATGTACAGTGAATCGATCTGTGTCTATATGTATACATGTTCTCCGTATCCTGCCCAGGATATACCTTAAATGTCTAATTAATACATGTTCCACTACTGGAACTCACATCTCTCTCAACAACATTGGTGTCATGAACCTCCATCGTGCCATGTGCCACAACTATTCAAGCCACAACTCGCATAGACTTCAATGGAAGGAGGCGAATATGTACCGGCGCTAGTGTCGGACTGGGACTCAAATTCACCCCTGGAATTTGAGAACACACATACCCACTTTCTATGAAGTGAATGTGATAGATATCACATTTACAAAATACAAACTGCTGATAAACCAAAATAACTCTATGTGAAATTTAAAGGGAACTTGTCAGGTCAGACAGCTAAATTTACTTGCTGATATTATCCCTATATCAAGGATAATCATTATGAAGGTGCCCAGCTGCGGTACTGAAAGTGTGGCACCCGGGACATAATAAACTTTATTTCTCCTTCAGTCATGCAGGTGAGCATGGAGGAATTATAGTCACCGTTCACAGCAGTGAGAGCAGCAGCTGCAAGCACGATCCGGCACTTTGACTAACAGCCGGATGTGCCCTGACGCACAGCTGTCAGTCAAGGAAGGAACACACCAAGCAAATACCAGCCCCACCCATGAAAGTGACCTCACTATCGGGGGTAAGGCTGGTCTCTGCTCTCCCCATTCTCTCCTTTATAAGGGTTGTCCACAACATTCTATAATACCCAAACCGATTTAAACCTTGCAAAGTAGTATTTTTGTAAATACCTCTTGTTGCTATCTGTGCCTGTGAGCAACAGTATCGCTGCTGACACCTGCTGTTTTCATGTCAAGTTCCAAAACCCCTTACATCACCCAGTCGTGACCCAGCCATGTGCACCCCTCCTGATTGACTGTGTTGTGGGTGGTGTTTCACCGCATGTCACAGCCCACTATCCAGCGGCTGCATTCCCAGTAAAATAATAACACTTAGGCCGGGGTCACATTTGCGAGTGCACTGCTACGCCACTCGGGACCGGAGCGTTCAGCTGCATTGAAATACATGCAGCTGCACACTCCGGTCCCGAATGCCGGTGGCAGTGCCGGGTATTAATGCCCGAGTTTTTCAAAGCAAAATCATTGAAGATCTTATCTGCCGCTGTTCGACCAGATTTATTAATGGTGGCATATGCTTGAGCAAATCGAGTAAAATGGTCCATCACCACCAAGATGTATTTGTAACCTCCCTTGCATGTCTCGAGATGTAAAAAATCTATCAAGACCATCTCAAACGGACACCTAGTCTACATGTTGCCCATAGGTGCCCGGGTTGATGTGTCGGGTTGATGTGTTGGGACGTTTATCTTTGAGACACCCACACTCCCTAGTCACGTACCTCTCAATATCTCTCTGCATGTACGGCCAGAAGAAACGTTCACAGATCAAGTTTGTTGTTCTTTCCACTCCCAGGTGTCCCATGCTTTGATGGAGTTCTTTGAAGACCAGCCTACGGTACACTCTGGGTAGCACCAACTGCTGTTTTTGCCCTCCTTTACGATACAGGATACCATCTTCACTGAGGTAGAGCTTCGTCCATTCTTTAACTAAAACCGATGCTGCTGGTGACTCATTATCTCTCTCTCGTTTACTTGGGAAATGATTTTGGTCCACATAGGGAATTACTCTGCCAATTATCTGATTTTTCTGTTATGCTCTACGGATTGTTCTTTTTGGTAGTTGTTAAATGGACAGGGGGTGATCTTGCTCTTTCACTTTTACAGTGGTTTCCACCGTCAACTGACACAACAATGGTGTAGCCTCCTCTTGATGAGCTTGTTCTGCGTGGGTAGTGCTCTCAATAGCTCAATAGCTTCCAGACTGACTTCCTCTGAGCATTCTTGCATGAACTCCTCAGGCTCTAGTGGCATTCTCGACAATCCGTCAGCATCCACATTGCATTTCCCTGGCCGTTGCATTCAGTTTAGCTGTAGTGAGAACATTGGTCAAGGGGTTATTGTTGCTGTAAACCTCAAACTCTTTGCTGTTATAGAGATAATCTCTAAATCGTTCACAGATAGCCCACCTACTCCACCTACCCTTAGACCTCTGTAACTTTCAGCATTCACATGTGTTTTCACTTGGATTTGGCATTGAATTTAAAAATAAAAACGAAATCATTGACTTGTTATGCTTTGGGAAAATCCCTTTAATCCAACATCACAAAGGCAACTTTTTATCTTCCATGGTTCACAAATTAGTGTGATACTCCCTAATCTGTTAAATGCCCGTAATTTCTCAATATTGTTATTGTTACCAGTAAGAATTAACTACTGGCACAGTCTGCAGTGCCCTAAGCTAAGCACGTAAGAACACAACAGGGTTGTACTTAGAACATGGAGCTGGGGATGAAGAACTTGATTGTCTGGAGGTATTGCATCTATTTTACTCTATGGAAGGAAAGCAGAATGACATAAGTCTTTTGAATTTATGATTGCTTTATACGGAAATGAATAGGACATCACAATATTTCCTCCAGAACTTCACCTCCCTGCTTGGAACCATCCACTACCTGCCTGTGGCCTTCCATTTGTTTCCGTTTTCCTCTTCATATGTGACACATGACACTGCCCTTGACGCATCCAGCTTTGTCTTCCTTAATTTAACTGTATAAATGCCACTCAGCACATTTCTCATAGTTGCTAATATGTTTATATCTGTGTGATTACAGTAACGTGCAAAAGTTTTAGACATGTGTGGATAAATGCTTCAAGGTGTCAATAGTTTATTTTTAACAATTAGCAAAATTGCAAATAAGTAAGTAACAATAGAGAAATCTATAGAAAAGATCAAAAAGCCCCGCGGACTGCAGTACTTTGCTCTGCCTTCAGCAGGGCAGATAAGTACACCTGCACAGGAGCGCAATGCCGAGCAGACTGTTACCTTTAAAGGTAACCTGTCAAGTAAAAAAACCTATTAACTTGCAGATGTGGGGTTAATCTGCAGGTTATTGGTGTTCTGAACGTGCCTGGCATCAACATTTAGGGTATGTGCACACGTCAGGATTGCATCAGGATTTTGTCAGGATTTTGTCAGGATTTTTCATCACGATTTGTAGCCAAAACCAGGAGTCGGTGATAAATGCAGAAGGGGTGCATATGTTTCTATTATACTTTTCCTCTAATTGTTCCACTCCTGGTTTTGGCTACAAATCCTGATGAAAAATCCTGACAAAATCCTGATGCAATCCTGACGTGTGCACATACCCTAAAACCTCTGCTGTTGGGAGGAAATGAACTTTATTCCTCCTGGCAGTATTCAGATTTCAGTTAGGGGATCGGTGCCAGCACGAGTTCAATCATCATTCTGTGTATAGGGTGTGGTGGCTGTAACTGCGCCCCCAGCACTGACTGACAGCCGGTCCTAATGCAGAGCTGCTGTCAGTCAGTGCCGGGGGTGCGGTTACAGTAGCTGTACACAGAGCGGTGGCTGGACCTGCGCCAGCACTGCGCCCATGACTGAAATCCAAAAGCTACCAGGAGGAATAAAGTTAATTTGCTCCTGGCAGTGGGGGACTAAGTGCCAGGCAGCATCAAAATGCTATTAACCTGCAGATTTACCCCATATCAGCAAGTTAATAGTGTTTTTCATAAGACAGGTTCCCTTTAAATCAAGCATATTTAAATGACCGAGAAGAGCACACTTGTGTGTAGGGAAGAAATACCTGTTGGCTGAATGAATGTTCGACTAACAGCGACCTTAAGTGTATGGTTAGATTTAATGATTCACTTTTATTGCTGGCATCATTTTGATGCACTCCATTGAACAAATATGGGTTTAGTTGAACATTTTCTGCACTTTGGCTAAAACGTCCATTGGCCGCACTGTCTTATTTGTTCTTTCTGTACCGGGTCACCATCTCCCCAGTCACTGATGTGCAGGTATGGATGTGTAACATCAGTTCATTTTATTATCAGTTCATTATATCATCCCTGAGGAAGGGACCAAAGAAGTCCCGAAAGCTTGTTTTTTTAACATCATTTATTTTATTCTTGTTAGCTATTAAAAGGTATCATAACTACAAGATTATCTTGTTTTTCATACTGAGAGCATTATCAGTGCATATGTGACTGTGGTGCAGGAACAATGGGGGACCCACTTGTGATTGGTAAGGAAGAAGAGCAATGAGCAGTCATTCATTTTTTGTGGTCTAAGGGAATGTCTGTTGCTGATATTTGTCACAGAATTAGCGCACACAGGGAAAACATTCAGGTAAAAGGAGACAACTGCTATTTAAGGGCATTGTGTTGTTGCATGACTATGCATGTCTTTGTATAATTTTGGAATCGCTCTTGTGTAATGCCCCAAAGTTGTAATGTATGTGCCTTTAAGCTGTAGTGTTTGTGCCTTTAAAGGGAACCTGTCACCGGGCCGAATTGAGTTAGGCCGGCATGGGAAGAGAGCGGCTAAGAGTTGGATCTTACAGATGTGCCTTTTCTGCGGTGGTTGGGGGCAGATGTTTTTAGCCGGGGGGGGGGGGGGGGGAAATAACCATGGTCCCTCTCTAGGTTATTAATATCTGCACTCAGTCACTGGCTTTCCCTCTCTGGCGGAGAAAATAGAGCGGGAGCCCACACCAGTTTTTTCCGTGAATTAACCCTTTAATTTAACACCTACAGCTCCCAAATTTTACACACAAACACTTCTAACATTATTAGTGAGGGATATATAAAAATCTTACGGCTATGAAATGGTTTACTGTATGTAAACCATGTCTCATATACTATCAGGTTCGGTAAGGATTTAGCAAAAGCCGGCAATTGAATTACCAACTTTTCTGTTATCTAGCTCTGTATTAAATATAAATATATATATATATGTGTCTACTAGTGATGAGCGAATATACTCGTTACTCGAGATTTCCCGAGCACGCTTGGTTGTCCTCCGAGTATTTTTTAGTGCTCGGAGATTTAGTTTTTCTTGCCACAGCTGAATGATTTACATCTGTTAGCCAGCATAAGTACATGTGGGGGTTGCCTGGTTGCTACGGAATCTCCACATGTAGTTGGAGCGCCCCCAGATGCAGGGCCGCGGGTTACTCGGTACCGGTCCTCTCTGTCTCGGTGCTGGGGTTGTCACGGTGGCTGGACCCGGTCCGTGACCCTGCTAAGGGGCGTCCAATAAAAGGGGTGATGAAAGTTTGTCAAGGGTTCGTGACGCCACCTATGGTATTCGGTCAGGGTTACCGACGCTGCTTAGGGGTCCGCTGGGGTGATGGAATGGCAGCTAGATGGTATACCTTCCCACAGGTGAAGTATATCCCCAGGGCTTCCCAGTACTGTAGGTGGCGATGATGTAAGGCGCAGTTAATAACGAGGACACAGGGTTGCAGTCTCTTTACCTTTTACTGAAGACTTCGGGATCCGCAATCCAGAGCACTGTTAACTGGGCTGTCTGAGACCAGCCGGTCCGAAGGCACATCCAGAGTTCCCTTTGCAGGTGGAAATCAGTGCCTACCAACTAGCGCCTGTGTGTTGTAGTCCTTCCCTGCTGAGCATTTGGGATAGTCCTCACAACTTTCGTGTTCGTTCTTTCTCTTCTCCGTCCATAAGTTTATCTGGCTAGGATGCACCCGTATATGAGGGGTAGGCTCAGAGCTATTCTGGGACCCTAGAGACGCCCCTCTCCAACTTTGCCCCCTATGTCTGCTTAGGTGATGTAAGGTAGACAGCCAATCTATAATCAACTGTCCTGCCGCTGTTTGAAGTAATGTTTGAAGTCTGTTACTTCCTCGGCGTTCCGGCCACCGGCTACGCGCCTCAGTAGGATGTTGCCGATCTCGGGGCACGACTCCTACTGGTTATCTCCTTGTACTGCGATTTCATTTCTCACTTCTCCACAATATCCTTCGCTTCATGTCCTTCCTTAGGATGCCGCCGCAAGGTAGTGCAGGCGCGGCTCCTTAACGATCTGTCCTTTCTGCTTGGCACCTGCCAGGAACCCACCCCTGACAGGTCCTCCCTGGAGCTCTCCCAGGCTGCGTTCTCTCTAACTTCCTGTCCAACCCCCAGTTTTACCAGACTGTGAGGAGTGGCTTAATACATAGTGCCTTTTGCTCCCCCTGGTGGCCGGAGTGTGAAGTGTAATGTGTGACTGTGATACCTGGTCAGGTGAACTCCTTTAGTGCAATCAGACATAACATCACTCCCCTTAGTGGCAGAGCGACATTACTGCAAAGACCAGGACTCTGGGGCGCTGCATAATTATGCTGGCTAACAGATGTAAATCATTCAGCTGCGGCGATGAAAACTAAATCTTCAAGCACTAAAAAATACTTGGAGGACACCCGAGCTCAGGAAAACTCGAGTAACGAGTATATTCGCTCATCACTAATATCTATGTATACAATGTGTAGACATTTATTTTATCTATTCTATTTTTAACCAGTCAGTGTGATTTTACTGTACACCGCCCTGAATTAACGGCTTTTCTATAGGACATTGCGTATTTCTTCCAAGTCACCCTGATGGTCCATGTATAATCCGTATTTTTCTCACCCCCATAGACTGGCATTGGCGTATTTTTGGAGGAATGCGCTGACAATAGGAGCATGCTGCAATTTTGTCAGCCCGTAAAATACGGCCGAGAAATATACGGCAGATAGGAACTGCCCCATAGAGAAACATTGGTCTGAGTGTAATGCGTTGTTTTTGCGCCTCTCACTCATCAGTATTTCTCTATAGTGTGACGCCGGCCTTATGGCCATCATCTTTCAGGGCTGATATACAGGATTCTATAATGCTGTAGATAAGCCCCTGATCCGTCCTACAAGAGAAGAAAAATAACTTTTATTACACTCACTTGTTCACTGTGCAAGTAGCCCATGTGTTCCTGTTTCCATAATTGTTCTCTTGTGTCTACGAGACTAGGGAGTTACCCACCACTCCTCTTGGGCTATCTGCAGAAAAGCTGTTCCACTCAGCATGTCCAAATGGACTTTTCCGCTCTGAACCCTGTTCACACAGGTAATATACAGATGATCAGGTTTTTAAATACATCAGATAGGGATTGCATACATCCGTTAGGACTAGGGTTGAGCGAAACAGATCGGCACTTTTCAAAAGTCGCCGACTTTTAGCAAAGTCGGGTTTCGTGAAACCCGACCCAATCCCACTCTGGGATCGGGTCGGCGATCTCTAATTAAAAGTCGAGTTTTGTTTTATATATATATATATATATATATATATATATATATATGTCATTCAGACACATATATATATATATATATTTATATTAACTTCAGCGCGATATAGCAGAAAAGCCGGTAATTCAATTACCGGCTTTTCATTTCTCCTGCCAAAACCCGACATGATTTGAGACATGGTTTACATATAGTAAACCATGTCATATCCCCCCTTTTTTGCATATTCCACACTACTAATGTTAGTAGTGTGTATGTGCAAAATTTCAGTGCTCTAGCTCTTAAATTTAAGGGTTAAATCGTGGAAAAAATTGGCGTGGGCTCCCGCGCAATTTTCTCCGCCAGAGTAGTAAAGCCAGTGACTAAGGGCAGATATTAAAAGCCTGGAGAGGGTCCACGGTTATTGGCTTCCCCCCCCTGGCTAAAAACACCTGCCCCCAGCCACCCCAGAAAAGGCACATCTGTAAGTTGCGCCTATTCTGGCACTTGGCCACTCTCTTCCCATTCCCGTGTAGCGGTGGGATATGGGGTAATGAAGGGTTAATGTCACCTTGCTATTGTAAGGTGACATTAAGCCAGATTAATAATGGAGAGGTGTCAATTCTGACACCTATCCATTATTAATCCAATTGTATGAAAGAGTTAAAAAAAACGCACACACAATATTAAAAAGTATTTTAATGAAATAAACACACCGTTTGTTGTAATAATTTATTGTACGCTCAATCCACTCGCTGAAGACCCTCGCTCTGTAACAAATAAAAAACAATAAACCAACAATATACATACCTTCCGTAGATCTGTAACGTCCCACGTTGTAAATCCATCTGAAGGGGTTAAAATATTTTACAGCCAGGAGCTCTGCTAATGCAGCGCTGCTCGTGGCTGTAAACCCCAGCGAATGAAGGTAATGTAGGTCAACGACCTGTGGTTACCTTCATTCGCGGTGATGCATATTGCCCCCAGTGTGTCCAGCAATCTGCCCCAGTGTGTCCAGTATATTGCCCCCAGTGTGTCCAGCATATTGCCCCCAGTGTGTCCAGCATTCTGCCCCAGTGTCTCCAGCATTCTGCCCCAGTGTCTCCAGCATATTGCCCCCACTGTATCCAGCATATTGCCCCCAGTATGTCCAGCATATTGCCCCCAGTGTGTCCAGCATATTGCCCCCAGTGTGTCCAGCATCTCTGCCCCAGTGTCTCCAGCATATTGCCCCCAGTGTGTCCAGCATATTGCCCCCAGTGTGTCCAGCATATTGCCCCCAGTGTGTCCAACATCTCTGCCCCCAGTGTCTCCAGCATACTGGCCCGGGCTGTTATGAGCTGGTGGTTCAGAAACACAATGGACCTGGTGGTTAAGAGCACACAAAGTGACCTGATAGTTACTAATAACATAGGACGAGCTCTGAGACGTGGGAACTCTGCTGACCGCAATCCCTAATCCTATCACACCACACTAGAGGTAGCCGTGGAGCGCTCCTGACCAGACCTAGGCGCCTCGGGCACAGCCTGAGAAACTAGCTAGCCCTGAAGATAGAAAAATAAGCATACCTTGCCTCAGAGAAATTCCCCAAAGGAAAAGGCAGCCCCCCCACATATAATGACTGTGAGTAAAGATGAAAATACAAACACAGAGATGAAATAGATTTTAGCAAAGTGAGGCCCGACTTACTGAATAGACCGAGGATAGGAAAGATAGCTTTGCGGTCAACACAAAAACCTACAAACAACCACGCAGAGGGCGCGAAAAGACCCTCCGCACCGACTAATGGTACGGAGGTGCTTCCTCTGCGTCCCAGAGCTTCCAGCAAGCAAGACAAACCAAAATAGCAAGCTGGACAGAAAAAATAGCAAACCAAGAAACACAAGCAGAACTTAGCTTATGCAGTGCAGACAGGCCACAAGGACGATCCAGGAGAGAGCAAGACCAATACTGGAACATTGACTGGAGGCAAGGAACAAAGAACTAGGTGGAGTTAAATAGAGCAGCACCTAACGACTTAACCTCGTCACCTGAGGAAGGAAACTCAGAAGCCGCAGCCCCACTCACATCCACCAGAGGAAGCTCATAGACAGAACCAGCCGAAGTACCACTCATGACCACAGGAGGGAGCTTGACCACAGAATTCACAACAGTACCCCCCCTTGAGGAGGGGTCACCGAACCCTCACCAGAGCCCCCAGGCCGACCAGGATGAGCCAAATGAAAGGCACGAATCAGATCGGCAGCATGAACATCAGAGGCAAAGACCCAGGAATTATCTTCCTGACCATAACCCTTCCACTTAACCAGGTACTGGAGTTTCTGTCTCGAAATACGAGAATCCAAAATCTTCTCCACTATATACTCCAACTCCCCCTCAACCAAAACCGGGGCAGGAGGATCAACGGATGGAACCACAGGTGCCACGTATCTCCACAACAATGACCTATGGAATACATTATGGATGGAAAAAGAAGCTGGAAGGGTCAAACGAAAAGACACAGGATTAAGAACCTCAGAAATCCTATACGGACCAATGAAACGAGGCTTAAACTTAGGAGAGGAAACTTTCATAGGAATATAACGAGACGACAACCAAACCAAATCCCCAACACGAAGTCGGGGACCCACACAGCGCCTGCGGTTAGCAAAACGTTGAGCCTTCTCCTGGGACAATGTCAAATTGTCCACTACATGAGTCCAAACCTGCTGCAACCTATCCACCACAGTATCCACACCAGGACAGTCCGAAGACTCAACCTGCCCTGAAGAGAAACGAGGATGGAAACCAGAATTGCAGAAAAACGGCGAAACCAAAGTAGCCGAGCTGGCCCGATTATTAAGGGCGAACTCAGCCAAAGGCAAAAAGGACACCCAATCATCCTGATCAGCAGAAACAAATCTCAGATATATTTCCAAAGTCTGATTGGTTCGTTCAGTTTGGCCATTTGTCTGAGGATGGAAAGCCGAGGAAAAAGACAAATCAATGCCCATCCTAGCACAAAAGGCTCGCCAAAACCTCGAAACAAACTGGGAACCTCTGTCAGAAACGATGTTCTCCGGAATGCCATGTAAACGAACCACATGCTGGAAAAACAATGGCACCAAATCAGAGGAGGAAGGCAATTTAGACAAGGGTACCAAATGGACCATCTTAGAGAAGCGATCACAAACCACCCAAATGACCGACATCTTTTGAGAGACAGGGAGATCCGAAATAAAATCCATAGAGATATGTGTCCAGGGCCTCTTCGGGACCGGCAAGGGCAAAAGCAACCCACTGGCACGAGAACAGCAGGGCTTAGCCCGAGCACAAATCCCACAGGACTGCACAAACGAACGCACATCCCGCGACAGAGACGGCCACCAAAAGGATCTAGCCACCAAATCTCTGGTACCAAAGATTCCAGGATGACCAGCCAACACCGAACAATGAACCTCAGAGATAACTCGACTCGTCCATTTATCAGGGACAAACAGTTTCTCCGCTGGGCAACGGTCAGGTCTATTAGCCTGAAATTTTTGCAGCACCCGCCGCAAATCAGGGGAGATGGCAGACAAAATTACCCCCTCTTTGAGAATACCCGCCAGCTCAGGCAAACCCGGAGAGTCGGGCACAAAACTCCTAGACAGGGCATCCGCCTTCACATTCTTAGAGCCCAGAAGGTACGAAACCACAAAGTCAAAACGGGAGAAAAACAGCGACCAACGAGCCTGTCTAGGATTCAACCGTTTGGCAGACGCGAGATAAGTCAAGTTCTTGTGATCAGTGAAGACCACCACGCGATGCTTAGCTCCTTCAAGCCAATGACACCACTCCTCGAATGCCCACTTCATGGCCAACAACTCTCGATTGCCAACATCATAATTACGCTCAGCAGGCGAAAACTTCCTGGAAAAGAAGGCACATGGTTTCATCACCGAGCCATCAGAACTTCTTTGCGACAAAACAGCCCCTGCTCCAATCTCAGAAGCATCAACCTCGACCTGGAACGGGAGCGAAACATCTGGCTGGCACAACACAGGGGCAGAAGAAAAACGACTCTTCAACTCCTGAAAAGCTTCTACAGCAGCAGAAGACCAATTGACCACATCAGCACCCTTCTTAGTTAAATCAGTCAACGGTTTAGCAATACTAGAAAAATTATTGATGAAGCAACGATAAAAATTAGCAAAGCCCAGGAACTTTTGCAGACTCTTCAGAGATGTCGGCGGAGTCCAATCATAAATGGCCTGAACTTTAACAGGGTCCATCTCGATAGTAGAAGGGGAAAAAATGAAACCCAAAAATGAAACCTTCTGAACATCAAAGAGACACTTTGACCCCTTCACAAACAAAGAATTCGCACGCAGGACCTGGAACACCATTCTAACCTGCTTCACGTGAGACTCCCAATCATCCGAGAAGACCAAAATATCATCCAAGTATACAATCAGGAATTTATCCAGGTACTCTCGGAAGATGTCATGCATAAAGGACTGAAAAAACAAAATCCAGCTCACCATACCGACATTCCCAAGAGCTCGGAGCACGGAACCGCTGTGTCAGGGCGTAGACGAACAGGAAAGAGAAGGAGATCCAGCTCAACGAAATAGTGAAAAATCCATAGTTTATTTCACTTAAAATATAGTGAAAGGACAAAACATCAGCATACAAAAAAATATTATAAAACCAAGGTCAACGCGTTTCCGGTGACTAAGCACCCTTAATCATGATACCTGGTACAAGACATGTCTATACTTTTATACTAGTATCCGGTTATCGCTCCGGTGCTGCAATTGGTGGAATTGTCTAATCAAGCAAAAATAGACACACATGATAATGGAAGCAAGACAAGCTTGATAGAAGCACAAAAACAAATGTTTAAGTTAAACAAAAAAGCAGAGAAAACAGAAATAGCATAAGATACAAAAACTATATACAAAATGAAAAATGAAATAACATTACCATAATCATTGAATAAATCCAAAAATATAATGGTAAAATAATATGTACAGTGTCATATGTTGTGAACCCACATAACAATATAAAGCTTGAGTTGCTAGATATTATTTGTAAACCCTCGGAATACTAATAAAATGCCCTAGTACCTTTATACATAGCGGGTTCACAAACAACTATGAAAACAGCCAAAATAGGTTGGAGCAAGTAGGTAAAAGCACAGCTGCAGACGCCGTGACAATGTAACAGCAGTCGGCAAACAGGGGGAAACAAAAGGGCAGATTGATAACTATTAGCCTCACGAAAGAGTCGATAATTATGCGGGAAATATAAACTACAAATTTAGTAACTAGATGTCAAAAAAGCGACTTCATTGTTTGCAAACCCTCGGAATACTAATAAAATTCCCTGATACCTTTGAAAGTAGCAAGCTCACAGACAACCATGGATGGAAAAACAAAACAATCAATGGCAGAGATCTCCCAAACAGGGAGTTGAAACAGCTGAAATAGGTATGAGCAAATAGGTAAAAACACAGCTGAAGACGCCGTAACAATGTAACAGCGGCCGGCAAACAGGAGGGAACGGAAGGGAAAATAGATAGCTATTAGCCTCACAAAAAAGTTATTGATTATGCAGAAAGTATAAACTACAAATTTGGTTACTAGATGTTAGAAAAACAACATCCTTATTTGTGAACCCTCAGAATACTAATAAAATTCCTTAATATCTTTGAAAGTAGCGGGCTCACAAGCAGCTATAGATAAAAAAGCAAAACAATCTATGGCAGAAATCTCTCAAACAGAGAGCTGAAACAGCCAAAGTAGGTTGGAGCAAAATGGGTAGAAGCACAGCTGAAGACGCCGTGACAATGTAACAGCGGCCTGCAAACAAGGAAAAAAAAAAAAAAAAAGGGGCGAGTAGATAGCTATTAGCCTCAAAAAAGAGTCATTTATTATACGGGAAATATAAACTACAAATTTAATTATTAGATGTCAGAATAGTAACTTCATTGTTTGTGAACCCTCAGAAAACTAATAAAAGAGCATGAGATCTTTCCTTTTATTTAGACCATGTGGAATTCTTGTACCAAGTTTAAAGATCCACCATGATTCCCTGTTTCTCAGGGTCACCTCAATGTCTCCTCCTCTAAATGGTTTATGAATTTTTTCTATCGCATAATATATATATATATAATATATAATTAAAGTGCCTAATCCTAATTATTATCCTGTTCAGGCACGTAAACCTGCCATGGACAGATTCCAAAATGTGATAGAGTCTCAGTTGAGGAGCCTTTCTGAAAGTGTGCGGAATAAACGCTTGCACAGTAGTAATCTCAAACCTAGGCTACAGAAGGCATTACAGGAACTACAAAATAATGATGACCTTGTCATAAAAAATTCTGACAAGGGTGGGTCAGTTGTTGTGATGGATAAGGCTAATTACATCACCTGGGTCAATGATATGCTTACAGATCTGACTGTGTACAAGCGTCTGTCCACTAACCCTACTGCACTAATACAGAATAGAATTTTCAATCTTATAGATGAAGGGTTCAGTATGGGTTTTTTCAACAAAAAAGAAAATGACTATCTCAGGGTGGCTAACCCAGTAACTCCAATTCTGTATGCCTTGCCTAAGACCCATAAAAACTTGTACCCACCACCCATGAGGCCGATTGTGTCGGGTATTGGGTCTCTGGGTGAGAGGCTGGGAGAGTGGTTAGATCTGCTCCTCCAGCCTCTCGTCCAGAGAACACCTGGGCACCTTAGGGATAGTACCGATGTCCTGAATTTCATGGAGGGGTTTATATGGCAGTCTAATTTTTCTTGGATCACTTCAGATGTCACCTCGTTATATACTTCTATACCACATGAAGTGGCTATATTTGCTCTTAAATTTCACATGCAAAAGTACAGTGATTTTTCCGTAGATTTACAGTCTTATGTCATAGAGGTCATTTCTTTTCTCATGACTACAAACTTCTTTTGCTTTAACCAAATATATTTCATGCAAACCAGTGGTGTCTCAATGGGTGCCAAATACTCACCTTCCATTGCCAATCTGGTTATGAGTTGGTGGGAAGAATCTTACATATATAATGATGAGAATCCATTTAAAGACTGTATACGTTGGTACGGTAGGTACATTGATGACCTGATATTTATCTGGAGTTCTGATGTATCTACCGTACATGATTTAACAAACTATCTCTATCACAATCCATTCAATCTTAAATTTATTTCACGCCAAGACCACACGTGTATAGAGTTTCTAGATTTAAAACTAAAGGGGATACCTAATACCCCAATTGTGACTTCTACTTTCCGGAAAATTACAGCAGGGAATACAATATTGCGTGCTAACAGTCACCATCCCAAACATACTATCAAAAGTATTCCTATAGGGGAGATGGTAAGAGCAAAACGTAATTGTAGCACACTGGAAGATTACTCCCAAGAGATCGAGGGCATAAAGGATAGACTTGTGCAGAGAGGCTACAGTGACTGGCATTTAAAAAGAGCAGAAAAAATTGTCGCTCGACGACCTCGTTTCCATAGTAAACAAAATCAAAGTTTATCTCCTCAAAATCCAATCACTGTGGTCTTCCAGTACAGTAATCAATTTAATACAATCAGGAAAATTTTGACTAATAATCTGACTATTCTGAAGGAGGATGCTGATATAGCTCAAATTTTGAGTGATGGATACAGAATTGTGTCCAGAAGAGCCCCCTCTTTAGGCTCGAGCTTATCTCCGAGTTCTCTTCATGCCCACTCTGCGCAACCCTCTCATTGGCTCAGCATGAAAGGCTTTTTTAAATGTGGTGCGATGGCATGTAAAACTTGCAAATTTTCGGGTAAATGCCATAATTTCACTGATGCCAGTAATCAAAATGTTTATCCCATTAAGACTTTCATGAACTGTAACACCAAAAATGTGGTATACATCATGGAGTGCATGGCATGCCATCTTAAATACGTGGGGAGTACCATACGGTCTTTAAAAACACGTATTCGTGAACATATTTATGATGTTGAAAATATTAGTGCTAATAGGAACACCTCACAAGTTTCACAACATTTTATTAATTATCATCACTCTAACCTTGAGTCACTTAAAATTTATGCGATAGAAAAAATTCATAAACCATTTAGAGGAGGAGACATTGAGGTGACCCTGAGAAACAGGGAATCACGGTGGATCTTTAAACTTGGTACAAGAATTCCACATGGTCTAAATAAAAGGAAAGATCTCATGCTCTTTTATTAGTTTTCTGAGGGTTCACAAACAATGAAGTTACTATTCTGACATCTAATAATTAAATTTGTAGTTTATATTTCCCGTATAATAAATGACTCTTTTTTGAGGCTAATAGCTATCTACTCGCCCCTTTTTTTTTTTTTTTTTTTCCTTGTTTGCAGGCCGCTGTTACATTGTCACGGCGTCTTCAGCTGTGCTTCTACCCATTTTGCTCCAACCTACTTTGGCTGTTTCAGCTCTCTGTTTGAGAGATTTCTGCCATAGATTGTTTTGCTTTTTTATCTATAGCTGCTTGTGAGCCCGCTACTTTCAAAGATATTAAGGAATTTTATTAGTATTCTGAGGGTTCACAAATAAGGATGTTGTTTTTCTAACATCTAGTAACCAAATTTGTAGTTTATACTTTCTGCATAATCAATAACTTTTTTGTGAGGCTAATAGCTATCTATTTTCCCTTCCGTTCCCTCCTGTTTGCCGGCCGCTGTTACATTGTTACGGCGTCTTCAGCTGTGTTTTTACCTATTTGCTCCTACCTATTTCAGCTGTTTCAACTCCCTGTTTGGGAGATCTCTGCCATTGATTGTTTTGTTTTTCCATCCATGGTTGTCTGTGAGCTTGCTACTTTCAAAGGTATCAGGGAATTTTATTAGTATTCCGAGGGTTTGCAAACAATGAAGTCGCTTTTTTGACATCTAGTTACTAAATTTGTAGTTTATATTTCCCGCATAATTATCGACTCTTTCGTGAGGCTAATAGTTATCAATCTGCCCTTTTGTTTCCCCCTGTTTGCCGACTGCTGTTACATTGTCACGGCGTCTGCAGCTGTGCTTTTACCTACTTGCTCCAACCTATTTTGGCTGTTTTCATAGTTGTTTGTGAACCCGCTATGTATAAAGGTACTAGGGCATTTTATTAGTATTCCGAGGGTTTACAAATAATATCTAGCAACTCAAGCTTTATATTGTTATGTGGGTTCACAACATATGACACTGTACATATTATTTTACCATTATATTTTTGGATTTATTCAATGATTATGGTAATGTTATTTCATTTTTCATTTTGTATATAGTTTTTGTATCTTATGCTATTTCTGTTTTCTCTGCTTTTTTGTTTAACTTAAACATTTGTTTTTGTGCTTCTATCAAGCTTGTCTTGCTTCCATTATCATGTGTGTCTATTTTTGCTTGATTAGACAATTCCACCAATTGCAGCACCGGAGCGATAACCGGATACTAGTATAAAAGTATAGACATGTCTTGTACCAGGTATCATGATTAAGGGTGCTTAGTCACCGGAAACGCGTTGACCTTGGTTTTATAATATTTTATTGTATGCTGATGTTTTGTCCTTTCACTATATTTTAAGTGAAATAAACTATGGATTTTTCACTATTTCGTTGAGCTGGATCTCCTTCTCTTTCATAAAGGACTGAAACACTGATGGAGCATTGGAAAGCCCGAATGGCATAACCAGGTACTCAAAATGGCCCTCGGGCGTATTAAATGCTGTTTTCCATTCATCGCCCTGTTTAATACGCACAAGATTATACGCACCACGAAGATCTATCTTGGTGAACCAACTAGCCCCCTTAATCCGAGCAAACAAATCAGACAGCAGCGGCAAGGGGTACTGAAATTTGACTGTGATTTTATTTAGAAGGCGGTAATCAATACAAGGTCTCAACGAACCATCCTTCTTGGCCACAATTAAGAACCCTGCTCCCAAAGGCGACGACGACGGGCGAATATGACCCTTCTCCAAGGATTCCTTTACGTAACTCCGCATAGCGGCGTGCTCAGGCACAGACAAATTAAACAGTCGACCCTTAGGAAACTTACTACCAGGAATCAAATCGATAGCGCAATCGCAATCCCTATGCGGAGGTAGGGCACTGGACTTGGGCTCATCAAATACATCCCGGTTATCCGACAAGAACTCTGGGACCTCAGAAGGGGTGGATGATGAAATAGACAGAACAGGAACATCACCATGTACCCCCTGACAACCCCAGCTGGACACAGACATAGATTTCCAATCCAATACTGGGTTATGGACTTGTAGCCATGGCAACCCCAACACGACCACATCATGCAGATTATGCAACACCAAAAAGCGAATATCCTCCTGATGCACAGGAGCCATGCACATGGTCAGTTGGGTCCAGTACTGAGGCTTATTCTTGGCCAAAGGCGTAGCATCAATTCCTCTCAATGGCATAGGATACTGCAAGGGCTCCAAGAAAAACCCACAGCGCCTAGCAAAGTCCAAGTCCATCAAATTCAGGGCAGCGCCTGAATCCACAAATGCCATGACAGAATAGGATGACAAAGAGCAGATCAAAGTAACGGACAAAAGAAATTTCGACTGTACCGTACCAATGGTGACAGACCTAGCGAACCACTTAGTGCGCTTAGGACAATCGGAGATAGCATGAGTGGAATCACCACAATAAAAACACAGCCCATTCCGACGTCTGTGTTCTTGCCGTTCAGCTCTGGTCAAAGTCCTATCACATTGCATAGGCTCAGGTTTATGCTCAGATAATACCACCAAATGGTGCACAGATTTACGATCACGTAAGCGTCGATCGATCTGAATGGCCAAAGACATAGACTCATTCAGACCAGCAGGCATAGGAAATCCCACCATGACATCCTTAAGAGCTTCAGAGAGACCCTTTCTGAATATTGCTGCCAGCGCACATTCATTCCATTGAGTGAGCACAGACCACTTCCTAAACTTCTGACAATATATCTCTACCTCATCCTGACCCTGACACAGAGCCAGCAAATTTTTCTCTGCCTGATCCACTGAATTAGGTTCATCATACAGCAATCCAAGCGCCAGAAAAAACGCATCAATATCGCATAATGCAGGATCTCCTGGCGCAAGGGAAAATGGCCAGTCTTGAGGGTCGCCACGTAATAAAGAAATAATGATCTTAACTTGTTGAACTGGGTCACCAGAGGAGCGGGGTTTCAAAGCCAGAAACAGTTTACAATTATTTTTGAAATTCAGAAACTTAGCTCTATCTCCAGAAAATAAGTCAGGAATAGGAATTCTAGGTTCTAACATAGATTTCTGAACCACAATGTCTTGAATATTTTGTACTCTTGCAGTGAGATGATCCACACAAGAAAACAGACCTTTAATGTCCATCACTACACCTGTGTCCTGAACCACCCAAATGTCTAGGGGAAAAGAAAGACAAAACACAGTGCAGAGAAAAAAAATGGTCTCAGAACTTCTCTTTTCCCTCTATTGAGAAGCATTAGTACTTTGGCCTCCAGTACTGTTATGAGCTGGTGGTTCAGAAACACAATGGACCTGGTGGTTAAGAGCACACAAAGTGACCTGATAGTTACTAATAACATAGGACGAGCTCTGAGACGTGGGAACTCTGCTGACCGCAATCCCTAATCCTATCACACCACACTAGAGGTAGCCGTGGAGCGCTCCTGACCAGACCTAGGCGCCTCGGGCACAGCCTGAGAAACTAGCTAGCCCTGAAGATAGAAAAATAAGCCTACCTTGCCTCAGAGAAATTCCCCAAAGGAAAAGGCAGCCCCCCACATATAATGACTGTGAGTAAAGATGAAAATACAAACACAGAGATTAAATAGATAGGCCCGACTTACTGAATAGACCGAGGATAGGAAAGATAGCTTTGCGGTCAACACAAAAACCTACAAACAACCACGCAGAGGGCGCAAAAAGACCCTCCGCACCGACTAACGGTACGGAGGTGCTTCCTCTGCGTCCCAGAGCTTCCAGCAAGCAAGACAAACCAAAATAGCAAGCTGGACAGAAAAAATAGCAAACCAAGAAACACAAGCAGAACTTAGCTTATGCAGTGCAGACAGGCCACAAGGACGATCCAGGAGAGAGCAAGACCAATACTGGAACATTGACTGGAAGCAAGGAACAAAGAACTAGGTGGAGTTAAATAGAGCAGCACCTAACGACTTAACCTCGTCACCTGAGGAAGGAAACTCAGAAGCCGCAGCCCCTCTCACATCCACCAGAGGAAGCTCATAGACAGAACCAGCCGAAGTACCACTCATGACCACAGGAGGGAGCTTGACCACAGAATTCACAACACCGGGCCCCCAGGATTGCCATTCGCAATGAAAAAAAATGTTCTCCTCACCGGTCCGTGCTCCAGCGGCGAAGCTCCCTCCAGCAGTGCGCACTCGCCGGTGACTGACAATGACATCAGACGCCGGCGACGTGTGCGCTGCGGCTGACTTTAGCTGCCAGCCTCTGATTGGCTGGCGACTGTTAACTATTGACGTGCAGGCGCGCGTCCACACATCGATAGCAATTAACTGTCGCAGCGCCGGTAGGGGCCCGGTGAGCAAATGAGATGGGGCCCGATGTGGGCCCCCTCTGCCCACTGGGCTCATACGCCAGTCAAGGCAGTAATGCCCTGATGGCGGCGGTCAATCTGAGCAATTGCTCAGGGCCCCCCCAAACCACTGGGCGCTGGGCTACCGCCCAGATTGACCCTATTATAATCTGCCCCTGATGAGTACAGTATACCTAACAAGTTAGGTGCTGCTACATATGAAACAGGGAGTAGTAGGTCAGGCCTCTGTAGTTTACACTTTTCTAGCAGTGGTAGTGGTTGCATCAGATTTTCTGTAGGTAAATCATGAAAGAAGTACAATGCATTCCCTTGCGACCACAGAACAAGTAACATAGTAAGTTGCACTGTTTGGTGTCATTCAGTCTGTGATACTGTTTTATTATAGATAAATCAATCAGCAGCTAGTTTTGATCAGTGCTTTTGGATTCTGTCTAAGGGGTAACATTTCTCCTTGTGTACTTTGTGAATACTGTCAAAGCAGCATAGGGATACTAAGGCGATGTTTACACATTGTGTTTTTGCTTTGTTTTTGTTTTTCAGCAAATTGTAAGATGCATTTTACAGTACAAGCAAAAGCTAAGAGATTTCAGAAATCTCATGCTGAAATGTTGTTCTTTTCGTGACTGAATTGGAAAACTGCTGCGTTTTTGCAAACAGCAGCATGTCACTACTTGCAGCGGAGAAAATGGACCCCAAAAGTTGTTTTACAATTTGTGCTGAGTACACCGATACCCCATATGTGGGGGGAAACCACTGTTTGGGCGCATGACAGAGCTCGGAAGCGAAGGAGCGCCATTTGACTTTTCAATGCAAAGTTGACTGGAATCGAGATGGGACACCATGTTGCGTTTGGAGAGCCCCTGATGTGCCTAAACATTGAAACCCCCCACAAGTGACACCATTTTGGAAAGTAGACCCCCTAAGGAACTTATCTAGAGGTGTGGTGAGCACTTTGACCCACCAAGTGCTTCACAAAAGCTTATAATGCAGAACCGTAAAAATAAAAAATCATATTTTTTCACAAAAATTATCTTTTCACCCCCAATTTTTTATTTTCCCAAGGGTAAGAGAAGAAATTGGACGCCAAAATTTGTTGTACAATTTGTCCAGAGTATGCTGATATCCCATGTGTGGGGTAAACCACTGTATGGGCGCATGGGAGAGCTCGGAAGGGAAGGAGCGCGTTTGACTTTTCAATGCAAAATTGACAGGAATTGAAATGGGACGCCATGTTGCATTTGGAGAGCCACTGATGTGCCTAAAGATTGAAACCCCCCACAAGTGACACCATTTTGGAAAGTAGACCCCCTAAGGAACTTATCTAGAGGTGTGGTGAGCACTTTGACCCACCAAGTGCTTCACAGAAGTTTATAATGCAGAGCCGTAAAAATAAAACAAAAATTTTTTCCCACAAAAATTATTTTTTAGCCCCCAGTTTTGTATTTTCCCGAGGGTAACAAGAAATTGGACCCCAAAATTTGTTGTCCAATTTGTCCTCAGTGCGCTGATACCCCATATGTGGGGGTGAACCACTGTTTGGGCGCATGGGAGGGCTCGGAAGGGAAGGAGCTCCATTTGGAATGCAGACTTAGATGGAATGGTCTGCAGGTGTCACATTACGTTTGCAGAGCCCCTAATGTACCTAAACCGTAGAAACCCCCCACAAGTGACACCATTTTGGAAACTAGACCCCCTAAGGAACTCATCTAGATGTGTTGTGAGAGCTTTGAACCCCCACGTGTTTCACTACAGTTTGTAACGCAGAGCCGTGAAAAGTAAAAAAAAAACTTTCCCCCCAAAATTATTTTTTAGCCCCCAGTTTTGTATTTTCCTGAGGGTAAGAGGAGAAATTCGACCTCAAAAGTTGTTGTCCAATTTGTCCTGAGTACGCTGATACCTCATATGTGGAGGGGAACTACCGTTTGGGCACATGGGAGGGCTCGGAAGGGAAGGCGCGCCATTTGGAATGCAGACTTAGATGGAATGGTCTGCAGGCGTCACATTGCGTTTGCAGAGCCCCTAATGTACCTAAACAGTAGAAACCCCACACAAGTGACCCCATATTGGAAACTAGACCCCCAAAGGAACTTATCTAGATATGTTGTGAGAACTTTTAACCCCCAAGTGTTTCACTACAGTTCATAACGCAGAGCCGTGAAAATAAAAAATCTTTTTTTTTCCCACAAAAATTATTTTTTAGCCCCCAGTTTTGTATTTTCCCAAGGGTAACAGGAGAAATTGGACCCCAAAAGTTGTTGTCCTATTTGTCCTGAGTACGCTGATACCCCATATGTTGGGGTAAACCCCTGTTTGGGCACATGGGAGAGTTCAGAAGGGAAGGAGCGCTGTTTTACTTTTTCAACGCAGAATTGGCTGAAATTGAGATCGCACGCCATGTCGCGTTTGGAGAGCCCCTGATGTGCCTAAACAGTGGAAACCCCCCAATTATAACTGAAACCCTAATCCAAACACACCTCTAACCCTAATCCCAACAGTAACCCTAACCACACCTCTAAGGCTGGTTTCACACTTGCGTTTTGATCTGCAGCGTTTGTACCGCAAAAAAAGCATGCGTTTTTTTCCTATGTTTAACATTAAAAACGCATACTTTTTTTGAACGCATTTGGCCGCGTTTAACGGCGCATGCGTTTTTTTGCTGCATGCATTCTGTTGCAGAAATGCAACATGTAGTAATTTTCAGAGGCGTTTTTTGACGCATGGAAACGCATGCGTTCGTTTGCGTTTGTTTTGCGTCAAAAAATACATTGATGTCTATGGAAACGCATGCGTTTTTGCGTACATGCGTTTGCATGCGTTTTTGAACTCATGCGTTTCAATTAAGATAACCATGTCTAGACACTGATAAGACACTCCCTACCAACAAGGTGATAAAAGGGAGGTTGGGGAAAGTTTCAGGACACTTCTCATCGGACTCTCAAGAAGACAAGACACTGGCAGGCCGCGTTTTGGAGGACAAGACCCAGATCAATGTGAGTATATCCTAACCAATCCCTTTATTTTTCTATTTTTTGGCTCTACATGTCCTAATTTCTTCCATTTCTTTCTTTCTACATGCCTCAGAATGTCTTCTTCGGAGTCTTCATCTGGTGAGGAGTTTGAGCCACGTCAGTCACAAGTGGAGCATGTCAGTGAGGTGAGTATTTGCCTCGTCAGATTGGTAAGTATTCACTGTCACATCGACACATGTGACAATTTGATTTTTCCTTTTTTTTAGAGCACTTCTACTGAGGCACAGACCGGGCAGGAGCAGCGGAGTCAAGGTCCGGTGGGAAGAGGGCAGCGGGTATGTATACAAGGCTGACTGTCCTCATTGTAAAATTCTTGAATCTTCCTTTCTTTCCACTCGTATTTCTTTAAATTTTTCTTCTGGAATCCTTTTGTATGTTTACTTTCGTATTCATGCCATTTCTCATCATCTGTTCTCTTTCTTTTCCTTATGTGATTGAGCAAACTTTAATGATTGTCTTTAATTTTTAGGTTTCACAACGGGAAGATGACCTTATCGACAATGACCTCCTAATAACCCTGGTCCAGGAGCGAGTTCCGTTGTGGGACAGCCGGGATCCACTGCATTCGATGAACACCACGCTCCGCCGTTTATGGAATGAGGTGGCCCAAGCATTGTGGGATGGATGGGACAATGCCACGCCACGGGTCCATCGTACATTTGGTAAGTATTGCACTGCACTGTGAAGCAGCAGAGACCTTTGCCGTGCTCTCTTGACTGTGTGTGATGAAAGAAACTCTCCGGAGTTTCTCTTATCACACACAATTGTCTTTGAACGGCAAAAATTCCATTTCCTGACCATAATGTTTTTTTTTAACAGTGGACAAAGTCAAAACATGTTGGCGTTCCATGAAGGACCGCTTCAACAAGGACCTGCGCCAAGAGAGTCGTACTGCCAGTGGTTCAGGAGCAAGGATCAGACTCTACAAATATCATCGCGTGCTGTCATTTTTAAGACCGGTCCTTGTCCAGAGAACGTAAGTTTTTCTCACATGCTTTCGGTTGTATTGTATTGGCATAACCTGTATTTTAAAATTCCACAGGATTTAGCGTCTGGTTATTTTTTGGTATTAATTTTCTGTTTCCTTTTTTTTTAAAGCACACACAGCACGACTGTCGGCCCAGGTTCTGGAGCGGTCCTTCATCCGGCAGCCATGGACCCGTCCCAGCCATCCAGCAGCGCAGCAGCAGGTGGGCCTTCCACACTAACTGGAGACCAGGGAGCTGGCCCATCAGGTCTTCCCCTTTCGCAGTCCTCTTCCACTGCACCCTTTTTTTTGGGCTCATCCCGGCAGCGACAGAGGGCTTCGGACAGGTCTCTCATGCCCGAGTTTTTGCACTTGAGCTCGGTTTTACATGAAGCAATCAAGGCTTTAGGTGACCGAATGGATGTTTCTCATAACCTCTTGAATTGTCGTATCCAGGAGGTCACCAAAAGCCTTGATCAAGTGAAAGCCGACCTCCAGAGGCCAGCTCATCATTTTTTCAACCAAATTGAGCAGGGCATGTCGGAACACCTTAGCCCTGATCTCCAGCTCAGTGTGATGCAGGCCTGCAATGCTGCTTTTGTGCAGGCTATGCAGCAGAGTCGTTATTAACAGCAGACAGTGGCGGCATATCCAACTATGCCGTCACTGTCACGATTAACCTCCATGCCGACCTCTGCTGCATACCACTGCACAGCCATCTCAATTCCTTCCACAGGTGGACTCCACTACAGTGCCAACACCATGACGAGTGCAGTTGGACATCCCACCGATACCACTGTGACCACCGCTGCTCCGGCTTGGACCTCCTCCACTGACACCATGATGCAGCAGGACCCTGCCATGGCTTTCAGGACCGCCCCCACCACGATGCAGCAGGACCCTGGCGTGGCTTTCAGGACCGCCCCCACCATGATGCAGCAGGACCCTGGCATGGCTTTCAGGACCGCCCCCACCACGATGCAGCAGGACCCTGGCAGGGCTTTATGTTCCCCCCCACCACGACGCAGCAGGAGTCCGGCATGGCCGAGCGCTCGACAAGCGCAATGGACTGTGAGACAGTACAACCGGACCCTGACGGCTCTCCCGCCACCACGCTACAGCATATGAGCCCGCCAAGACGTCCCCCTACCAGGCAAATACCCCCAAAAACTCAGAAAAAAAACAAACAAAAAATTCTTAGTATTCCTCCCCCTTCACCTACCGATGTGTCTGTATTGTCAGTTTTGTCTCACCCTTCCAGTGCGTCTCAAGCCTCTCATGTGTCAAGCCCCATCCCCGAATTTCCAGACCCTTTTAGTTTCATTGCCCCTTCTCCTGCCACCTCTGCGTCGTCCACGGTTAGCCAGGCCCCAGTTCTTCACACCCCCGTTTGCATCACTCAACCCCAAGCCGGCGCGGTTCAAAAAAATAAGTTTTTTAAATTGTTAACAAAATAAAACAAGTTTGATTTGCTACAATTATGTTTGGTTTGTTGTGTCTTTCGCCGCCGGCAACACACACCGTGCGCCAAGAAACTTCGCCACACACTTATTTTTTGGGCCACAACATATCTCCAGTAGTTAAAAATACAAGACTGCAGCTATATGTGTGTCTTTAGTATACAGATATGAGGTGGCCCCAAAAATATAACATGTATCTCCATAATCTCTTTTTGTATATGCCTAGTGTGGCAGTATGAAGAGAAAATGGTGGAAATACAGTGCAGTCCTCTACTGAACAGGTCAGGTGTCCAAAAACTAAAAAGTTATGACACCTGACCTGTTGAGTAGATAACTGCCTTGTATAACCACCATTCTCTCTTCTTTATACATAATCTATTACACACCAATTGAGGGGACAATGGTTGTCACATGCTACATATCTATGCTCACCTGCCCAGGTTTCAGAAATAGTGAATTCATGAGCCTGTATATGTTTATCATGAATTCATTATTTCTGACACCTGACTTGATGAGTATAGATAGCGTGACAGTGATTGTCTCCATTTTGTGTCCAATGGATATCATGACGCAATGATGTCAACAAACTTACCAATAAAGCAACATGGCTGACATTACTAGCAGTATATGTACAGTGGTTTATATCAGTATTTGTAAACCAAAGCAAGGAGTGGAACAATTAGAGGTTAATTATGATATTTACATAATAACTAGCACCTCTGCCTTTAATTATATTAAATACAGATCTAAAACTGCCCGTTTTTGGGTAACCTTGGTTTAGAGAGGAAAAAGATAGGAGACACGGTCAACACAACCAACACAAAAGTTAGTTAATGTGAAATATTATTTTCATTGTAGAAAATTACTGGTACAGATAAAGATACAACAGGACATTTACACATCATTGTCCTGCCATGACACCCGTCCAATATCTGAATCAAAATAGGCAGCAAATTGGACCCGCATGAGACCAACGGCTGCAGTTGACCGCAGCGGGTGATGCTGGAAATCAGGCAGAGGGTGTGCAACTGGTTCATCCAGTTCAATGTGGGGTCGTTCCTTAGTAATTATGTAATTGTGGAGAACCACACAGGCTTTGACCACCTCGTCAACTGTTTCCACTTTTAGATTTATGGCTGATGCAAGAATGCGCCATTTAGCGACAAGAATGCCAAAGGTACACTCTACTGTTCTTCGGGCCCTGGTCAGTCTGTAGTTGAAGATCCTTCTAGTGTGGTCCAAGTCACGACTGGAATAGGGCTTCAGTAGATTTTCATACATCTGGAAGGCCTCATCCCCAACCATAACAAATGGCAGCGGTAGGCCTTGAGTGTTGGGGAGAGACTGTGGAGGGGGAAAATTAAAATTTTTGCCGTACACACGTCGGCCCATATCCGAGCTCTTGAAAGTCTGGGAATCGTTGCCACGGCCAAAAGCTCCAATGTCCACGGCGATGAAGTGACAGTCTGCATCAGCTATTGCCATGTGCACTACAGAAAAATATTTTTTGTAGTTGAAAAACTCCGATCCGGTTCTGGCAGGTTTGATAATGCGGATGTGCTTTCCATCCACCGCTCCTAGACAGTTGGGGAAATCACACACATTCAAGAATTTTACAGCAATTTCACGCCACATGTCCGTGGTGGGTAGTGGTATAAACTCATCACGGAGTGCATTCCATAAAGCCCGACAAGTGTCCACAACTATTCCGGACAGGGTGGATATTCCAAGCTGGTATTGGAAGTGGAGGGAAGATAAACTCTGTCCTGTGGCAACAAATCTAGAAGAAAAACACAAACAAAAAACAACATTACAATCTACTCTTTTTATGGTGTGGTTAAAAATAAAAAAAAATAAAAACGAGGAAAATACACAAAAAATACATGTCAGAATAACCAAAATTTGGACTGTCATTGGTTTAGATTTTGAACGTACCTTAATGTCACCAGCAGACGTTCCTCGGGTGGAATCGCTCTACGGAGCTGGGTGTCCTGTCGCCGTATGGCTCCTTGGACACGAGACAGCAAATCCCAGAACAATTCTTGTGACATTCTCGTGTACTCCTGGAATTTCTCCGGGTTGGCATTGCATAGAGCATGTGATAGGCTCCACGGCTCTCTCGCACTTCAATAATGGGGTGCCTCCAAAAATGCCTACGTTGTCTCCTTCTCCATCTTTCGCGGTTTCGGTCTTGCTCCCAAGCAAGGCAAGAAACATCTTGAAGCTGAAATCCAGGTTGAAATAAAAGCTCTCCATGCGAAGATCCATCATGACACAGGATACAGTAGCAAGCTGTTAAAATTTAAGTAGCCGTAGGGTCTATATATAGAGAGGCCATCATATACGCCCTCTCTAGTCCAATTGGTGGTGTCTGGTTATCTTGTTTTTGTCTTGTGAAATTTCTCTTCTTGCGCAAAAAAAACAAATGCATGAAAAAAACGCATGTAAATGCGTTCAAACGCTGCGTTTTTTAAACGCATGAGTTAACGCATGCATCAAAAAACGCTGCGTTTGTACATTTTACATGCATTTTTTCATGCACTTGCAGATGCGTTTAAAACGCTGCAGGTCAAAACGCAAGTGTGAAACCAGCCTAACCCTGACACACCCCTAACCCTAATCCCAACCCTATTCCCAACTGTAAATGTAATCTAAACCCTAACCGTAACTTTAGCCCCAACCCTAAATGTAGCCTTAACCCTAGCCCCAACCCTAACCCTAACCCTAGCCCTAACCCTAGCCCTAACCCTAACCCTAGCCCTAACCCTAACCCTAGCCCTAATGGGAAAATGAAAATAAATACATTTTTTTTATTTTTCCGTAACTAAGGGGATGATGAAGGGGGTTTGATTTACTTTTATAGCGGGTTTTTTAGCGGATTTTTATGATTGGCAGCCGTCACACACTGAAAGACGCTTTTTATTGCAAAAAAATATTTTTTGCGTTACCACATTTTGAGAGCTATAATTTTCCATATTTTGGTCCACAGAGTTATATGAGGTATTGTTTTTTGCAGGACGAGTTGACGTTTTTATTGGTAACCTTTTCGGGCACGTAACATTTTTTGATTGCTTTTTATTCCAATTTTTGTGAGGAAGAATGACCAAAAACCAGCTATTCATGAATTTCTTTTGGGGGAGGCGTTTATACCGTTCCGCGTTTGATAAAATTGATAAAGCAGTTTTATTCTTCGGGTCAGTACAATTACAGCGATACCTCATTTATATCATTTTTTTATGTTTTGGCGCTTTTATATGATAAAAACTATTTTATAGAAAAAATAATTATTTTTGCATTGCTTTATTCTCAGGACTATAACTTTTTTATTTTTTTGCTGATGATGCTGTATTGTGGCTCGTTTTTTTGCGGGACAAGATGACGTTTTCAGTGGTACCATGGTTATTTATATCTGTCTTTTTGATCGCGTGTTATTCCACTTTTTGTTCAGCGGTATGATAATAAAGCGTTGTTTTGTGGCTCGTTTTTTTTTTTTTTTCCCTTACGGGATGTTTTTTTTTTAACACATTTGGAAATATTTTTTTAAACTTTTTTACTTTGTCCCAGGGGGGACATCACAGATCGTTGATCTGACAGTTTGCACAGCACTCTGTCAGATCAGCGATCTGACTTAGAGCAGTGCAGGCTCACCAAGCGCCTGCTCTAAGCAGGCACTTGGTAAGCCACCTCCCTCCGTGCAGGACCCGGATGCCGTGGCCATTTTGGATCCGGACCTTGCTGCAGGGAGGAAGGTAGGAGACCCTCGCAGCAACGCGATCACATCGCGTTGCTGCGGGGGTCTCAGGGAAGCCCGCAGTGAGGCCCCTCCCTGCGCGATGCTTCCCTGGACCGCCAGAACATCACGATCATGTTTGATCGCGGTGTGCTGGGGGTTAATGTGCCAGGAGCGGTCTGTGACTGCTCCTGGCACATAGTGCCGGATGTCAGCTGCGAGTCAGCTGCGATAGGCAGCTGACACCCGGACGCGATCGGCCGCGCTCCCCCCGTGAGCGCGGCCGATCGCATATGACGTACTATCCCGTCGGTGGTCATACGGGCCCACCCCACCTCGACGGGATAGTACGTCTAATGTCAGAAAGGGGTTAAAGACTCACTTCCATGAAGATTTTTTAATAAAAATGTAATGTATTGTACATGTGTTATATACATATACATACAGTACAGACCAAAAGTTTGGACACACCTTCTCATTTAAAGATTTTTCTGTATTTTCATCACTATGAAAATTGTACATTCACACTGAAGGCATCAAAATTATCAATTAACACATGTGGAATTATATACTTAACAAAAAAGTGTGAAACAACTGAAATTATGACTTATATTCTAGGTTCTTCAAAGTAGCCACCTTTTGCTTTGATGACTGCTTTGCACACTCTTGGCATTCTCTTGATGAGTGTCAAGCGGTAGTCACCGGGAATGGTTTTCACTTCAGAGGTGTGCCCTGTCAGGTTTAGTAAGTGGAAGTTCTTGCTTTATAAATGGTGTTGGGACCATCAGTTGTGTTGTGCAGAAGTCTGGTGGATACACAGCTGATAGTGCTACTGAATTGACTGTTAGAATTTGTATTATGGCAAGAAAAAAGCAGCTAAGTAAAGAAAAATGAGTGGCCATTATTACTTTAAGAAATGAAGGTCAGTCAGTCCGAAAAATTGGGAAAACTTTGAAAGTGTCCCCAAGTGCAGTGGCAAAAACCATCAAGCGCTACAAAGAAACTGGCTCACATGAGGACTGCTCCAGGAAAGGAAGACCAAGAGTCACCTCTGCTTCTGAGGACAAGTTTATCCAAGTCACCAGCCTCAGAAATTGCAGGTTACCATCAGCTCAGATTAGAGACCAGGTCAATGCCACACAGAGTTCTAGCAGCAGACACATCTCTACAACAACTGTTAAGAGGAGACTTTGTGCAGCAGGCCTTCATGGTAAAATAGCTGCTAGGAAACCACTGCTAAAGACAGGCAACAAGCAGAAGAGACTTGTTTGAGCTAAAGAACACAAGGAATGGACATTAGACCAGTGGAAAACTGTGCTTTGGTCTGATGAGTCCAAATTTGAGATCTTTGGTTCCAACCACTGTGTCTTTGTGTGATGCAGAAAAGGTGAACGGATGGACTCTATATGCCTGGCTCCCACCGTGAAGCATGGAGAAGGAGGTGTGATGGTGTGGGAGTGCTTTGCTGGTGACACTGTTGGGGATTTATTCAAAATTGAAGACATACTGAACCAACATGACTACCACAGCATCTTGCAGCGGCATGCTATTCCATCCGGTTGCGTTTAGTTGGACCATCATTTATTTTTCAACAGGACAATGACCCCAAAGACACCTTCGGGCTGAGTAAGGACTATTTGACCAAGAAGAAGAGTGATGGGGTGCTACGTCATATGACCTGGCCTCTACAGTCACCAGACCTGAACCCAATCGAGATGGTTTGGGATGAGCTGGACCACAGAGTGAAGGCAAAAGGGCCAACAAGTGCTAAGCATCTTTGGGAACTCCTTCAAGATTGTTGGAAGACCATTCCCGGAGACTAACTCTTGAAGCTCATCAAGAGAATGCCAAGAGTGTGTAAAGCTGTCATCAAAGCAAAAGGTGTCTACTTTGAAGAACCTAGAATATAAGACATCATTTCAGTTGTTTCACACTTTTTGTTAAGTATATAATTCCACACGTGTTAATTCATAGTTTTGATGCCTTTAGTGTGAATGTACAATTTTCATAGTCATGAAAAAACAGAAAAATCTTTAAATGAGAAGGTGTGTCCAAACTTTTGGTCTATACTGTATATAATATACAGACCTGCCGTCGCCTTCTCTGGGACCCAACGCTGTTCTGCTCCTCTACTCAGTGACGTCATCGTCCTTCAGACTATCCTGCTCATTCTATGCATGGGCCAGAAGTTTCTTTTACAATGGAAGTGTATTGAGCCTGATTCTGATGCTCAGGCCACCAATGTCATTTATTTACTAGTGTCCAAGCCGCTTACTGTATATTGGCCAAACGAAGCAAGTTAAAAACTAGAGTCAGCGAACATCTAAAATGTAAAAACCGGTCTGGAACCATAAGATCCAGTTCATCACTTTCCTTATCTGTCTCGTGGTATTAGTTGCCATTTTTTACGCCAAATTCTTAAAAATGGTGCACATGGCTGATAAATTTGGCACAAAGTCAAAATGGGTCTTTATTCTGGCTTGAATTGTTTTTGCTACTTCTTGGTCCTGCATTTTGCAATATGGGCCAAAATCCTGGTGTACTCAAAACTACTAGTGGGGACTGGAGTGGAGTTCGGACTTATTGTATGACATCTTTAGGCTACATTCACACAGTGGTATTTTGATCTGTGTTTCACATCAGTATTTATAAGCCAAAACCAGGAGCGGATGAAAAATACAGAAGTGGTGACGTGTTTCTGTAATATCTTTTGTCTGCAAGTTCTACTCCTGGTTTGGCTTGCAAAAACTGATGTAAAATATTGACCGTGAATGTGGCATTAGACAGAGAATTAGAAACTGTTTTTACTGTGTTTATGTTACGCCCCAGGGTCCTGGCCGTCACAGTGGCATTGCTTTCCTCTCGGAGGAGTGATGTCACGCTTGGAAGCGATGGAGGATATCTTTCACCAGGTAATCACTACATACAACACGTTCTCACTCCAGGCCAGAAGGGGGAGCTCTATACCCGGATTAAGGGTGAACTCCCCTATAAATACATTCTTGTCTGGAGGGAAAGCAGGCAGTTCGTCCCAGACAGCAGACATAGAGTGTCAGAAGGTCTGAAGGGGACATGTAGTCTGAGGTACTACAGCTCCTGGAGGAAGAGAACAGAGAGGGAAAGAACAAACTTGTGGAAAGTGTGCAGGAGAGAAAAGGTACAGGAGAGTGATACCAGAGCAGTGAATCAGCTACCTCCCTGGATGGCGCAGATTCCGGTAATCGGAAGACCGTGGCCGTGCTGAAACCGGCAGGACAGCTGAACTTCAAGTTACCTGTCCGCCTTTACACCCAGGAGACACAGTGATATCTATAGGGTCCAGGTCATGATAGAGACCCTGTAAAAAGGCCTGCTTCACCTGTTTCAGCCAAACAGGGACCACAGCAGTCACATGCTGCAATACAGGTGTTAAGTAGGGATGAGCAAATATACTCGCTACTCGCTACTCGAGATTTCTCGAGCATGCTCGGGGGTCCTCCAAGTATTTTTTAGTGCTCGGAGATTTAGTTTTCCTTGCCGCAGCTGAATGATTTACATCTGTTACCCAGCATAAGTACATGTGGGGGTTTCCTGGTTGCTAAGGAATCCCCACATGCACTTATGCTGGCTAACAGATGTAAATCATTCAGCTGCAGCAAGAAAAACTAAATCTCTGAGCACTAAAAAATACTCGGAGGACCCCCGAGCGTGCTCGGGAAATCTCGAGTAACGAGTATATTCGCTCATCACATCACTAGTGTTAAGGTGACACTCGAAGGGTGTGATCGTCTTAATTGTCTGCTGTCAAATAGATATACCACTCGTCATTGCAGTCCCAGTCACTAGTAGAATTCTGGTTTATTACAGAAGTTGCACATACTTATATAGATAGGTCATATTCGCCCGTCGTCGTCAACATTGGGAGCAGGGTTCTTTTTCGTGGCCAAGAAGGATGGCTCTTTGAGACCTTGTATTGATTACCGCCTTCTTAATAAGATCACAGTCAAATTTCAGTAACCTTTGCCGCTGCTGTCTGATTTGTTTGCTCGGATTAAGGGGGCTAGTTGGTTCACCAAGATAGATCTTCGAGGGGCGTATAATCTTGTGCAAATTAAACAGGGCGATGAATGGAAAACAGCATTTAATACGCCCGAGGGCCATTTTGAGTACCTGGTTATGCCATTCGGGCTTTCTAATGCTCCATCTGTGTTTCAGTCCTTTATGCATGACATCTTCCGAGAGTACCTGGATAGATTCATGATTGTATATTTGGATGACATTTTGGTCTTTTCGGATGATTGGGAGTCTCATGTGAAGCAGGTCAGAATGGTGTTCCAAGTCCTTCGTGCGAATTCCTTGTTTGTGAAGGGGTCAAAGTGTCTCTTTGGAGTTCAGAAGGTTTCATTTTTGGGTTTCATTTTTTCCCCTTCTACTATCGAGATGGACCCTGTTAAAGTTCAGGCCATTTATGATTGGACTCAGCTGACATCTGTGAAGAGCCTGCAGAAGTTCCTGGGCTTTGCTAATTTTTACCGTCGCTTCATCGCTAATTTTTCTAGTATTGCTAAACCGTTGACTGATTTGACCAAGAAAGGTGCTGATGTGGTCAATTGGTCCTCTGCGGCTGTAGAGGATTTTCAGGAGTTGAAGCGTTGTTTTTCTTCTGCCCCTGTGTTGTTTTCAGGTCGAGGTTGATGCTTCTGAGATTGGAGCAGGGGCTGTTTTGTCGCAAAGAAGTTCTGATGGCTTGGTGATGAAACCATGTGCCTTCTTTTCTAGAAAATTCTCGCCTGCTGAGCACAATTATGATGTTGGCAATCGAGAGTTGTTGGCCATGAAGTGGGCATTCGAGGAGTGGCGACATTGGCTTGAAGGAGCTAAACATCGCGTGGTGGTCTTGATGGATCACAAGAATTTGACTTATCTCGAGTCTGCCAAACGGTTGAATCCTAGACAAGCTCGATGGTCGCTCTTTTTCTCCCATTTTGATTTTGTGGTTTCATACCTTCCGGGATCTAAGAATGTGAAGGCTGATGCCCTGTCAAGGAGTTTTGTGCCTGACTCTCCGGGTGTTCCGGAGCCGGCGGGTATTCTTAAAGAGGGGGTAATTTTGTCTGCCATCTCCCCTGATTTGCGGCGCGTGCTGCAAAAGTTTCAGGCTGAAAGACCTGACCGTTGTCCTACGGAGAAACTGTTTGTCCCTGATAGATGGACTAGTAGAGTTATCTCTGAGGTTCATTGTTCGGTGTTGGCTGGTCATCCTGGAATCTTTGGTACCAGAGATTTGGTGGCTAGATCCTTTTGGTGGCCTTCTTTGTCACGGGATGTGCGTTCTTTTGTGCAGTCCTGTGGGACTTGTGCTCGGGCTAAGCCCTGCTGTTCTCGTGCCAGTGGGTTGCTTTTGCGCTTGCCGGTCCCGAAGAGGCCCTGGACGCATATTTCCATGGATTTTATTTCTGATCTCCCTGTTTCTCAAAGGATGTCGGTCATTTGGGTGGTTTGTGATCGCTTCTCTAAGATGGTCCATTTGGTACCCTTGTCTAAATTGCCTTCCTCCTCTGATTTGGTGCCATTGTTTTTCCAGCATGTGGTTCGTTTGCATGGCATTCCAGAGAACATCGTCTCGGACAGAGGTTCCCAGTTTGTTTCGAGGTTTTGGCGGTCCTTTTGTGCTAAGATGGGCATTGATTTGTCTTTTTCTTCGGCTTTCCATCCTCAGACTAATGGCCAAACCGAACGAACTAATCAGACTTTGGAAACATATCTGAGATGCTTTGTTTCTGCTGATCAGGATGATTGGGTGTCCTTCTTGCCTTTGGCTGAGTTCGCCCTTAATTATCGGGCCAGCTCGGCTACTTTAGTTTCTCCTTTTTTCTGTAATTCTGGTTTCCATCCTTGTTTCTCTTCAGGGCAGGTTGAGCCTTCGGACTGTCCTGGTGTGGATGCAGTGGTGGACAGGTTGCAGCAGATTTGGACTCATGTGGTGGACAATTTGACATTGTCCCAGGAGAAGGCTCAACGTTTCGCTAACCGCAGGCACTGTGTTGGTCCCCGACTTCGTGTTGGGGATTTGGTTTGGTTGTCATCTCGTCATGTTCCTATGAAGGTTTCCTCTCCTAAGTTTAAGCCTCGTTTCATTGGGCCATATAAGATTTCTGAAGTTCTTAATCCTGTGTCATTTCGTTTGGACCTTCCAGCTTCTTTTGCCATCCATAATGTGTTCCATAGGTCGTTGTTGCGGAGATACGTGGCGCCTATGGTTCCCTCCGTTGATCCTCCTGCCCCGGTGTTGGTCGAGGGGGAGTTGGAGTATGTGGTGGAGAAGATTTTGGATTCTCATGTTTCGAGACGGAAACTCCAGTACCTGGTCAAGTGGAAGGGTTATAGTCAGGAAGATAATTCCTGGGTTTTTGCCTCTGATGTTCATGCTGCCGATCTAGTTCGTGCCTTTCATTTCGCTCATCCTGATCGGCCTGGGGGCTCTGGTGAGGGTTCGGTGACCCCTCCTCAAGGGGGGGGTACTGTTGTGAATTCTGTTGTCGAACTCCCTCCTGTGGTCGTGAATGGTACTTCGGCGAGTTCTGTTCATGGACTCCCTCTGGTGGCTGTGAGTGAAGCTGCTGCTTCTGAGGTTCCTTACACAGGTGACGTGGTTTATCCTTTGGTTGGCTGCTCTATTTAACTCCACTCAGATCGTTACTCCATGCCAGCTGTCAATGTTCCTGCATTGGTTCAGTTCGCTCTTGGATCTTTCTGGTGACCTGTCTTCTCCAGCAGAAGCTAAGTTCCTGATAGTTATTATTTGTTCATTGTTTCCTTGTCCAGCTGGTTATCATGATTTTGTCTTGCTAGCTGGAAGCTCTGGGATGCAGAGTGGCATCTCCGCACCGTTAGTCGGTGCTGAGGTCTTTTTGCACACTCTGCGTGGTCTATTGTAGTTTTTTGTGCTGACCGCAAAGATACCTTTACAAAGGAGGGCAACAAAATTAATAAAGGGGATGGGAGAACTACAATACCCAGATAGATTAGCGAAATTAGGATTATTTAGTCTAGAAAAAAGACGACTGAGGGGCGATCTAATAACCATGTATAAGTATATAAGGGGACAATACAAATATCTCGCTGAGGATCTGTTTATACCAAGGAAGGTGACGGGCACAAGGGGGCATTCTTTGCGTCTGGAGGAGAGAAGGTTTTTCCACCAACATAGAAGAGGATTCTTTACTGTTAGGGCAGTGAGAATCTGGAATTGCTTGCCTGAGGAGGTGGTGATGGCGAACTCAGGCGAGGGGTTCAAGAGAGGCCTGGATGTCTTCCTGGAGCAGAACAATATTGTATCATACAATTAGGTTCTGTAGAAGGACGTAGATCTGGGGATTTATTATGATGGAATATAGGCTGAACTGGATGGACAAATGTCTTTTTTCGGCCTTACTAACTATGTTACTATGTTACTATGTTACCTTTCCTATCCTCTGTCTGTTTAGAAGTCTGGCCTCCCTTTGCTGAATCCTGTTTCATTTCTGTGTTTGTGACTTTCATCTTTACTCACAGTCAATATATGTGGGGGGCTGCCTTTTCCTTTGGGGAATTTCTCTGAGGCAAGGTAGGCTTTATTTTCTATCTCTAGGGCTAGCTAGCTCTTAGGCTGAGAAGAGGTGTCTAGGGAGTGTCAGGAACGCTCCACGGCTATTTCTAGTTGTTGTGATAGGATTAGGGCCTGCGGTCAGCAGAGCTCCCACATCCCAGAGCTTGTCCTGTGTGAGTTTAACTATCAGGTCGTGCCGGGTGCTCCTAACCACCAGGTCCATAACACTACACACCGGGAAGCCCTGGGGATACACTTCACCTGTGGGAAGGTATAGCATCTAGCTGCCATAACATCACCCCAGCGGACCACTTAAAGCAGTGTCGGTCACCCTGACCGAATACCACAGGTGGCGTCACGAACATAAACTCTATCCCTTTAAAGACCTTTCCTTTTACACGGACGTCCCAGGGCCACGGACCGGGTCAGCCACCATGACAACCCCCTGTGAACCGCAGGACCCGGTACCGAGTACCCCATGGCCCCATGGGGGCGCTCCACATGTACAGTATATGTATACGTGTGCATCTATCTCTGTGTATGTATTAATAGTATATGTATGTGTATCTGTGAGTGTGTGTATGTACAGTATATGTATGTGAGTATCTATGTGTGTGTGTGTACATCTCTGTATGCGTGTGTATGTACAGTATATGTATATCTGTGTGTATGTGTGTATCTATGTACAGTATATGCATGTGTGTATGTACAGTATATGTATATGTGTTTTCTGTATGTACAGTATGCAGAGGCGTAGCTATGGTTTTGGTCAGGGGGGGCGAAGCTTCTGAGTCGCCCCCTAACCAGGTAACCTTGATTACAACTCGATGACGCCCCCTAATAGTGGAGGAGAACCTCAGCAGATGACCGCACTGTTACTGAAGATAATCTCTATATAACGACCAACATGGATATTACCACCATATGGTCAGTGGTAGATACTAGCCCTACAGAGATCACAGCACAGTTATAGATAATGACTTACCATTGACGTTCTTTATGATGGAATTGTCACTTTTCCCGTCTTTTCCATCTGGCCCAGACCGACATGGCAACTTCTTCCATCTACAACTTGTCTGCAGAGAAAACAACAAAGACACGTTTCACTTCTCACATTCCAGTCATCACCGTCTATTCCCAATCTGCACAAACCCCTCATCCTGCTGGTACCCCAATACTGAGCCGCTGCTGCCGTATGTATTCCTATTACTACACCTGATACCCCAATACTGAGCCGCTGCTGGCGTATGAGTCCCTATTACTGCACCTGATACCCCAACACTGAGCCACTGCTGCCGTATGTGTCCCTATTAATGCACCTGATACCCCAATACTGAGCCGCTGCTGGCGTAAGTGTCCCTATTACTGCACCTGATATCCCAATACTGAGCCGCTGCTGCCGTAGGTGTCCCTATTACTGCACCTGATATCCCAATACTGAGCCGCTGCTGCCATATGTATCCCTATTACTACACCTGATACCCCAATACTGAGCCGCTGCTGATGTATGTGTCCCTATTACGGCACCTGATACTCCAATACTGAGCCGCTGCTGCCATATGTGTCCCTATTACTGCACCTGATACCCCGATACTGAGCCGCTGTTGCCGTATGTGTCCCTATTACTCCACCTGATACCCCGATACTGAGCCTCTGCTGCCGTATGTGACCCTATTACTGCACCAACTCTGTGGTTCTCTGTACCATCTACATTCTAAAGCACCCCTCTATAATATAGTAATGCCGGGTGCAAGTGCCCTAGAAAACAGAGCCCACATTTTGCCCCCTACAAAGTAATAATGCCCTCTGTGTGCCGCTTTGACAGTCACAGTAACCTGAGTTTCCCTATTACAATAAGTGCCCACTTTAAATTTAATAATGCCCCGAGTCTCCCCCTCGCACAGCTCCCCTATACACAGTATAATGCCCCCTAACTGTATAGTACCACCCACACAGTATACTGACCCCTTAGTAGCCTTCAAACTGTTTGATGGCTCCAACACTGTAATCCCCACACTGTATGATGGCCCCATAGATAACCGCCATATAGTATAATGTGGCAGATAGTCCTCAATATAGCACAGGGCAGCACCCCTATAGGCAGACCCTGTAGTTTAAAGCACCCCCCCCATAGGCAGACCCTGTACTATGAGGCAGCACCCCCCATAGGCAAATCCTGTAGAATAAGGCAGCACCCCCCATAGGCAGATCCTGTATATAAGGCAGCACTCCCCCCATAGGCAGATCCTGTAGAATAAGGCAGCACTCCCCCATAGACAGATCCTGTAGAATAATGCAGCACTCCCCCCTATCGGCAGATCCTGTAGAATAAGGCAGCACTCCCCCCTATAGGCAGATCATGTATATAAGGCAGCACTCCCCCCCATAGGCAGATCCTGTATATAAGACAGCACTCCCCCCATAGGCAGATACTATAGAATAAGGCAGCACTCCCCCCTAGGCAGATCCTGTAGAATAAGGTAGCACTCCCCCCATAGGCAGATCCTGTAGAATAAGGCAGCACTCCCCCCTATAGGCAGATCCTGTATATAAGGCAGCACTCCCCCCCATAGGCAGATACTATAGAATAAGGCAGCACTCCACCCATAGGCAGATCCTGTAGAATAAGGCAGCACTCCCCCCTATAAGCAGATCCTGTATATAAGGCAGCACTCCCCCCTTATAGGCAGATCCTGTATATAAGGCAGCACTCCCTCTCCTATAGGCAGATCCTGGATATAAGGCAGCACTCCCTCTCCTATAGGCAGATCCTGTATATGAGGCAGCACTCCCCCCTATAGGCAGATCCTGTATATAAGGCAGCACTCCCCCCATAGGCACATCCTGTATATAAGGCAGCACTCCCCCCATAGGCACATCCTGTATATAAGGCAGCACTCCCCCCATAGGCACATCCTGTATATTAGGCAGCACTCCCCCCCATAGGCACATCCTGTATATAAGGCAGCACTCCACCCATAGGCACATCCAGTATATAAGGCAGCACTCCCCCCATAGGCACATCCTGTATATAAGGCAGCACTCCCCCCCATAGGCACATCCTGTATATAAGGCAGCACTCCCTCTCCCTTGTTTGCTGTTTGCTGGAATTGTGGAGGATAGTATAGGCTTGTATGGTTTCTTTTTTCATTGCAACACTTTTGAATGTGCTTTTATTTTATTTTTATTTTTTTAAATGGAGAACCCCTTTAAATGAGGTCATATACACACTGCAAAGCTGTATGCATGGGGCCTACACAAGCCATCCAGACCGTATAGGGTCAGAACATATGACATTTGCCATTATATGCTGCTTCTGTGCAGCTCTGTATTCTATAGGAAAATACCACCATAATAAGGCATGTAAGCCATGTATGAATTCTCAGTCATATAGACGTACAGTATGGGCCCATAGGTTTCTTCTCAGTCATATTAATCACCTGTGTGAAATGAATCTTCTAAAATCCACAAATTTTCTTTTTTCGCAACACAATTGTTATCAAGGTAAAGGATATTTTTGTTAAATTCATTATAGCCCTGTAGAAAAAAAAAAAAAAGCTTTTTTCATTCGAAACACAGAAATAAATTTCCTGTAGGTCATCATATGTTAACTTTGAAAAGTTTAAGACTTTAATTTTTCACAACTGAGAGAATTACCCTACCCACTGAGTGTTATTACCTTTACCCCTGTCAAAGAACTATAGCATCTGCAGATCGAGTCCCTTCCAGCAGACAAGGAGTTAATGTATAGTACGGAAGTGGGAGGTGGGCCTTGGATTGCTGTGAGTCTTCCCCATTGCATTCTACCTTAGTCTTTCTCTCCTATAAAATGGCTTCTGACATAGTCCTTCTTGCTGCTGTCTCTGTGTTATCTGCCTGCCAGCAAGGTAAGTGTTCTGCTCTGTTTGTGAAGTCACGAGCTACCATGGCCTTTGCCTGGATCATCTCTCCATGTGCAGGGCATTGTAGAATGGAGCATATTCCTTATATATCTCCGCGTATGAACCTTTCACTTCTCCGCACAAGAACCTTTAGTAGTGAAGAAGAAGGCTGGACAGACATCTGTCTGAGATGGTTTAGTGAATCCTGCATTGAGCACGATGGACACGATGACCCTGGAGGTCCCTTCCAACTCTAACATTCTATGAAGAACTTCTAACTCTTGGCTTGGGGCAACAGGACAGAAAGGTTGTGGAGCAGATGTGCTGATGGGACGTCTGGGATGATCCACATATAAGCTTTTTATAATCAACACATCTTCCTCCTTTCCCTCCTGTTTGATCCAAGCGGACTGGAATATAATCATTCCATATTTCCATAATTGAATAAAGGACATCATGTTGGTGACTGGGTCATTCCTGGTATGATGGCTGGATTGTATCCATGTGTTCACCACTACGACTTCATAGACATAGCCATGTTTTCTGTAGGGGAATTTTTCATCATTACATGTTTATATCGCATATGGATATTACATGTACGCGTGTATAAATATGGCATCAAGGATGCTTAAAAATACCTCAAATTATCTAATTAGTCCCACATTATGCAAATTGTCACAACATTCTCCTGCAAAATTCTTGGGAAGGCACCAGTGCTGCGGGCACATAATGGCCATTTCTCAGGGTGGAACCGCTGTTACATAAGAGCAGCATGACTGCTGTCCCAAGAGGAACATTTGTATCACTGTTTGAGCAGATGTAAGATTTAGAACACACTTTTATGATTCTCTTAAGTCTTACTGTCCAAATTATCTGTATGTCTGTGGCAATCTTTATTTGCTTCTGATGTTTCTATCTTTGTAACCCTAGTTAGCATATAAGTCATCTGTTTTCTTCTAAAGCAAAGTTCATTTACTGATAGAACATTCTGAAGTCAAATGCCTGACTTAAGACCCCAACACCCATTAATGGCATCTGAACCCACAAATATTGGCTGGATCAGCTGACAGTCTTATGTGTATAAAGGACTCCCGAGTCTCTCCCGCCCAGAGATGATGACAGGTAGGCCAGGATCACACATGCGAGAAATACGTCCGAGTCTCGCATGGTAATACCTGGCATTGCCGCCGTCACTCAGGAGCGGAGCGTCGGCCGCATAGCAATACATGGAGCCGCATGCTCCGCTCCTGAGTGACGGCGGGAATGCCGGGTATTACCATACGAGACTCGGACGTATTTCTCGCATGTGTGATCCCGGCCGTAAAAGACTGATCCAGCAGGTCCGGTTTCCAAGTCCCAGTTCTTAAAGTTCCAATTCTGGAAGTGAAATCATGACCTCTGGCCAGCTGCATGCATTTCCACATAATGCCGTTCGGCGATGACTTCACATGGTATAGCTCAGCCAATTAGAGGGACTATCATAGCCTGTATAAAAGCCTAGGCAGTGAATGCAGAAGCCTAAACTACTGGACAAATACTTCAAACAATAATATGGTGTACAAATACAACACTGAAGAAATCAATAAAATAGTTTGTGAATAATACAGCGATTTAATTGATAGTCGAAGACTCATTGTGATTGATCAGTGATTATGGTGTAGCTGACATCTGTCCTGCGGTAATTGATTTATAATTACACTTTTTTTTGCTTCATTCTTAATGCGCTAAAAAGCAGAAACAAGGCAGTACAATTGTATTTACAGAAAAGAATTGTTTACCTTTGTAGCAATTGCCAATGCTTCAAGATTGTTTGTTTGATGAAACCCACATGCCTGTTATACATAGAGAAAAATAACATTATGTCATTTTTCTGCAATACTTTCAAAGCTATTGCAATTACGTTAGGAAGTTTACCTACGTCTAGTCCTACCTATTATCTATTTCATATTTTCCCTTTATTCTAACTCCTCCCTAGAAATCCTTACAGCCCTCATTATCTAGCTTTTTGGAGTGCTCCTAAATGTTGTACTTGATTACTGTCTCTCCTGAATAGATTGTTTTGTTCAGTTGACTATAATGTTGTTACTAAGTAAATCATCTTTTTTATTCTCCTCTACATCCAAATAATGGATAACCCCCTCATTGTCCTACACCATAAATTTAATAAGCAAATTTGTGTATTTGACAGACTGGGATCTTCAGACGATTTGTCAAAAGTTCCAGTCATTTTCATACAGAATGCAGTCATGTGTTCACTGCTTTGTAAACTGCTTTTGAAGTACAGAGTGCATGCTTAAGAAAGGGGTCCATCTCGAAACGTCATGAGCGTGTCTCCATGTTAAGCTGTGCGCCGCATCTGCTGCTTACCCCTCACCAGTGCACATAGCCTGGACACATATAAAAAAAATAGAGACTACTCCTGTCCTTCATTAGATAACAGACTGAGTTATTTTATAGTACCACTGATGCACCTTTGTAAATATATGCCTACTGCATTATTGGGCTGTGACCAGTGGCGAAACTAAAGTCTGTGGCAAGATTTGGACTGGGCGCACCCTCCATCCTCATATATGTATATATATATCATATATATACACACACTGGTCAAACATAAAGGGAACACTTAAACAACAGAATATAACTCCAAGTAAATCAAACTTCTGTAACATCAAACTGTCCACTTAGGAAGCAACACTGTTTGACAATCAATTTCACATGCTGTTGTGCAAATGGAATAGACAACAGATGGAAATTATTGGCACTTATGAAGAAACGCTCAATAAAGGAGTGGTTCTGCAGGTGGGGACCACAGACCACATCTCAGTACCAATGCTTTCTGGCTGATATTTTGGTCACTTTTGAATGTTGGGTGTGCTTTCACACTCGTGGTAGCATGAGACGGACTCTACAACCCACACAAGTGGCTCAGGTAGTGCAGCTCATCCAGGATGGCACATCAAAGCGAGCTGTGGCAAGAAGATTTGCTGTGTCTGTCAGCATAGTGTCTATAGGCTGGATGTGCTACCAGGAGACAGGCCAGTACACCAGGAGACGTGGAGGGGACTGTAGGAGGGCAACAACCCAGCAGCAGTACTGCTACCTCAGCCTTTGTGCAAGGAGGAACAGGAGGAGCACTGCCAGAGCCCTGCAAAATGACCTCCAGCAGGCCACAAATGTGCATGTGTCTGCGCAAACGGTTAGAAACTGACTGCATGAGGATGGTCTGAGTGCCCGACTTCCACAGATGGGGGTTGTGCTCACAGCCCAACACCGTACAGGATGCTTGGCATTTACCACAGAACACCAGGATTGGCAAATTCACCACTAGCGCCCTGTGCTCTTCATAGATGAAAGCAAGTTAACACTGAGCACATGTGACAGATGTAACAGAGTCTGGAGACGCCGTGGAGAGCGATCTGCTGCCTGCAACATCCTTCAGCATGACCGGTTTGGAAGTGGGTCAGTAATGGTGTGGGGTGGCATTTCTTTGGAGGGCTGCATAGCCCTCCCTGTGCTCGCAAGAGGTAGCCTGACTGCCATTAGGTATTGAGATCCTCAGACCCCTTGGCCCTGAGTTCCTCCTAATGCAGGACAATGCCAGACCTGATGTGGCAGGAGTGTGTCAGCAGTTCCTGCAAGATGAAGGCATTGAAGTTATGGACTGGCCCACCCGTTCCCCAGACCTGAATCCAATTGAACACATCTGGGACATCATGTCTCACACCATCCACCAATGTCATGTTGCACCACAGACTGTCCAGGAGTTGGCAGATGCTTTAGTCCAGGTCTGGGAGGAGATGCCTCAGGAGACCAACCGCCGCCTCATCGGAAGCACGCCCAGGAGCTGTAGGGAGATTATACAGACACGTGGAGGCCACACACACGACTGAGCATCATTTCCTTGTCTTGAGGCATTTCCACTTAAGTTGGATCAGCCTGTAACTTCATTTTCCACTTTGATTTTGAGCATCATTCCAACTCCAGACCTCCGTGGGATATTAGTTGTGATTTACATTGATCATTTTTAGGTTTTATTGTTCTCAACACATTCCACTATGTAATGAATAAAGATTTACAATGGGAATAATTCATTCAGTGATATCTAGGATGTGAGATTTTAGTGTTCCCTTTACTTTGAGCAGTGTGTATATATATATATATATATATACAGTGGGGCAAAAAAGTATTTAGTCAGTCAGCAATAGTGCAAGTTCCACCACTTAAAAAGATGAGAGGTGTCTGTAATTTACATCATAGGTAGACCTCAACTATGGGAGACAAACTGAGAAAAAAAAATCCAGAAAATCACATTGTCTGTTTTTTTAACATTTTATTTGCATATTATGGTGGAAAATAAGTATTTGGTCAGAAACAAAATTTCATCTCAATACTTTGTAATATATCCTTTGTTGGCAATGACAGAGGTCAAACGTTTTCTGTAAGTCTTCACAAGGTTGCTACACACTGTTGTTGGTATGTTGGCCCATTCCTCCATGCAGATCTCCTCTAGAGCAGTGATGTTTTTGGCTTTTCGCTTGGCAACACGGACTTTCAACTCCCTCCAAAGGTTTTCTATAGGGTTGAGATCTGGAGACTAGCTAGGCCACTCCAGGACCTTGAAATGCTTTTTACGAAGCCACTCCTTCGTTGCCCTGGCGGTGTGCTTTGGATCATTGTCATGTTGAAAGACCCAGCCACGTTTCATCTTCAATGCCCTTGCTGATGGAAGGAGGTTTGCACTCAAAATCTCACAATATATGGCCCCATTCATTCTTTCATGTACCCGGATCAGTCGTCCTGGCCCCTTTGCAGAGAAACAGCCCCAAAGCATGATGTTTCCACCACCATGCTTTACAGTAGGTATGGTGTTTGATGGATGCAACTCAGTATTCTTTTTCCTCCAAACACGACAAGTTGTGTTTCTACCAAACAGTTCCAGTTTGGTTTCATCAGACCATAGGACATTCTCACAAAACTCCTCTGGATCATCCAAATGCTCTCTAGCAAACTTCAGACGGGCCCAGACATGTACTGGCTTAAGCAGTGGGACACGTCTGGCACTGCAGGATCTGAGTCCATGGTGGCGTAGTGTGTTACTTATGGTAGGCCTTGTTACATTAGTCCCAGCTCTCTGCAGTTCATTCACTAGGTCCCCCCGCGTGGTTCTGGGATTTTTGCTCACCGTTCTTGTGATCATTCTGACCCCACGGGGTGGGATTTTGCGTGGAGCCCCAGATCGAGGGAGATTATCAGTGGTCTTGTATGTCTTCCATTTTCTAATTATTGCTCCCACTGTTGATTTCTTCACTCCAAGCTGGTTGGCTATTGCAGATTCAGTCTTCCCAGCCTGGTGCAGGGCTAGAATTTGGTTTCTGGTGTCCTTTGACAGCTCTTTGGTCTTCACCATAGTGGAATTTGGAGTCAGACTGTTTGAGGGTGTGCACAGGTGTCTTTTTATACTGATAGCAAGTTTAAACAGGTGCCATTACTACAGGTAATGAGTGGAGGAAAGAGGAGACTCTTAAAGAAGAAGCTACAGGTCTGTGAGAGCCAGAAATCTTGATTGTTTGTTTCTGACCAAATACTTATTTTCCACCATAATATGCAAAAAAAATGATAAAAAAACAGACAATGTGATTTTCTGGATTTTTTTTTCTCAGTTTGTCTCCCATAGTTGAGGTCTACCTATGATGTAAATTACAGACGCCTCTCATCTTTTTAAGTGGTGGAACTTGCACTATTGCTGACTGACTAAATACTTTTTTGCCCCACTGTATATGTATGCACCTCATCCTGGTATACATATATGCCCCTCCATCCTGATATATACCGTATTTTGCAGATTATAAGATGCACCCCACATTTTGAGGAGAAAAATAGGAAAAAAATCTTTTCTTAATAAAATGGTGATGCTTCTTATAATCCATGCATCTTATTGCTTACTGGGGGTGGTGGCTGCAGTGAAGAGGGGTCCCAGGGTCGCTGCTGGAGGAGGCAAGGGTGGAGCGTTGCTGCAGGCCACAAGCTGGGATGAGGAGGTGCGCTGAGACCTCATCTCCCGAGATCTTGGTGCCGAGATCTCTATCTGTGCATGCGCCGCCCCTGAAGTCCACTGCATAGTAAACCATATAAGTGCAGGGGCTCTGGATTTTCACAAAATTTCAGCAGAGCCCCCGCAGCACCGAACATCAGCAGTGGTGCGCCGCACATCCCAACACCCCCTCATCCCAGCCTGCGGCCTGCAGCAACGCTCCACTCTTGTCTCCTCCATCAGCGACCCTGGGACCCTGCTCCACCGTGGCTGGTAAGGTATATCCGCAATATACGACGCACCCCCATATAAGGCAAGAAATCCCACTTATTAAACCTGACAGGGCACACCCGTGAAGTGAAAACCATTCCCGGTGACTACCTCTTGAAGCTCATCAAGAGAATGCCAAGAGTGTGCAAAGCAGTCATCAAAGCAAAAGGTGGCTACTTTGAAGAATCTAGAATATAAGACATAATTTCAGTTGTTTCACACTTTTTTGTTAAGTATATAATTCCACATATGTTAATTCATAGTTTTGATGCCTTCAGTATGAATGTACAATTTTCATAGGCATGAAAATAGAGAAAAAGCTTTAAATGAGAAGGTGTGTCCAAACTTTTGGTCTGTACTGTATATATCTCCCGTCTTGTTATATGTGCCTTATCCTGGGCTCCATCATGGTATATATATCCCCTATCCTAGTATATATATCCCTGATCATGGTATATATGTCCCTTATACTGGGTCCCATCCTGGTATATATATCTATCATCCTGGCCCCTGGCTGTGACTGATGCCTTATTTTTGCAATACTTTCATGCAATTTGATGTATATGTTTGCAGATGTGGACACTGATAAAGAAGTAATTGGAGCCCTGTGCCCCCAGCAGACCCACGGCCGTATACATACATGCACATTTTCATCCATATTCATATTCAGCACACATATAAAATATGCATTTCGACTAGATGGCTGAGGCCTCGCTTAATGCAAATATATTGAGTGAGGCCGGACAGTCTAGTCAGAATGTGGCCAGGAGTATGAATATCATATACTTGCGGTCACATGATCGCCCCTCCCAGCATCGGAGAGTCCTCACATCTCGCAGTGTGCGCAATGTGAGTATTCACAAGACTGCAGTCACATACAGTGACCGGACATCCCCAACCACCATAAATTATATGTTCACTATATTATATAGGTTGTTATGATTGGACATGAAATATGTTTGTGTTATTTACTGATTTATGACATTAATTTTTATAAAGTGTGTTAAAGGGGTTTTTCCCCACTTGACAGCACATAATCAATTTGCATACTTGTGGTCACATGCAGACTGGATCTTCATCTGCTTTTCTCAAAAGAAGCTTGAGAGAAGTCGCTGACAATTTATATAGCGCTGGATCACAAGTATGCAAATCGCTTATGTGCAGTTACGTGACTGCCCACTCATACTAGGCATAAAGGGAAATTGTAACATTGTGCGTATTGTACACTGTCACAGTTTGGCAATCTTCAGACTGTAGCACTAGCAGGAAGGACTGGGTTAAATCCTAGCGCTGCAGGTTAGTTTTGATTAAAAACCAGGAAATGGGTTCATTTTAGGGTGGCAGCTGGGAGAGAGACAAGTCAGTGTCTCCCTGAAAGGAGACTGCACAGGTCAGCTTGGTAAGATGAGCAGTCTGTGTGTTGGAACTGTAGAATAACGTGTGGAAGCTGCAGACTGTTCAGTGTGAACTGTGCATTGGATTGAACACTTCTTTTGGGTGAAGGGTATACTGAGACTGATAGGACTGTAACTCTTGAGTGTGTAAAGTTTACTCCTGCAGAAAGGACTGCAATCTGTTTGGGTGAGCCGGCACTGACATATATTTACTGCTAAATTAATTAATTTTTTGCTGTTATACCTTTGTGCCCAGAATAGGCTATATTGGTATTGAATCACCTGGGGTTCTATAAAAGCAATAAAACTGCACGTTTAGACCAAAGTGCATTGTCTGTGTGAACACTACCTAATGCCTACAAGGCTATAGAGTGACTGCAGAAATTTGTCTTATGCCCAAATAGCACCTTTAAAAAAATGATTATTGGTATTGTTTTTCATCATCTTTTATTTATATAAGATTAAATGAATTCCATATATTTATTTTAACACTAATATTCAAGTATTTAAAGATGTACTGGTATATAGAGATACTATATACTGTATATCTCTATATACTAGTACACTATGCCTGTAATGAAGAATACTATTTAGAGCTTTAGACAGAGCAGACTGTCAATCAATGTGCTGAGAATGATTACAGTGCACTCACTCTCTACTGTGTAGAGAGTTGTGACTGTAATAGCCCCCAACACTGCACCAATGATTGGGAGCGAGCGGCTGTATGAAGAATATAACTTGATTTTCTCCATGTAGCTGCTACTGTAGTGAGCCTGCCAGTTGGTTTAAATGTTTTTTTCTCCCTGCAGGTTAACACACATGCTGTGTGCACACGTTGCTGATTTTTCACGTTTTGTTTGTGTTTTTTCGCTATAAAAACGCTATAAAACCGAAAAAAAGCATAAATTATGCATAATTTAGAATGAATTCCGCAATTTTTGTGCACATGATGCGTTTTTTTCCGCGAAAAAAACGCATCGCGGTAAAAAACGCAGCATGTTCATTAATTTTGCGGATTTTTTGCGGATTTCCCACTATATAATGCATTGGGAAATGTCCAGAAAAATCTGCAAAAAAACCCCAAGCAGAGTTCTTGCAGAAAATTTCAGGTTTCTCAGGAAATTTCTGCAAGAAATCCTGAACGTGTGCACATAGCCTTAATCTGGAGGTATATAGCATTTTGGAGATTACAGGTTCCTTTTAAATGATAACTTCCCTTCTGAGTTAGATTATCAGTAACTCTCTAATAAAATTGATGGCACCTGAAAATATGAATCAAACTTTATGACCAGCTTTTTTCTGTAACAGGCGTTTAAATCTATGTAAGCTAAATTTACATGAAAAAAACATTGGTTCTAGAGATTTTGACAGCAAATCGACTGCGTGTGAATATACCTTATATGTGATATCAATTCTTATTAGATATGTAAGAAAAGCTGAATTATTGGGCTACTCCTTCATTGCCCTGGCGGTGTGCTTGGGATCATTATTATGCTGAAAGACCCATCCACATTTTATCTTCAATGCCCTTGCTGATGGAAGGAGGTTTGCACTCAAAATCTCACGATACATGGCCCCATTCATTCTTTCATGTACACGGATCAGTCATCCTGGTCCCTTTGCAAAGAAACAGCCCCAAAGCATGATGTTGCCACCCCCATGCTTCACAGTAGGAATGGTGTTCTTTGGATGCAACTCAGCATTCTGCCTCCTACAAACACGACAAGTTTTGTTTCTGCCAAACAGTTCTACTTTAGTTTCATCAAACCATATGAAATTCTCCCAATACTCTTCTGGATAATCCAAATGCTCTCTAGCAAACTTCAGACGGGCCCAGACATGTACTGGCTTAAGCAGGGGGACACGTCTGGCACTGCAGGATCTGAGTTCCTGGCGGCGTAGTGTGTTACTGATGGTAGCCTTTGTTATGGTGGTCCCAGCTGTATGCAGGTCATTCATGAGGTCCCCTGTGTGGTTCTGGTATTTTTGCTCACTTCTTGTGATCATTTTGACCCCACGGGGTGAGATCTTGCGTGGAGCCCCAGATCGAGGGAGATTATCAGTGGTCTTGTATGTCTTCCATTTTCTTATTATTGCTCCCACAGTTGATTTCATCACACCAAGCTGCTTGCCTATTGCAGATTCAGTCTTCCCAGCCTGGTGCAGGGCTACAATTTTGTTTCTGGTGTCCTTCAGCAGCTCTTTGGTCTTTACCATAGTGGAGTTTGGAATCTGACTGTTTGAGGTTGTGGACAGGTGTCTTTTATAGTGATAACAATTTCAAACAGGTGCCATTACTACAGGTAATGAGTGGAGGAGAGAGGAGCCTCTTAAAGAAGAAGTTACAGGTCTGTGAGAGCCAGAAATCTTTCATGTTTTTAGGAAACCAAAATACTTATTTTCCACCATATTTTGCAAAATAAGTCTTGCCAAATCAGACAAGGTGATTTTCCGGATTTGTTTTCTCATTTTGACTCTCATAGTTGTGGTCTACCTATGATGTCAATTACAGGCCTCTCTCATCTTTTTAAGTGGGAGAACTTGCACAATTGGTAGATGACTAAATACTGTTTTCCCCACTGTAAGTGAAATCTTTGGCATTGTACTATACCTAGATTTCTCTACCGTATCTGAGCACAGGGCTGCCACTTGGAATTTTGGGGCCCCATACTGGCAAAACTTTTGGGGCCCCATTGATACTCCGCCCAGGCTCCACCCCTCGAACAGTCCACAGCCCCACCGTTCTCTCTTTGAAAAACTCCACTTCTCACCAATCACACATTAATGCCGGGGTCACACTTGCGAGTTCAATGTGGGAAACTCACGCGAGTCTTTCGCATCAAGTCCTGACACTGCCGCCGGCACTCGGGACCAAAGTGTGTGGCTGCATAGAAATACATGCAGCTGCAAACTCTGGTCCAGAGTGCCAGCGGCAGTGCAGGGGACTTGATGCGGGTTTCTCGCGTTGAATTCGCAAGTGTGACCCCAGCCTAACAGTTCCCATCACCAGATCACACACATATAGCCAGCAGCTTTTGTTTTGGTCAAAAGATTTTTTAAGCCTCCACCACAACAAGATAGACTCTTTTGGCCCAGCTCTACTCTACTCTAACTTATTAATCATTTGGTATAATATCCAATACAATTTTGGTATATTTTTATTTATTTTAAAATTTTTAAAATGACCAATAATATCACATACAAGGGACAAATTCCATGGCACCATGACTCGACGCCATATTACCACCACATAGTGACCTATAATACCACAGACAAGGAACAAATACCACCACACCATGTCCAGACCATCTGTTCCATGATCCTGCCCCATCTGCCCCATCGTATCCATCCTGCCCCATCTGCCCCATCGTATCCATCCTGCCCCATGATCCTGCACCATGCGTCTCCATCCTGCCCCATAATCCTGCCCCATCTGTCTACATCCTGCCGCATGATCCTGCCCCATCTGTCTCCATTCTTGCCCCGTGTCTCTCCATTCTTGCCCCTGTGTCTCCATTCGTGCCCCCTGTGTCTCCGTTCTTGCCCCCTGTGTCTCTATTCTTGCCCCTGTGTCTCCATTTTTGCCCAAGTCTCCATTTTTGCCCCTGTGTCTCCATTCTTGCCCGTGTCTCCATTCTTGCCCCGTGTCTCCATTCTTGCCCTGTGTCTCCATTCTTGCCCCCTGTGTCTCTATTCTTCCTCCCATGTCTCCATTCTTGCCCCCTGTGTCTCTATTCTTCCCCTGTGTCTCCATTTTTGCACCTGAGTCTCCATTCTTCCCCCTGTGTCTCCATTCTTGCCCGTGTCTCCATTCTTGCCCCGTGTTTCCATTCTTGCTCGTGTCTCCAATCTTGCCCCTGTGTCTCCATTCTTGCTCCTTGTGTCTCCATTCCTGCTCCCTGTGTCTCCATTCTTGCCCCATTTGTCTCCATTCTTGCCCCGTGTCTCCATTTTTGTGCCTGTGTCTCCATTCTTGCCCCGTGTCTCCATTCTTGTCCCTGTGTCTCCATTCCTGCTCCCTGTGTCTCCATTCTTGCTCCCTGCGTTTCCATTCTTGCCCCTGTGTCCCCATTCCTACTCCCTGTGTCTCCATTCTTGCTCCTGTGTCTCCATTCCTGCTCCCTGTGTCTCCATTCCTGCTCCCTGTGTCTCCATTCTTGCCCCTGTGTCTCCATTCTTGCCCCCTGTGTCTCCATTCTTGTCCCTGTGTCTCCATTCTTGCCCCTGTGTCTCCATTCTTGCCCCTGTGTCTCCATTCTTGCCCAAGTCTCCATTTTTGCCCAAGTCTCCATTTTTGCCCCTGTGTCTCCATTCTTGCCCGTGTCTCCATTCTTGCCCCCTGTGTCTCCATTCTTGCCCTGTGTCTCCATTCTTGCCCCATGTGTCTCTATTCTTCCTCCCATGTCTCCATTCTTGCCCCCTGTGTCTCTATTCTTCCCCTGTGTCTCCATTCTTGCCCCTGTGTCTCCATTCTTGCCCGTGTCTCCATTCTTGCCCCGTGTCTCCATTCTTGCTCGTGTCTCCAATCTTGCCCCTGTGTCTCCATTCTTGCTCCTTGTGTCTCCATTTATTCCCTCTTTGTCAACATTCTTGCCCCCTATGTCTCCATTCTTGCCCCATTTGTCTCCATTCTTGCCCCGTGTCTCCATTCTTGCCCACTGTGTCTCCATTCTTGCCCCCTGTGTCTCCATTCTTGCCCCTGTGTCTCCATTCCTGCTCCCTGTGTCTCCATTCTTGCCCCATTTGTCTCCATTCTTGCCCCGTGTCTCCATTCTTGTGCCTGTGTCTCCATTCTTGCCCCATGTCTCCATTCTTGTCCCTGTGTCTCCATTCCTGCTCCCTGTGTCTCCATTCTTGCTCCCTGTGTCTCCATTCTTGCCCCTGTGTCCCCATTCCTACTCCCTGTGTCTCCATTCTTGCTCCTGTGTCTCCATTCCTGCTCCCTGTGTCTCCATTCCTGCTCCCTGTGTCTCCATTCTTGCCCCTGTGTCCCCATTCCTACTCCTTGTGTCTCCATTCTTGCTCCTGTGTCTCCATTCCTGCTCCCTGTGTCTCCATTCCTGCTCCCTGTGTCTCCATTCTTGCCCCTGTGTCTCCATTCTTGCCCCCTGTGTCTCCATTCTTGTCCCTGTGTCTCCATTCTTGCCCCTGTGTCTCCATTCTTGCCCCTGTGTCTCCATTCTTGCCCCTGTGTCTCCATTCTTGCCCCATTTGTCTCCATTCTTGCCCCGTGTCTCCATTCTTGTGCCTGTGTCTCCATTCTTGCCCCCTGTGTCTCCATTCTTGTCCCTGTGTCTCCATTCCTGCTCCCTGTGTCTCCATTCTTGCCCCTGTGTCTCCATTCTTGCCCCCTGTTTCTCCATTCTTGTCCCTGTGTCTCCATTCCTGCTCCCTGTGTCTCCATTCTTGCTCCTGTGTCTCCATTCTTGCCCCCTGTTTCTCCATTCTTGTCCCTGTGTCTCCATTCCTGCTCCCTGTGTCTCCATTCTTGCCCCCTGTGTCTCCATTCTTGTCCCTGTGTCTCCATTCTTGCCCCCTGTGTCTCCATTCTTGCCCCCTGTGTCTCCATTCCTGCTCCCTGTGTCTCCATTCTTGTCCCAGTGTCTCCATTCCTGCTCCCTGTGTCTCCATTCTTGCCCCCGTGTCTCCATTCTTGCCCTTGTGTCTGCATTTTTTCTCCGTGTGTCTCCATTCTTGCTACTGTCTCTTCATTCTTGCCCGTGTCTCCACTCCTGCCCCCTGTGTCTTCATTCTTGCCCCCTGTGTCTCTATTCTTCCCCCTGTGTCTCTATTCTTCCCCCTGTGTCTCCATTCTTCCCCCTGTGCCTCCCATCCTGCCTCCCCGTACCGCTTTAAATAAAAATAAAAAACCTTTCTCCTTACCTTGCTGTGCTCCTGTGATGAAGTTCCGTCCTTGCAGTTTCAGTGCGCACTCGCCGGCGAATGGCAATGACGTCATATGCCGGCAATATGCGCGTTGACGTCAGCTGCCAGCCTCCGATTGGCTGGCAGCTTTTAACTATTGCTGTGCGGGCATGTCAATAGAGATTAACTGAACCTGTGTCTCGGATGCAGGTTCAGTTACTGAAGCGTCAGCGTCCTGCCGCTTGGGCCTGATAACCGGAAGAGAGGGGGCCCCCTCTGGTCATCGGGTCCCATACACCGGGCCGGGCAGTAATGCCCTGATGGCGGCCCTGTCTGTGCATCATGAATCGTGGTGTGTGTTAAAGGGGCCCACTGAGACTCTTTAGCCCTGGACCCATTAAAACCTGGAGCCGATCCTGGCATCATGGCTGCCTATAACAATGAATGCTATGCAACAGAACAAAAAATAATGATACAAACACAAAACATAAACAGATTGGAAATAAAAGAATATGCATCACTATGTAGGGTTAATGATTAGCCCCTTTCCGACATATGATGTAACGGTAAATCGTTTATTGTCTTCCTGTCTTTGTTGCGGGCTCAGCATGTATTATTCTGTCATCATCTGCCCCTAATAGCCATGAGTGGAGCAGAGCTGTGCCCAAGGCAGTTAACCTTTTAAATCCTGCTGTCAAAATGTGATCGCAGGTTCTGACTGGAAGTATGCATATTGGGCCACGTGAACTCTGTTCCTGGCGCTGACACCGGCAAATACTCACAGCGTGAAATGCATGGGTTGTCGTGATTCATGCTGCATGATCGCATGTATAATGTGTATTTCATTCTTGTCTTTGATGGTATCATATAGCACCATCTTGAAGGAGGCAATTTTTTTTCTCTAGAAAGATGGCACAGTAGCAGCTATCGGATCACCAATAGCTGCTACTGTTCAGGTACGGCCGGCACCATTTTCAAACTGATTTTTTTGTGACTTTATGGATACCATCAAAGAAAATTAAATACACATTATAGATGTGATCATGCTGCAGTGCAGGGGATTTTTTTTCAATATATATATAATATTCAGTATGTAAAATAGGGAGCAGGTCAGTGAGGGATCAGTGAAATGTCAGAAGCCATACACATGAATAGCTAAGCAGAGTCCCACATAAAGTCCCCCCCCCCCCCCCCCAGGGTTTGACACATGGACAATGGTGGCATATTGGCTTTTTCGGGATTCTGCATGAAAAGTCATTTACTATGATGCACGAATCACGAATAGAGCTTCACATTCTCGCGGATTAACTGCTGCAGCCAATCAGTGACAGCAGCGGTGATCGACACACTACCATCTGTATAACTAGAATTGGATGTACAGATGTATTACCAACATTATTAAAGGGAACCTGACAGCTGATTCATGCCGTCCGATTCACAAGCAGCATGTAGCATGTACAGTAAGGCTTCTTTCACACTAGCGTCGGGCCCGGCCCGTCGCAGTGCGTCGGGCCGAGGTTACCGACGCTAGCGTTGCCTCCGCCGCACAACGGGTGCAGCGGATGCTGCTTTTCAGCGCATCCGCTGCCCCATTGTGAGGTGCGGGGAGGTGGGGGAGGAGTTCCGGCCGCGCATGCGCGGTCGGAAAAGACGGTCCGTCGGCTGCAAAAAATGTTACATGGAACGTTTTTTGCGGCCGACGGTCGGCCGAAAAACGGCGCAACCATCGCGCGACGGTTGCGACGTGTGGCAATCCGTCGCAATGCGTCGCGTAATGTTAGTCAATGGAGAAAAAACGCATCCTGCAAACACTTTTGCAGGATGCGTTTTTTCTGCAAAACGACGCATTGTGACGGATTGCAGTTAACGCTAGTGTGAAAGTAGCCTAAGAGGCACTGGCTGTATTACTTCAGCCATATGTATTTATTTCTGAAGTGCAGCAGTGTTAAAAAACCCCATAACTTAATAGCCAAGTGGGATTGAACTGCACAAGAGACTAGTCAGATGGGCAGTTTCCCAGGGGCTTTTGCCCACCCGCTGTCCTGGAGTGACAGGTCTCTGCCAATACACGCACATGCAGGGAGATACTCAAGAGGAGCAGGCAGGGAAAAGCTGCTGGAGACTCGCCTGTCTGACTAGTTTCCCGTGTGGCTCAGTCCCTGGCGGCTATTAAACTGTTTTTATCTGAAGCGCTGCAGCATTTCAGGTTTACACATGCCTCACTGAAACTGATGCATACCACTTGTGGATCGGGCAGCCTTTATCAGCTGTCGGGTCCCTTTAAGAGCGATCCGCAGGTTAGTATATTTTTTTCCTATTTTTGGGCCATGTTGTCGTTGTTTCCAATAAGAACATTGACTGTAGGAGGACTGTCTATGACATTCCTAGTATTAATTAATTAGTATATTTAGTTCTATCATGGCTGCATGAGGTGGCATATAAATGGCATATCCGGGGAGGCGGTGGGTGGTCTCGGGGGCCAGTATGATTGGGTGTTGTGTGTGAATATATAATTCTTTTGTTGTTAATTCTTTTCTAAGTGACTACGTAATAATGATTTGGAGTTAGAATGATGTCATTGACAATATTACTATTATACTCGGGTCTAGATAGGTTTGAATGATCTCTAGTGTTGAGCGATACCTTCCGATATCGGGAAATAGCGGATCAGATTGGCAAAAATATCGGGTATCGCCGATTCCGATACCGGAAACCAATGCAAGTCAATGGGACACAAATATCGGAATGAAAATAAAACCTTTCTTTCCTTGCACATCCAGTTTGGGATGGGGGAAGAATGTGGGCGGTGCATGGGCAGAGACTGTGCGTGTCTGTGTGTGCAGGCGGTGTCTGTGCGGGCCTTCCGGGGGTCTGTGCAGGCCTGCTGGGGGTCTGTACGGGCCTCTCGTGGGTCTGTACGGGCCTGCCACGGCCTGTACAGGCCTCTCGGGGGTCTGTGCGGGCCTGCCGGGGCCTGTACGGGCCCCTTGGGGGTCTGTGCGGGCCTGCCGGGGCCCCCGACGAACTTCCCTATAGAACAGTGACATCGGGTGATGTCACTGCTCTATAGAACCCTCAGTGCATCACTGAGAGGTTACTATAGTTCACTGGTTTCACTTTATGGCAAAAGCTGTGTGGGAACTTTCTCACACAACAATGCCAAAAGTGAAACTAGGGACTATTTTTATTTACAGTGGTGGAAGAATACAGTGCGGAAGGATACCTTCCTTCCGTCATTGTATTCCTGGAGCCCCTAGAGAGCGGTCACATCAGCTGATGCTGCTGTTCTCCACAGGAGATTGTCGTGAGACACTCGTGGATTTCTGCGGATCAGGGTGTATATTGTTTGTTTGTTATTTTAATATATTTTACAGATGACACTGGCTTCGGGGATCAAAGTGACAAGTGATGGTGAGAATGTAATCTATGTTATATGTACTGTATGTCTATATGTATGTATTGTATGTAATGTATGAATGTATTGTATGTAGTATGTATGTAGTATGTATGTAGTATATATGTAGTATGTATGTAGTATGTTGTATGTATGTATGTTGTATGTATGGAGTATGTATGTATTATGTATGTAGTATGCATGTAGTATGTATGTAGTATGTTGTATGTAGTATGTATGTTGTATGTATGTAGTATGTATGTATTGTGGTGCAGTGACCCACGTTACAGCCAGGGGGCGCTGTGTGTGCGCTTCAAGATGCGCTTGGAGGCATAAATGTGATGAGGCAATGTCCGGCAGGAGTGTAAATGGCTGGTGTGTGTTGCAGAGGAAGACACTTGGCGCTGTCAGTCTGAAGTTTGGTTGGTGTTCTGGGACCTGTAGTCCCACAAATAATTGTGTAGTTCTAATGGGAGATTGGCAGGGCTAGTTATGAGAGATGGGAGGGTCAAACTAGCCACACACACCCACACTCCCACCCAGGGGAGTGGTTACAGGTATGTAATGTGACCAGGGTGTGGGTCACATGTTCCTGTGTGGTTCCTGTGTATGGATCCGTTTGGTCCATGTGCAAGGTCCTGGACGGTCGGTGTTGGAGTCTCCTGGTATTGGAGAAGTCCTGCAAGCACCTGAGACCGTGGACCTGATGAACGGTCAGTGTTGGATTGTCCTGGTATGGGCTGGAGTCCTGGAAGCACTGAGACCATGAGTCCTGCAATAGCCTGGGTGTTGGATTGTCCTGAAGTGGGCTGGAGTCCTGGAAGCACTGCTGAGGCTATGGACTGAATGCTCGAGGGTGGTGGATAGTCATGGGATGGGCTGGAGTCCTGTAAGCACCTGGTAAGAGTGTGAGTCCTTAAATGGTCAGAGTGTTGGATTGTCCGCGGATGGACTGGAGTCCTGTAAGCACTTGGTAAGATCATGGACTGATGGCCTGTGTGTTGGAAGCGCCTGTGATTGGACTTCCTGGAAGCGCATGGAAAGGCTGCATCTACAGAGCCTGAGATGGTTTCTGTGTTGGGGAAGCTACAGTTCCTACTGTGGGTCTGGACTATCCGAGATGCCCTGGTCACAAGGACGGTGATCCCAGTGAGGCAGTTTCCCTGTGAACTAACACTGGCAGGAGTCAGTGTGTAGAGCCGAAGCTCCTGAGGTAATCCCTGGTATGGGATAAAACCTGTAATATACAGCAGAGACGTATCTGCCATTGGAACAGACCGTCGGGGTTTAATATGTTCCGTTGATGCATGTAATGTAATGAAGGGAAAAGACGTGACTACTGAATGTTTTGTAAAGCCACACGTGTTAAAGTAACAGACTGTGTGTAACCTGGCTTACGGTGCGGTTTATGACGCTATAATAAACCTGAACAGACTTAATTTGTGTGAGAAATCGTGCCTGTATGCATTATTCCCGTGCAAAGCGAGTGCCCCCCAAGACCCGAAGAAAGGGAAACACTACAGTATGTAGTATGTATGTAGTATGTATGTTGTATATATGTTTTATGTATGTAGTATGTATGTAGTATGTAGTATGCATGTTGTATGTATGTTGTATGTATGTTGCATGTACGTAGTATGTATGTATGTATGTAGTATGTGTGTAGTATGTTGTATGTATGTATTATGTAGTATGTAGTATGTATGTTGTATGTATGTAGTGTCATGATTCCAATGGCAGGGAATCACAAAAGGACAAGCACCAACGAGCTCTAGGGTGATGGAACCTGAGCTGACCACGACCCTAAACCTGAACACACAAATAACAATAGCCGGGGAACGTGCCTACGTTGATCCTAGACGTCTCGCACCAGCCGAAGATCTAACTTCCCCTATTAGAAGAAACACAGACCTCTCATGCCTCCAGAGAAATACCCCACAGAAATAGCAGCCCCCCACATATAATGACGGTGAAATGAGAGGAAGGCACATACACAGCATGAAAACAGATTCAGCAAAATGAGGCCCGCTAAAACTAGATAGCAGAGGATACAAAAGTAAACTGCGCGGTCAGCAAAAAACCCTTCAAAAAACCATCCTGTAATTACTTGAACTCATGTTCCAACTCATGGAACATGAGGAGCAATTACAGCCCACTAGAGCAACCAGCAGCAAAGAAACAATTATATGCAAGCTGGACAAGACAAAAATAAAGCAAAACGTGGAACAAGAAAATCAAAAACTTAGCTTGTCCTGAAGATTACTGAAGCCAGAAGCTGAGGTAACAAAACACTCTGATAACCTTGATAGCCGGCGGGGAAATGACAAGAAAGCCCGGTTAAATAGGAAACTCCCAAATCCTAATAGAACAGGTGGACACCAGAGACAGCAGAACACAAATCACCCAGTACCATCAGTAACCACCAGAGGGAGCCCAAAAACAGAAATCACAACAGTACCCCCCCCTTGAGGAGGGGTCACCGAACCCTCACGAGAACCACCAGGGCGACCAGGATGAGCCCTATGAAAAGCGCGGACCAAATCATCAGCATGAACATCAGAGGCAACCACCCAAGAATTATCCTCCTGACCATAACCCTTCCACTTGACCAAATATTGGAGTTTCCGTCTGGAAACACGAGAATCCAAGATCTTCTCCACAACATACTCCAATTCTCACTCCACCAGCACCGGAGCAGGAGGCTCAAGCGATGGAACAACAGGTACCTCATACCTCCGCAACAACGACCGATGGAACACATTATGAATAGCAAACGATTCCGGGAGATCCAAACGAAACGACACAGGGTTAAGAATTTCCAAGATCCTATAAGGACCGATGAACCGAGGCTTGAACTTAGGAGAAGAGACCTTCATAGGAACAAAACGAGAAGACAACCACACCAAGTCCCCAACACGAAGTCGAGGACCCACGCGGCGACGGCGATTAGCAAACTGCTGAGCCTTCTCCTGGGACAACTTCAAATTGTCCACCACATGACTCCAAATCTGATGCAACCTATCCACCACCATGTCCACTCCAGGACAATCAGAAGGCTCCACCTGACCAGAGGAAAAACGAGGATGAAACCCCGAATTACAAAAGAAAGGAGAAACCAAGGTAGCAGAACTAGCCCGATTATTAAGGGCAAACTCGGCCAGCGGCAAAAAGGTAACCCAGTCATCCTGATCAGCAGAAACAAAACACCTCAAATAAGTTTCCAAGGTCTGATTAGTTCGCTCCGTCTGGCCATTCGTCTGAGGGTGGAATGCAGACGAAAAGGACAAATCAATGCCCATCTTAGCACAGAACGTCCGCCAAAATCTAGACACAAACTGGGATCCCCTGTCAGAAACGATGTTCTCCGGAATCCCATGCAAACGAACCACGTTCTGGAAAAACAGAGGGACCAACTCAGAGGAGGAAGGCAACTTAGGCAAGGGTACAAGATGAACCATTTTAGAAAAGCGGTCACACACAACCCAGATGACGGACATTTTTTGAGAGACAGGGAGATCCGAAATAAAGTCCATGGAAATGTGCGTCCAAGGCCTCTTCGGGATAGGCAAAGGTGACAACAATCCACTGGCTCGAGAACAGCAAGGCTTAGCCCGAGCACAAACCTCACAAGACTGCACAAAAGAACGCACATCCCTCGACAAGGAAGGCCACCAAAAAGACCTGGCCACCAAGTCTCTAGTACCAAATATTCCAGGATGACCTGCCAACGCAGAAGAATGGACCTCGGAGATGACTCTACTGGTCCAACTATCCGGAACAAACAGTTTCTCAGGCGGACAACGATCAGGTTTACCCGCCTTAAACTCCTGCAAAGCACGTCGCAAGTCTGGGAAGACGGCCGACAAAATCACCCCATCCCTAAGGATACCAGTGGGCTCAGAATTTCCAGGGGAGTCAGGCACAAAACTCCTAGAAAGAGCATCCGCCTTCACATTCTTTGAACCTGGCAGGTATGAAACCACAAAATTGAAACGAGAGAAAAACAGTGACCAACGAGCCTGTCTAGGATTCAGACGCCTGGCAGACTCAAGGTAAATCAGATTTTTGTGATCAGTCAAGACCACCACACGATGTCTAGCACCCTCCAGCCAATGACGCCACTCCTCAAATGCCCACTTCATGGCCAAAAGTTCCCGATTACCCACATCATAATTCCGCTCAGCAGGCGAAAATTTTCTAGAAAAGAACGCACATGGCTTCATCACCGAGCAATCGGAGCTTCTCTGTGACAAAACCGCCCCCGCTCCAATCTCGGAAGCATCAACCTCAACTTGGAAAGGAAGCGAAACATCAGGCTGACGCAACACAGGAGCAGAAGAAAACCGGCGTTTAAGTTCCCGAAAGGCCTCCACAGCCGCAGGAGACCAATCAGCAACATCAGCACCCTTCTTAGTCAAATCCGTCAAAGGCTTAACAACACTAGAAAAATTAGTTATAAAACGACGATAGAAATTAGCAAAGCCCAAGAACTTCTGCAAACTCTTAAGAGATGCAGGCTGCGTCCAGTCACAAATAGCCCGAACCTTGACGGGATCCATCTCAATAGTAGAAGGGGAAAAAATATACCCCAAGAAAGAAATCTTCTGGACTCCAAAGAGACACTTTGAGCCCTTTACAAACAAGGAATTAGCCCGCAGGACCTGAAACACCTTCCTGACCTGCTGAACATCAGACTCCCAGTCATCAGAAAAAACCAAAATATCATCCAAATACACAATCATAAATTTATCCAGATATTCACGGAAAATATCGTGCATAAAGGACTGGAAGACTGAAGGAGCATTAGAAAGTCCGAAAGGCATTACCAAATACTCAAAATGGCCCTCAGGCGTATTAAATGCGGTTTTCCACTCATCACCTTGCTTTATTCGTATAAGATTATACGCACCCCGGAGATCAATCTTAGTGAACCATTTAGCCCCCTTAATGCGAGCAAACAAATCAGTCAACAAAGGCAAAGGATACTGATATTTTACGGTAATCTTATTCAAAAGACGATAATCTATACAAGGCCTCAAGGACCCATCTTTCTTGGCCACGAAAAAAAAACCTGCTCCCAAAGGGGACGAAGATGGACGGATATGTCCCTTTTCCAAGGACTCCTTAACATAATCCCGCATAGCAGTATGCTCTGGCACTGACAGATTGAACAAACGACCTTTAGGAAATTTACTACCAGGAATTAAATCTATAGCACAATCGCAATCCCTGAGAGGAGGAAGCGAACTGAGCTTAGGCTCCTCAAAAACATCCCGATAATCCGACAAAAATACAGGAACCTCAGAAGGAGTAGATGAAGCGATAGAAATCGGAGGTGCATCATCATGAACCCCCTGACATCCCCAGCTTAACACAGACATTGTTTTCCAGTCAAGGACTGGATTATGAGTTTGTAACCATGGCAGACCAAGTACTAGAACATCATGTAAATTATACAATACCAGGAAGCGAATCACCTCCTGATGAACGGGAGTCATACGCATGGTCACTTGTGTCCAGTACTGAGGTTTATTCATAGCTAAAGGTGTAGAGTCAATTCCCTTCAAAGGAATAGGGACTTCCAGAGGCTCAAGACTAAACCCAGATCGCTTGGCAAATGACCAATCCATAAGACTCAGGGCAGCGCCTGAATCTACATAGGCATCGACGGAAATGGATGATAATGAGCAAATCAGAGTCACAGACAGAATGAACTTAGACTGTAACGTACTAATGGCAACAGACTTATCAACCTTTTTTGTGCGTTTAGAGCATGCTGATATAACATGAGCTGAATCACCACAATAAAAGCACAACCCATTTTTCCGCCTATAGTTTTGCCGTTCACTTCTAGACTGAACTCTATCACATTGCATTGTCTCAAGTGCCTGTTCAGAAGACACCGCCAAATGGTGCACAGGTTTGCGCTCCCGTAAACGCCGATCAATCTGAATAGCCATAGTCATAGACTCATTCAGACCCGTAGGCGCAGGGAACCCCACCATAACATCTTTAATGGCCTCAGAAAGGCCATCTCTGAACTTTGCAGCCAGGGCGCACTCATTCCACTGAGTAAGCACTGACCATTTCCGAAATTTTTGACAATATATTTCTGCTTCATCTTGTCCCTGAGAGAGAGCTAATAAAGCTTTTTCAGCCTGTATCTCTTGGTTAGGTTCCTCATAGAGCAAACCCAATGCCAGAAAAAACGCATCCACATTAAGCAACGAAGGATCCCCTGGTGCCAATGCAAATGCCCAATTTTGAGGGTCACCCCGCAGGAAAGATATAATAATCTTAACCTGCTGAGCAGGGTCTCCAGAAGAGCGAGATTTCAAAGAAAGGAACAGCTTGCAATTGTTCCTAAAATTCAGAAAACTAGATCTATCTCCAGCAAAGAACTCTGGAATAGGAATTCTAGGTTCAGACATAGGAGCATGTACAACAAAATCTTGTATATTTTGAACCTTAGCAGCAAGATTATTCAAGCTGGAAGCTAAACTCTGGACGTCCATGATAAACAGCTAAGGTCAGAGCCATTCAAGGATTAAGAGTAGGAAAAAAAAAAATCAGCCAGGCTGCAATTAGGGCTAGGCAGCAACCTCAGAGGAGAAAAAAAAAAAAAAAAAACTTCCTCAGACTACTTTTCCTCCTACTTCAGCCCAAACATTTTTGGGCCGGCTATACTGTCATGATTCCAATGGCAGGGAATCACAAAAGGACAAGCACCAACGAGCTCTAGGGTGATGGAACCTGAGCTGACCGCGACCCTAAACCTGAACACACAAATAACAATAGCCGGGGAACGTGCCTACGTTGATCCTAGACGTCTCGCACCAGCCGAAGATCTAACTTCCCCTATTAGAAGAAACACAGACCTCTCATGCCTCCAGAGAAATACCCCACAGAAATAGCAGCCCCCCACATATAATGACGGTGAAATGAGAGGAAGGCACATACACAGCATGAAAACAGATTCAGCAAAATGAGGCCCGCTAAAACTAGATAGCAGAGGATACAAAAGTAAACTGCGCGGTCAGCAAAAAACCCTTCAAAAAACCATCCTGTAATTACTTGAACTCATGTTCCAACTCATGGAACATGAGGAGCAATTACAGCCCACTAGAGCAACCAGCAGCAAAGAAACAATTATATGCAAGCTGGACAAGACAAAAATAAAGCAAAACGTGGAACAAGAAAATCAAAAACTTAGCTTGTCCTGAAGATTACTGAAGCCAGAAGCTGAGGTAACAAAACACTCTGATAACCTTGCTAGCCGGCGGGGAAATGACAAGAAAGCCCGGTTAAATAGGAAACTCCCAAATCCTAATAGAACAGGTGGACACCAGAGACAGCAGAACACAAATCACCCAGTTCCATCAGTAACCACCAGAGGGAGCCCAAAAACAGAACTCACAACAATGTAGTATGTTGTATGTAGTATGTATGTTTGTGTTTTGTTTTTTTTTACATTCAACACATTAGCCGGATGATGGGACTACTACTGTCTCATCATTGGCTAATGTGTCTGTTACGTGTTACGGAACCCCACAGCGCCCAGAATATGTTGAGTTATATGTATGTATAATAGGTTCCATGTGAGATGCATCAGCCCACAGGCTGCGCTCCTGGGAAGAGGGGACAAGATATCCCCCTTCTGTCCTCCCCCCACCTTTGTAATTCCCACAGTAAATATCAGTTTTCCCTCCTAATGGACCATAATCCCCTAGTCTGGCTTAATAGGGTCCCAGAGACAATGCCAGATTACTGCTGTGGAGTTTAGCCCTACAATCTCTGGACTTCACTATCCACTACAGACCCGGCAAACAAAACGGTAACGCCGATGGACTAAGTCGACAAACATAACTTGTACCAACCCCGTAAACTTCAGACATCCCCAAATTGATCCGTTAAGGATCAGACTGTGTATGCCGATCGCGTCGCTGAAAAGGGGAGCCGTGTTACGGAACCCCACAGCACCGAGAATATGTTGAGTTATATGTATGTATAATAGGTTCCATGTGAGATGCATCAGCCCATAGGCTGCGCCCCTGGGCAGAGGGGACAAGATATCCCCCTTCTGTCCTCCCCCCACCTTTGTAATTCCCACAGTAAATATCGGCAGGCTCCGGCCCCCTGCGGCTATTGTAATGTATGTCTGGCCTGCTGCTTTTCTATTGGTCTGCTGTTGTGAATTCTGTAGCAGAGCTCCCTCCTGTGGTCACAAGTTATACTTCGGCTGATTCTCTCTGTGAGCTTCTGTTGGTGGAGGGAAGTGGTACTGCGGCTTCTGAGTTTCCTCCCTCAGGTGATCTGGTGAGGTCGTTAGGTGCTTCTCTACTTAACTCCACCTAATGCTTTGATCCTGGCTTCCTGTCAATATTCCAGTGTTGGACTTGCTTTTCCCTGGATCATTCCTGTGGCCTGCTGCTCTGCATAGCTAAGTTCTTCTTTGCTATTTGTTTGCTATTTTTTCTGTCCAGCTTGTCTAATTTGTTGCTGGAAGCTCTGGGACGCAAAGGGTGTACCTCCGTGCCGTTAGTTCGGTACGGAGGGTCTTTTTGCCCCCTTTGCGTGGTTTTCTTTAGGGTTTTGTGTAGACCACAAAGTTACCTTTTCTATCCTCGATCTGTTAAGAAAGTCGGGCCTCACTTTGCTGAATCTATTTCATCTTAACTCACAGTCATTATATGTGGGAGGCTGCCTTTTCCTTTGGGGTATTTCTCTGAGGCAAGGTAGGCTTATTTTCTATCTTCAGGCTAGTTAGTTTCTCAGGCTGTGCCGAGTTGCATAGGCAGAGTTAGGCGCAATCCACGGCTGCCTCTAGTGTTGTTTGGAGAGGATTAGGGATTGCGGTCTGCAGAGTTCCCACGTCTCAGAGCTCGTTCTATGATTTTGGGTTATTGTCAGATCACTGTATGTGCTCTGACCGCTATGTCCATTGTAGTACTGAATTGCCTTTCATAACAGTACAGGAAGACAAAAGTACTAATGATTCTCAATAGAGGGAAAAAAGAAGTTCTGAGACCATTTTTTTTCCTCTGCACTGTGTTTTGCCTTTTTTTTCCCCTAGACATTTGGGTGGTTCAGTACACAGGTGTAGCGATGGACATTAGAAGTCTGTCTTCATTTGTGGATCAGCTCTCGGCAAGAGTACAAAAGATTCAAGACACTATTGATCAGAAAGCTATCTTGGAACCAAGAATTCCTATTCCTGATTTGTTTTTTGGAGATAGAACTAAGTTTCTGAGTTTCAAAAATAATTGTAAATTATTTCTGGCCTTGAAACCTCGCTCCTCTGGTGATCCAGTTCAACAGGTTTTGATTGTTATTTCTTTTTTGCGCGGCGACCCTCAGGACTGGGCATTTTCTCTTGCGCCAGGAGATCCTGCATTGAGTAATATCGATGCGTTTTTCCTGGCGCTCGGATTGCTGTACGATGAACCTAATTCAGTGGATCAGGCAGAGAAAAATTTGCTGGCTCTTTGTCAGGGTCAGGATGAGATAGAGGTATATTGTCAGAAATTTAGAAAGTGGTCCGTGCTCACTCAATGGAATGAATCTGCGCTGGCAGCTATGTTCAGAAAGGGTCTCTCTGAAGCCCTTAAGGATGTCATGGTGGGATTTCCTATGCCTGCTGGTTTGAATGAGTCTATGTCTTTGGCCATTCAGATCGGTCGACGCTTGCGTGAGCGTAAATCTGTGCACCATTTGGCGGTATTACCTGAGCTTAAACCTGAGCCTATGCAGTGCGATAGGACTTTGACCAGAGTTAAACGGCAAGAACACAGACGTCTGAATGGGCTGTGTTTCTACTGTGGTGATTCCACTCATGCTATCTCTGATTGTCCTAAGCGCACTAAGCGGTTCGCTAGGTCTGCCACCATTGGTACGGTACAGTCAAAATTTCTTCTGTCCATTACCTTGATCTGCTCTTTGTCATCGTATTCTGTCATGGCATTTGTGGATTCAGGCGCTGCCCTGAATTTGATGGACTTGGAGTATGCTAAGCGTTGTGGGTTTCTCTTAGAGCCCTTGCAGTGTCCTATTCCATTGAGAGGAATTGATGCCACGCCTTTGGCCAAGAATAAGCCTCAATACTGGACCCAGCTGACCATGTGCATGGCTCCTGCACATCAGGAGGTTATTCGCTTTTTGGTGTTGCATAATCTGCGTGATGTGGTCGTGTTGGGGTTGCCATGGCTACAAGCCCATAATCCAGTATTAGATTGGAAATCCATGTCGGTGTCCAGCTGGGGTTGTCAGGGGGTACATGGTGATGTTCCATTTCTGTCAATTTCGTCATCCACCCCTTCTGAGGTTCCAGAGTTCTTGTCTGATTACCGGGATGTATTTGATGAGCCCAAGTCCGATGCCCTACCTCCGCATAGGGATTGTGATTGTGCTATCAATTTGATTCCTGGTAGTAAATTCCCAAAAGGTCGACTGTTTAATTTATCCGTGCCTGAGCACGCCGCTATGCGCAGTTATGTGAAGGAATCCCTGGAGAAGGGGCATATTCGCCCGTCATCGTCACCATTAGGAGCAGAGTTCTTTTTTGTAGCCAAGAAGGATGGTTCGCTGAGACCTTGTATAGATTACCGCCTTCTAAATAAGATCACGGTTAAATTTCAGTACCCCTTGCCATTGTTATCTGATTTGTTTGCTCGGATTAAGGGGGCTAGTTGGTTCACCAAGATAGATCTTCGTGGTGCGTATAATCTGGTGCGAATCAGGCGAGGAGATGAATGGAAAACTGCATTTAATACGCCCGAGGGTCATTTTGAGTATCTAGTGATGCCATTCGGACTTGCCAATGCTCCATCAGTGTTTCAGTCCTTTATGCATGACATCTTCCGAGAGTACCTGGATAAATTCCTGATTGTGTACTTGGATGACATTTTGATCTTCTCGGATGATTGGGAGTCTCATGTGAAGCAGGTCAGAACAGTTTTTCTGGTCCTGCGTGCTAATTCTTTGTTTGTGAAGGGATCAAAGTGTCTCTTTGGTGTGCAGAAGGTTTCATTTTTGGGGTTCATCTTTTCCCCTTCTACTATCGAGATGGATTCTGTTAAGGTCCAAGCCATCCATGATAGGACTCAGCCGACATCTCTGAAAAGTCTGCAAAAGTTCCTGGGCTTTGCTAATTTTTATCGTCGCTTCATCTGCAATTTTTCTAGTATTGCCAAACCATTGACCGATTTGACCAAGAAGGGTGCTGATTTGGTCAATTGGTCTTCTGCTGCTGTGGAAGCTTTTCAAGACTTGAAGCGTCGTTTTTCTTCTGCCCCTGTGTTGTGTCAACCAGATGTTTCTCTTCCGTTCCAGGTCGAGGTTGATGCTTCTGAGATTGGAGCAGGGGTTGTTTTGTCGCAGAGAGGTTCTGATTGCTCAGTGATGAAACCATGCGCTTTTTTTTCCAGGAAGTTTTCGCCTGCTGAGCGAAATTATGATGTGGGCAACCGAGAGTTGCTGGCCATGAAGTGGGCATTCGAGGAGTGGCGTCATTGGCTTGAAGGAGCTAAGCATCGCGTGGAGGTATTGACTGATCATAAGAACTTGACTTATCTTGAGTCTGCTAAGCGGTTGAATCCTAGACAGGCTCGTTGGTCGCTGTTTTTTGCCCGTTTTGACTTTGTGATTTCGTTCCTTCCAGGCTCTAAAAATGTGAAGGCGGATGCTCTGTCTAGGAGTTTTGTGCCCGACTCTCCGGGTTTGTCTGAACCGGCGGGTATCCTCAAGGAAGGAGTAATTGTGTCTGCCATCTCCCCTGATTTGCGGCGGGTGCTGTAAAAATTTCAGGCTAATAAACCTGATCGTTGTCCAGCGGAGAGACTGTTTGTCCCTGATAGGTGGACCAATAAAGTTATCTCTGAGGTTCATTGTTCGGTGTTGGCTGGTCATCCTGGAATCTTTGGTACCAGAGAGTTGGTGGCTAGATCCTTTTGGTGGCCGTCTCTGTCGCGGGATGTGCGTGTTTTTGTGCAGTCCTGTGGGATTTGTGCTCGGGCTAAGCCCTGCTGTTCTCGTGCCAGTGGGTTGCTTTTGCCCTTGCCGGTCCCGAAGAGGCCTTGGACACATATCTCTATGGATTTTATTTCTGATCTTCCCGTTTCTCAAAAGATGTCAGTCATTTGGGTGGTCTGTGATCGCTTTTCTAAGATGGTCCATCTGGTACCCTTGTCTAAATTGCCTTCCTCCTCTGATTTGGTGCCATTGTTCTTCCAGCATGTGGTTCGTTTACATGGCATTCCAGAGAATATCGTTTCTGACAGAGGTTCCCAGTTTGTTTCAAGGTTTTGGCGAGCTTTTTGTGGTAGGATGGGCATTGACTTGTCTTTTTCCTCGGCTTTCCATCCTCAGACTAATGGCCAGACTGAACGAACCAATCAGACCTTGGAAACATATCTGAGATGCTTTGTTTCTGCCGATCAGGATGACTGGGTGTCCTTTTTGCCTTTGGCTGAGTTCGCCCTTAATAATCGGGCCATAATCGAACCTTGTCCCAGGAGAAGGCTCAACGTTTCGCTAATCGCAGACGCCGTGTGGGTCCCCGACTTCGTGTTGGGGATCTGGTTTGGTTATCTTCTCGTCATATTCCTATGAAGGTTTCCTCTCCTAAGTTTAAACCTCGTTTCATTGGTCCGTATAGGATTTCTGAGGTTCTTAATCCTGTGTCTTTTCGTCTGACCCTTCCAGAGTCTTTTTCCATACATAACGTATTCCATAGGTCATTGTTGCGGAGATACGTGGCACCTATGGTCCCATCTGTTGATCCTCCTGCCCCGGTTTTGGTGGAGGGGGAATTGGAGTATATTGTGGAGAAGATTTTGGATTCTCGTGTTTCTAGACGGAAACTCCAGTATCTGGTTAAATGGAAGGGTTATGCTCAGGAAGATAATTCCTGGGTTTTTGCCTCTGATGTCCATGCTCCCGATCTTGTTCGTGCCTTTCATGTGGCTCATCCTGGTCGGCCTGGGGGCTCTGGTGAGGGTTCGGTGACCCCTCCTTAAGGGGGGGTACTGTTGTGAATTCTGTGGCAGAGCTCCCTCCTGTGGTCACAAGTGGTACTTCGGCTGATTCTCTCTGTGAGCTTCTGTTGGTGGAGGGAAGTGGTACTGCGGCTTCTGAGTTTCCTCCCTCAGGTGATCTGGTGAGGTCATTAGGTGCTTCTCTACTTAACTCCACCTAATGCTTTGATCCTGGCTTCCTGTCAATGTTCCAGTGTTGGACTTGCTTTTCCCTGGATCATTCCTGTGGCCTGCTGCTCTGCATAGCTAAGTTCTTCTTTGCTATTTGTTTGCTATTTTTTCTGTCCAGCTTGTCTAATTTGTTGCTGGAAGCTCTGGGACGCAAAGGGTGTACCTCCGTGCCGTTAGTTCGGTACGGAGGGTCTTTTTGCCCCCTTTGCGTGGTTTTCTTTAGGGTTTTGTGTAGACAGCAAAGTTACCTTTTCTATCCTCGATCTGTTAAGAAAGTCGGGCCTCACTTTGCTGAATCTATTTCATCTCTACGTTTGTCTTTTCATCTTAACTCACAGTCATTATATGTGGGGGGCTGCCTTTTCCTTTGGGGTATTTCTCTGAGGCAAGGTAGGCTTATTTTCTATCTTCAGGCTAGTTAGTTTCTCAGGCTGTGCCGAGTTGCATAGGCAGAGTTAGGCGCAATCCACGGCTGCCTCTAGTGTTGTTTGGAGAGGATTAGGGATTGCGGTCTGCAGAGTTCCCACGTCTCAGAGCTCGTTCTATGATTTTGGGTTATTGTCAGATCACTGTAGTACTGAATTGCCTTTCATAACAGTCTGCCCTCTGTATCTGTGTGATATATTCTGTGTCCTGTGAATAAAGTGTTGTCAGACTGGAAATACGTGGAGAAGCAGTGAGATTTTATATGCGCCCATGTAACCAAACAGTTCCAGCCAGCATCCTTCATTCAGACTCCAGCCAAAGCAGAGTGGACCTCCTGAAACACGGGGTGGTACTGAAAGAGGTACCCCAGCTTGGTGAACCTCGTTACAGTGTCAGTCACTGTCATTGTAGCAGGCATAGCCCGATGGGACTTGCAGTCCCATCGGACGATGCCTGTACACACACACAACCCCCGAGAGGCCCGCACAGAATGCCGGCAGCCCGCACAGACCCCCAGCAGCCCACACAGACCCCCGGCAGGCCCGCACAGACCCCCGGCAGCCCGCACAGACCCCCGGCAGGTTCGTACAGACCCCCGGCAGGCCCGCACAGACCCCCCACGGTCACGCACAGTCCCCGCCCACACACAGACACACAGTCTCCGCCCACGCACCGCCCACACTCCATTATAGCGCATCATGACATCATTTCAGCAGCCAATCACAGCCATGCCATTAGTTAACATGGCTAACATGCCTAACAGGATGTGCCCATACTTCTTAGGATCCTCAACTGGCTCATTACATTATGGGAACTTCCGATTCCGGTATTCGATATTGCAAAAGTATTGGAACTCAGTATTGGAACTCCGATACAGCGAATATCGGCGTATACCCGATATTTGCAGTATCGGAATGCTCAACACTAATGATCTCCCATCTTCTTGTTGAATGGCTTCAGCGGAAATTGATGATGATTATGACATCATTTGTATGATTCTTGATTGCTTTTGTTAAAATTTTTATAGTGTTAAAAAAATGGAAAATAAAGCCTTTACAAAATGACATTGATAGTATAAAGAAGAGACAGTATATAGAATAATATGGTGTACCTCTATTAGGATAATCTCCTTGGCGTGTTTTTTGAGTTTCCAAAGTGAGCGCTCTGCACTGCCTATCAGTGATTGCTGCCACGCTGCGGCTCTCAGGCATCTCTAACATGACAGACTATAATCACAAATTGCTGTTAGTGAATTAAGACGAGCAGCTAAGGAAAAATGACTGTATGTAAGGATCAAGAAGTCATGTGGGGTATTCCCACTGGAGGTATACTTGAAGAATTACTGCTCAACAGCCTTACTGACATTTTCCGCTAAAGCAAATCTCCAGATACTCCCCTTACTGAGGCATATTTGGCTCAGTATATGTGTTGCAATAACCTAATCATTTTCTCCGTGGTGGTTTAGAAGTCTGTACCCTCTCTGATTATTCTGCTCTTGCTGTAATGGAAATCTGCTCTCCCTGCACTGACGTCCTGGTGAACCTATGACAGACGCAGTTATAGACAGCAGGTGTGCCTCAGACTACCTCAATCTCCCTATAGACAATGTACTTAAACTGTAGTCACAGAACACGATTCTAATGGAGTTCAGGTAAAGAGAAACAAAAAAAAATAAGTCTTAGGAAAAAAATAGCTGGTAATTATCACCTTCAGGAACCGATTTACTTATCATGCTTAAAAGGATTGTCCACGATTGGACAACCCCAGCCTAGTTAGTTCACCAGCAGTGGATCTGCAGCTGACAAGTGCTTGATGTTTGGCTGCAGCCCTAAAGAGGTGGTCCACTAGTATTGATGACCTATCCTTAGGGTAGGTCATCAATGTCTGATCGGCCAATGGCCGACACCCGTCATTCCCGCCCATCAGCTGTTCTCAGTATTGGCGGCCGCCGGTACTGACTTGCGGTGTTGGCTGTCTTCTGTTACTGGCCTCTGCAGAGTACTACACATGCACTTCCTATTGATTTCAAAAGGAGACAGATGTGTAGTATGAAGCCTCGGCCACTATCAGAAAACAGCCAACTCTGCAAGTATTTCCAGCTATTGACACCAATAACAGCTGGTCGGCGAGGGTGCCAGATGTCGATCCCCGGCAGATCAGACATTAATGACCTATCCTAAAGATAGGTTAACAATTCTAAAGTAGTAGACAACCTCTAAGGCTGTAGTCAAATAGCAAGGCACATATTGGCTGCGGCCTACACGACACAACAATGTCACGACACTCTCCAGAAACTGCGGTTCTGACATCGCTGGAACTGCGCCTCTGCCAGAGTTGGGTATACACTGTTTTTACCTAATTGAGCTAGGGTAGTACAGTTGTGGACAACCCCCTTTAAGTTTTCTACTGGACACGTAAAGAGATGTCAGCAGTAATAATACCGCCTATGCACTGATTTGCGCAGATTACGGTATGCTGTGTTGTAACAGCTAGAAACAGTATTAATAGGATGTCCTGGGTGCAAAACAGCATCCATGTGTTGTAGGCAAATAACTATGTTGGATTGACTTTTGTAAATCTTCTAATTCCCCACAACCATATGTAGTTTGAGAAACGTGTAAGTATTGTGCAGAAGTTAAGGGGTGTGTGGATCTAAAGAGTTTTCCTCAGAGATTCTGGAAAGTCCCTTCGTATTTAATATCTGAGTCATGTTAAGAAGATCTTGTTGTTACATCAGGTTGATAAATCCTGATTATTGGTCTACACATAAGATGAGGCAGAAAAATACATCCCAATCGACCAATATCAATCTGGCTCTATCGGTTATATAGGAACCACTTGCACATATAAAGCTTTGCTCTATTTTATTTTATTTTTTTTAACAATTTTGCAAAGAATGTCCTGCAGCATATTTTATGCCTCTGCCAGCATCGCTCTTGTAACTCAAGGTTTAGAATAGTGCCCCATAATACTGACTCAGAGACTGAACACAGGGCGAGGCTACTTTACCACTATATCCCACAGCTGCAGAGATTTCAAGAGCAAAATTGAACCACACCTAAATATTCAACTGATCTCCAATTCTTGGAATTTCCATATATTTACATGTATGTCAGGGAAAACTGCACAAACTGCTATTAATCGTATGTCGTCATAAGCCTAAATGGATATAAACAGCCAGAAAGGCAGTAAAAGAAATAGATTAATTACTGAATGTGGATTGGGCTCTCTTAGTCCACTAGGCAAGCTGCCCTTTTTTACATCTTAAAACTTAAAGAGTGTCCCTTAAAAAACATATATCACCTACCTCCAGGATAGGTTAATAAAACCATATTTTTCAGATTATAAGACGCAACCTAGGTTTAAATAGTAGGAAAAACATAATTCATGTTAATTTAAACGTCTATGGTGATACAAAAAAAAGAGGAGGGGTCATTAGCACTAATTTTAAAGGGAACCTGTCACCCTCTGAGGCGTTTTTAACTAAGGCTATGTGCACACGATGCGGATTACTCTGCAGATTTTTCCGGACTGATTTTGGTAAATCCGCACTGTGGATTTCCTGCGGAATTACCATGGATTTACCACGTTTTTTTGCAGTTTTTGTGCGGCTTTCACCTGTGGTTTTACACCTGCGGATTCCTATTATGGAGCAGTTGTAAACCGCTGCGGAATCCGCACAAAGAATTGACATGCTGCGGAATAAACAACGCAGCGTTTCCGCGTGTTTTTTTCCACAGCATGCGCACTGCGGATTGTTTTCCCTAGGTTTACATGGTACTGTACACGCATCCAATCCGCTGCGGATCCACAGCAAAATCCGCAGCGTGTGCACATACCCTAAAAGAGCCACCTTGTGCAGCACTAATGCTGCATTCTGTCAAGGTGGCTCTTCTAGTTGGGGTCCCTGCCAACACTGAACCATTCTTTTTTAGAATTTACCTTTCCTACTTGTAGTTTGTCAGGGGGGCATGTCTTTTCCTCCTGACACAAACGCCTCCACTTCCTTCATTTAACTTCATTTGTGTGAATGGAGTGGTACTAAGCATGTGCCATCGCTGCTCCATTCATTGCCTAGAAGGCTATTGTTTTGCTGTTTTTATTTTCAGAAAAGAGGATGCGTTTTACAGTACCAGCAAAAGCTATACGATTTCAGAAAAATCATGAGATGCTATAGATGATACTGTGCAGGAGCCGGCGGTACCATCATGAAGGAGGCAATTTTTTTTTCTGTAGCAAGATGGCACCGCTTTTGCAGTTGCATCTATCAAATCGCCGATAGCTGCTACTGTGCAGATGCGGCCGGCACCATTTTGAGACTTTTCTTTCATGAATTTATTTATATCAGTAAATAAAAGAATGAACTGCACGTCATACATGCGATCATGCTGCAGCACAGGCGCCGCCTCCAGCACCTGCCTGCTAAAGGTGTTTTTTTTCAATATATTCATTATGTAAACTAAGGGGCAGGTCAGTGAGGGATCAGTGACCTATCGGCTGTCTGTATTACGAATACCTAATCAGGTCACCACAAGAAGACCCTCCCACAGGCCGCCCCGAGGCACAGGCATATCACAGATCTGAGAATAAAGATTCACAACAATCACAAGATGGATTTCATCACCAGGTATCATTGTAATCAGTATAACGACGCCGACCTGACACCATACCTCCCAACTTTTGAAGAAGGGAAAGAGGGACAAAGTTTGCGGTGCGTGCAGCAAATTTTGGACCACGCCTCTGACCACACCCATTTCACAACTAGTCACACACATATCCACGTCCCAACCACACCCATTTAGCACTGCTGATCACACCGTTTCATAAACAATAATTTAGAAAACAAAAAATATGGCCACATAGTGCTCCATACTGTATAATGGCCACACATGATGCTACATACTGTATAATAGCCACACATGATGCTACATACTGTATAATGGCCACACATGATGCTCCATCCTGTATAATGGCCACACATGATGCTACATACTCTATAATGGCCACACATGATGCATCATACTGTATAATAGCCACACATGCTACATACTGTATAATGGCCACACATGATGCTCAATACTGTATAATAGCCACACATGATGCTCTATACTGTATAATGGCCAAAGATAGTTACTCCTACACACGCGGCTGCACTCCGTACACCTTGCACACGCAGCTCCGCTTCATACACCTCATACGCACGCGGCTCTGCTCCGCACACCTCGTACACACGCGGCTCTGCTTCATACACCTCGTACACACACAGCTCGGCTCTGCACACCTCGTACACACATGGCTCCGCTCCATACACCTCATACACACCCGGCTCTTCTCCGTACACCTCGTAAGCACACGGCTCCACTCCATACACCTCGTACACACACGTCTCCGCTACGTACACCTCGTACACACACGTCTCCGCTCCGTACACCTCGTACACACCTGGCTCCGCACACCTTGTACACACAGCTTTGCTACATCCACACTGTAAACCTCTCCTGACCCCACACATAAGCTTACCTTCATCCAGCAGTCAGCACCATGACAGCACAGCAGAGTCCTGCATGCATACACGGAGGTCCCGATCATGTGACCTGTTATGATATGGTGGTTTAGGAGCAACATGGAGCGAGCTCTGAAGGAAGTGGTAACTGTACTGACCGCAGTCCCTAAGCTCAACACAACACTAGAAGTAGCCGTGGGATGCTCCTAACTCTCCCTAGGCACCTCGTCACCGCCTAAGATCTAACTACCCCTAAAGATAGAAGCAGGAAAACTATCTTGCCTCAGAGAAAATCCCCAAAGGATAGATTAGCCCCCCACAAATAATGACTGTGAGTGGAGAGGGAAAAGACATACACAGAATGAAACCAGGATGAGCACAGGAGGCCAGTCTAGCTTGATAGATAGGACAGGATGGAATACTGTGCGGTCAGTATAAAACACTACAAAAATCCACGCAGAGTTTACTAAAAATCTCCACACCTGACTAAAGGTGTGGAGGGTAAATCTGCTTCCCAGAGCTTCCAGCAAGACAGAATTAATTCATACTGATAACGCTTGACAAACATAGAAAGCACAGAACGGATAAGTCCACAATCAGTGAACAGAAAAAAGCAAGCAAGACTTAGCTTTAACATAGTAACATAGTTAGTAAGGCCGAAAAAAGACATTTGTCCATCCAGTTCAGCCTATATTCCATTATAATAAATACCCAGATCTACGTCCTTCTATAGAACCTAATAATTGTATGATACAATATTGTTCTGCTCCAGGAAGACATCCAGGCCTCTCTTGAACCCCTCGACTGAGTTCGCCATCACCACCTCCTCAGGCAAGCAATTCCAGATTCTCACTGCCCTAACAGTAAAGAATCCTCTTCTATGTTGGTGGAAAAACCTTCTCTCCTCCAGACGCAAAGAATGCCCCCTTGTGCCCGTCACCTTCCTTGGTATAAACAGATCCTCAGCGAGATATTTGTATTGTCCCCTTATATACTTATACATGGTTATTAGATCGCCCCTCAGTCGTCTTTTTTCTAGACTAAATAATCCTAATTTCGCTAATCTATCTGGGTATTGTAGTTCTCCCATCCCCTTTATTAATTTTGTTGCCCTCCTTTGTACTCTCTCTAGTTCCATTATATCCTTCCTGAGCACCGGTGCCCAAAACTGGACACAGTACTCCATGTGCGGTCTAACTAGGGATTTGTACAGAGGCAGTATAATGCTCTCATCATGTGTATCCAGACCTCTTTTAATGCACCCCATGATCCTGTTTGCCTTGGCAGCTGCTGCCTGGCACTGGCTGCTCCAGGTAAGTTTATCATTAACTAGGATCCCCAAGTCCTTCTCCCTGTCAGATTTACCCAGTGGTTTCCCGTTCAGTGTGTAATGGTGATATTGATTCCCTCTTCCCATGTGTATAACCTTACATTTATCATTGTTAAACCTCATCTGCCACCTTTCAGCCCAAGTTTCCAACTCATCCAGATCCATCTGTAGCAGAATACTATCTTCTCTTGTATTAACTGCTTTACATAGTTTTGTATCATCTGCAAATATCGATATTTTACTGTGTAAACCTTCTACCAGATCATTAATGAATATGTTGAAGAGAACAGGTCCCAATACCGACCCCTGCGGTACCCCACTGGTCACAGCGACCCAGTTAGAGACTATACCATTTATAACCACCCTCTGCTTTCTATCACTAAGCCAGTTACTAACCCATTTACACACATTTTCCCCCAGACCAAGCATTCTCATTTTGTGTACCAACCTCTTGTGCGGCACGGTATCAAACGCTTTGGAAAAATCGAGATATACCACGTCCAATGACTCACCGTGGTCCAGCCTATAGCTTACCTCTTCATAAAAACTGATTAGATTGGTTTGACAGGAGCGATTTCTCATAAACCCATGCTGATATGGAGTTAAACAGTTATTCTCATTGAGATAATCCAGAATAACATCCCTCAGAAACCCTTCAAATATTTTACCAACAATAGAGGTTAGACTTACTGGCCTATAATTTCCAGGTTCACTTTTAGAGCCCTTTTTGAATATTGGCACCACATTTGCTATGCGCCAGTCCTGCGGAACAGACCCTGTCGCTATAGAGTCCCTAAAAATAAGAAATAATGGTTTATCTATTACATTACTTAGTTCTCTTAGTACTCGTGGGTGTATGCCATCCGGACCCGGAGATTTATCTATTTTAATCTTATTTAGCCGGTTTCGCACCTCTTCTTGGGTTAGATTGGCGACCCTTAATATAGGGTTTTCATTGTTTCTTGGGATTTCACCTAGCATTTCATTTTCCACCGTGAATACCGTGGAGAAGAAGGTGTTTAATATGTTAGCTTTTTCCTCGTCATCTACAACCATTCTTTCCTCACTATTTTTTAAGGGGCCTACATTTTCAGTTTTTATTCTTTTACTATTGATATAGTTGAAGAACAGTTTGGGATTAGTTTTACTCTCCTTAGCAATGTGCTTCTCTGTTTCCTTTTTGGCAGCTTTAATTAGTTTTTTAGATAAAGTATTTTTCTCCCTATAGTTTTTTAGAGCTTCAATGGTGCCATCCTGCTTTAGTAGTGCAAATGCTTTCTTTTTACTGTTAATTGCCTGTCTTACTTCTTTGTTTAGCCACATTGGGTTTTTCCTATTTCTAGTCCTTTTATTCCCACAAGGTATAAACCGCTTACACTGCCTATTTAGGATGTTCTTAAACATTTCCCATTTATTATCTGTATTCTCATTTCTGAGGATATTGTCCCAGTCTACCAGATTAAGGGCATCTCTAAGCTGTTCAAACTTTGCCTTCCTAAAGTTCAATGTTTTTGTGACTCCCTGACAAGTCCCCCTAGTGAAAGACAGGTGAAACTGCACAATATTGTGGTCGCTATTTCCTAAATGCCCAACCACCTGCAGATTTGTTATTCTGTCAGGTCTATTAGATAGTATTAGGTCTAAAAGTGCTGCTCCTCTGGTTGGATTCTGCACCAATTGTGAAAGATAATTTTTCTTGGTTATTAGCAGAAACCTGTTGCCTTTATGGGTTTCACAGGTTTCTGTTTCCCAGTTAATATCCGGGTAGTTAAAGTCCCCCATAACCAGGACCTCATTATGGGTTGCAGCTTCATCTATCTGCTTTAGAAGTAGACTTTCCATGGTTTCTGTTATATTTGGGGGTTTGTAACAGACCCCAATGAGAATTTTGTTACCATTTTTCCCTCCATGAATTTCAACCCATATGGACTCGACATCCTCATTCCCTTCGCTAATATCCTCCCTTAGAGTGGACTTTAGACAAGACTTTACATAGAGACAAACCCCTCCTCCTCTCCGATTTTTACGATCCTTTCTAAACAGACTGTAACCCTGTAAGTTAACTGCCCAGTCATAGCTTTCATCTAACCATGTCTCGGTTATTCCCACTATGTCAAAGTTACCTGTAGATATTTCTGCTTCTAGTTCTTCCATCTTGTTTGTCAGGCTTCTGGCGTTTGCGAGCATGCAGTTCAGAGGATTTTGTTTTGTTCCAATCTCCTCACTGTGGATTGTTTTAGAAATGTTCTTACCTCCCTTCTGAGTATGTTTTCCTGGGTCGTCTTTGTTCGAGTCTAATGTTTTTCTTCCCGTCCCCTCTTCTTCTAGTTTAACGCCCTCCTGATGAGTGTAGCGAGTCTTCTGGCGAATGTGTGTTTCCCAGGTTTGTTGAGGTGTAGTCCGTCTCTGGCGAGGAGTCCATCGTACAAGTAATTCACACCGTGGTCCAGGAATCCGAATCCTTGTTGTCTGCACCATCGTCTTAGCCAGTTGTTTGCATCAAGGATCCTGTTCCATCTCCTGGTGCCATGGCCGTCTACTGGAAGGATAGAAGAAAAAACTACCTGTGCATCCAGTTCCTTTACTTTCTTCCCCAACTCTTCAAAGTCCTTGCAGATTGTCGGTAGGTCCTTCCTTGCCGTGTCATTGGTGCCAACATGTATCAGAAGAAATGGGTGGACGTCCTTGGAGCTGAAGAGCTTTGGTATCCTATCGGTCACATCCTTGATCATCGCACCTGGAAGGCAGCATACTTCTCTTGCAGTTATGTCCGGTCTGCAGATGGCTGCTTCTGTGCCTCTCAGTAGTGAGTCTCCCACCACCACCACTCTTCGTTGCTTCTTGGCTGTACTTTTTGCTGTCACTTGTTGCTGTGTGCCCTTTTCTTTTTTGCTTGCTGGTATTGCTTCATTCTTGGGTGTGCCATCTTCATCCTCTACAAAGATTTGATATCGGTTCTTCAGTTGTGTGGTTGGTGATTTCAGCTTTGCTGAACTGGTCAGGATAACAGGGAAATCCAAAGAGATGTGAATCCAACCAGGAACCATTTACAAGTGGCACTGGCTGAAGAAAGAGCCAGGCATAAATAGCCGAGCAGAAAAGACGATCAGTGAAAGCAGCTGCTGACAGCTAACTCCAAGGAGCAGCCATACCACTTGAAACCACAGGAGGGAGCCCAAGAGCAGAACTCACAAAAGTACCACTTACAACCACCAGAGGGAGCCCAAGAACGGAATTCACAACAGTGACCCCTGATTCCTCCCCTCCTGTGACCTCATCACAGGTCCTGTGTGCACAGAGCAGCGGCAGCCATAAATGTGGTGTGCAGCTCTTTGCGGGTGGAGGTATCTGTGGCTCTGCAGTGCGGGACAAATACGGTCCCGCCCATGACCGTGGGGCAGATTGTCAAAATCGGGACTGCCCTGCGGAATACGGGACGATTGGGAGGTGTGCGGACACTGTCTGTAGGTTACTGTGCACAATCCTGCTGACAGGTTCACTCTCTTGCCAATAGATGATACATGTTGTTAATGCTACTGCCGCCTGACCTACAATACATTTTTAGCATTACCCCCAGTAGTGTTTAAACAAAACCCCATAGTATGAGGGCTCCTATGATTTTATCTGAAGTATGATCAGTGTCCAAATGATTGTACAATTCACCATGTCCCCAAGATATTAGAGATGGAACAGAGATGCAAAAAGTCACAGTATGAATTGTAAAGTCACAAGTATTACCGTTGCAAAGAGACAGATGAAACTGCGGTCAAATAGACAGTGGTCAAAAGGTGTAACCACCACGTGGCAGACACAACATTGGTCGATGGTTCACAAAATGATTTTGAGATGTTTTTATTCAACTGATATTACAATTCAAAATACAAGACAAATGAAACACCTCATAAACAAATCACAATATAATAACACTTCAACAATATGCCAAAGCCAGTTTGCAGTGGAAAATGGAAACAAAAGGCTCATGAATAATAAATGTTTTCTGCATAAAAGAATATCCGAGTCGTATGGAAAACTGTTGAAAACTCACTTCAAATATTTATACTATAAAATAAACAAAAAAAAAACCACCAAATCATTTGTTATAAATCTCTTTAATAAAACAATGTGACTCAAAAGATCCACCAAAACCGAAAAGTGAGCACCACGGTAGAAATACAAATTAATTCCATTCAACTTTTGTGCAGTTTTGTCATAAATGTGGTTGCAATTTATCTGGAGGAAATAACAGACATTGTCTACTCTCGTGGAAAATCCCAAATTTAGCACTAAAAATGCAGCTTCAAAATGTTAAGCTTGAACCTTGATTCTAAGGCCGGAGTCACCCTACAGCGAGATATGGCCGAGTCTCGCAGGATAAAACCAAGCTCTGGCACCGGCACTCCGGAGCGGAGCGTGCAGCCACATAGCAATACATGGAGCCGCACGCTCCGCTCCAGAGTGCCGGTGCCAGAGCTTGGTTTTAACCTGCGAGACTCGGCCATATCTCGCTATGTGTGATCCCGGTCTTAGGCTGCCGTCACACTATCAGTATTTGGTCAGTATTTTATTTTAGTAATTGTAAGCCAAAACCAGGAGTGGGTGATAAATACAGAAGTGGTGACATGTTACTATTATATTTTTCCTCTGATTGTTCTTCTGGTTTTAGCTTACAAATACTGATGTAAAATACTGACCAAATACTGATAGTGTGACGGCAGCCTAAGGCTTCACTCAGACGTCCATTTTTTCACGCACAAGAGAAACTGATCGATTGTTTTTCAGTCAGAGTTTCGACTGAGAGTCATCAGAGTTTGGTCCAAGTGTCATCAGTTTTTCTCATACGTGAATAAAAAATCTGTATTTTTTTCCTAAATGAAAATCGGATCGAACTCTGACGGCATACGAGTGCGATCTGATTTAATTTCACGGACTCATTGACTTGCATTACCAATTTTGACCGACTCTGGGATCAAAATCAGACATGTCACTGCGATTTTGAACTGACCACTCTGCCTCTAGAAAGTCATGGACATTAAAATAGCCCCATAGACTTCACAAGTATGAGTGTAAGGCCGGGATCACACATACGCGAGATACGGCTGAGTCTCGCAGGTGAAATCCCTCCTCTGGCGCCGGCACTCCGGAGTGGAGCGTGCAGCTGCACAGCAATACATGGAGCTGCACGCTCCGCTCCTAAGTGCCGACGCCAGAGGAGGGATTTCACCTGCAAGACTCGGCCGTATCTCGCGTATGTGTGATCCCGGCCTTACATGGCTAGCACTCATACTCGAAAAACGGATATGTGAATGAGGCCTAAAGTAGTCATCCCAATGAAGCAGGGTGAAACGTGCGCGTCGAGGCAGAGGGACCGGACTGCACTACTACTTTTAATTGCTTATAACTTCAGGTAATAACTTTGGCTTTTACATGCTTTCTTTGGCATCTTACAGCTTAGGTTCATTATATTGTTCCCATGGATACATAATTAGGTTTGCAATAGTTTGTATTGTGGAGCCAGCTTATATCTTGGTCTGCTTTTGGCTACTTTCATATGCACCTTAATTAGCACTTTACAACTTTGAACTGATTTTCATGTGGAATGTAATAATTTGTGAAAAGAAAGGACAAATACTTATTACCTATAAAATATAACAGAATGCATACATTTACTTGATAGATTTGCATATTGTGTTTCTTATGGTTCTGTGCAATAGATACAATTGATTATAAGTTTCTTATTTCAATTTGTATATTACGTAATTTGTTATTTTCTATTTATTATGCACTTTAAACCTAAGATTTTTTATAGTATGAAATCATGTCCTATTAATATATTCATGTGAAATTATAGCATGTTATGATATTTACCTCCATGCAAAATCCTACTTCAAGAATTCCGCTCCCTCTATCTATATCTTGTTCCGCATCTTTCCTATTTTTTAACTAATTTTTTAACACAAATATCAATAAACAAAAATAAAGAAAATATATTATAGAGACACTTTGTTGTGTAACACTTCTTTGTTAACTATGGTTCACACATGCCTGGGTTATTTGTTGGTATCATATAATTATATCTGCACATGACTATGGTGTAACACTCTTTCTAAATGGTGAGTAATAGCATTTAAAGCTGAGGTTAATGTGCAGGGAGGGGGAGTAGGTAAGTCGCGTCTACCACCTACTGTCAGTGATGTTTTACATTGGTATGTAAAAGTTTGGGCACCCCGGTCAAAATTACTGTTATTGGGAACAGTTAAGCAAGTTGAAGATGAAATGATCTCTAAAAGGCCTAGAGGTAAAAATGACACATTTCCTTTGTATTCTAGGCAAAAAAAAATATTGTCATTTTTCATATTTTAAAAATTCTAAAAAGGTAAATGGGCTGATACAAACATTTGGGCACCCTTGGTGATTTGTATGCTCGGATACCTTTGACCAAGGTTTCAGACCTTAATTAGCCTGTTAGGGTTATGGCTTGTTCACTATCATTGTTAGTAAGGCCAGATGATGAAAATTTCCCAACTTTGTAAAAACCCAGCCTCCTCTAACTTTTTGTCGAAAAGCAGCAGCAATGGATTCTGCCAAGCAGCTGCCTAGCACTCTGAAAATGAAAATGATGAAGGACCACAAAGCAGGAGAAGGCTATAAGAAGATAGCAAAGCGTTTTCAAGTTGCCTTTTCCTCAGTTCAAGATGTAATTAAGAAATGGCAGTTAACAGGAAGAGTGGAGGTCAAGATAAGGTCTGGAAGACCAAGCAAAATTTCAGTGAGAGGTGCTCGTATGATTGCTAGAAAGGCTATTAAGAACCCCAGCTTGACTGCAAAAGACCATCAGAAAGACTTAACAGACTCTGAAGTTGTGGTACATTGTTCCATTATTCAAAGACACCTGCACAATTACGGCATTCATGGAAGAGTCATCAGAAGAAAACCCCTCCTGTGTCCTCACCATAGAATACAGCATAGGAAGTTTGCAAAAGAACATCTAAACAAGCCTAATGCGTTTGCGAATAAGTCCTGTGGACTGATGAGGTTAAAATAGAACTCTTTGGCCACAATGATCAAAGGTATGTGTGGAGAAAAAAGGGGAACAGAATTTCAGGAAAAGAACATCTCGCCAGCCATTAAGCATGGGAGTGGATTAGTCATGATTTGGAGTTGTGTTGCAGCCAGTGGCACTGGGAACATTTCACGGGTGGAGGGAAGAATGGATTCAATGAAAGTTCAACAAACTCTTGATGCAAACATAACACCATCTGTAAAAAAGCTGAAGTAGAAAAGAGGATGGCTTCTACAAAAGGATAATGAGCCAAAACACAAGTCAAAAGCCATAATAGACTACCTATAAAGGAACAAGCTGAAGGTTTTACAATGACCCTCACAGTCCCCGATCTGAAAATCATTGAAAATCTGTGGCTAGACCTGAAAATGGCAGTGAATGCAAGACCACCCAGGAATCTCAAAGAACTGGAAGAATTTTCCAAGGAAAAATGGATGAAAATCCCTCAAACAAGAATTGAAAGACTCTTGGGTGGCTACAAAAAAGATTGCAAGCTGTGATATTTTCAAAAGAGGATTCTACTAGGTACTAACTATGCATTGGCCCATTTTCCTTTTTGTAAATTTTAAAATGTAAAAGATGTAAAGAAAAAAAAAAAAAAAAGATCATTTCATCTTCAAGTTATTTAACTGTTCACAATAACAGTAATTTTGACCTGGGGTGCCCAAACTTTGCTCACCTCCTTTTGAAAAGTAATATTTTAAGCAATATATCACTGAACAATATATCAATTTAGGCAGTATTATATTGCAATTTTTGTAGGTACCCTGGGCAAACTGTTGGAGTCACACACAATGTATAAAAAATCTGTCCGATTTTGTCTGCCGAGAATCGCACAAATGTTCTCCGTATGGTGATCCGTATCTCATCCGTGTGCAGTGCCAGGATGCGTTTTTTTCTCAAAAAAATATCCGTGTGTCATCCGTATATCATCCCTATGGTGAGATTTTCTCACACATTTGCAAAATAAGCAAAGAACGGCTGAGCCTTTCCAGTCACCTGCCCAATGCCTGAGAATTTCTCGCAAGTCACACGCGTGGTCTGTGTGCTGTGCAATTTTTTTTTTCTCGCACCCATAGACTTGCATTGGCATTGCTCAGCTGACATACGCGGACAATCGCAGCATGCTGAGATTTCACTCGCAAGTGTAATACTCTGTCTGTGTTTAAAGTGATAGGTGTGGGTCTCAGGTCCTTGAACTTCACTGATTGGCAGCATGTTTAAATCTTTATAACATATCAAAAATAATTGTAAATAATAGACACCATTTAACCCCTTTCCGGCATCGGGCGTAATAGTACGCCGATGTCGGACTCCCCCTGTTTGGTGCGGGCTCCAGCGTTGAGCCCGTACCTTTCCGGGTACATGACAGCTGATATATATACAGCTGACATGTTCCTACAACATCCGCGGGTGTAATCACGATCCACCTACAGCTGTTAACTAGTTAAGTGCCCCGGTCAATCTTTGACAGCGGCATTTAATTTGCCCTTACTGGAAACGCGTCACTAAACCCACTCATCGGTGACCCCGTCACATGATCGCCAATGGGTCGGCATGACAACCAGCAAGTGAGCACTTCTGCTATTTACCGATAATCTGATCATCGCCTGTATGTAGCAGAGCCAATTGGACAACTGCAGCTTCTAGTCTCCCATGGAGACTATTGAAGCATGCCAATAGTAAAAATTAAAAGATCAAATCACCCCCCTTTCGCGCCATTCAAAATAAAACAATAAAATAATCAAATATACACATATTGGTATCGCCACGTTCAGAATCGCCCCATCTAGCAATATAAAAAAAAAATTAACCTGATCATTAAACTGTAACGAAAAAAAAGTAAAAACGCCAGAATTAGGTTTGGTTGCCGCAACATTGCATTAAAATGCAATAACGGCCGATCAAAAGATCATGTCTGCACCAAAATGGTGTCAGTAAAAACATCAGCTTGCAAAAAATAAGCTCTCACCCAACCCAAGATCACAAAAAATTGAGACGCTACGAGTATCTGAAAATGGCGCAATTTGTTTTCTTTTTTTATTTTTTTTAACAAGCTTTGACATTTTTTTCACCACTTAAATAAAAAAGAACCTAGACATGTTTGGTGTCTATGAATTTGTAGCGACCTGGAGAATCATAGTGGCAGATCAGTTTTAGCATTTAATGAACACAGTAAAAAAAAAAACTGTGGGATTGCACTTTTTTTGCAATTTCACCACACTTGGAATTTTTTACCCATTTTCCACTAGACTATATGTTAAAACCAATAGTGTCCTTCAAAAAGTACAACAAAAAGTACCACAAAAAACAAGCCCTCACATGGCCATTTTGACCAAAAAATAAAAAAAGTTATGGCTCTGGGAAGAATGGGAGCAAAAAATGAAAATGCAAAAACAAAAATAACTCTGGTCGTTAAGGCTTGGTTCACATTGCATCCTGGCAGTCCGTTAGATGGACTACGTTACACCGCGGCATAAATGTGCTGTAACGTAGTCCGTTAAGGCCGCCATTGACTGCAATGTCGGATGCATCGCTAGCGCACAGCCACAATGGGCGTGCGCTAGGGATGTGCCGTCATCGAGTGACGGACCCAGAGATGCGGGCTGCAGCATTTCCGGGTCTGTCACTGCTAGCGCAATGTAAACGTCGGCACTTGCGTTACAGCAGCCCATTAGCGTATGTGCTGAACGGGCTGCTGCTAACGCAATGTGAACCCGGCCTAAGGGGTACATTTCTGATCACACATTGCTTCTGTGGAGGATGGCGCCATGTGCCCTTGCATTTAGTACTAAATATTAAATAAACTATTATCCTAAGTCATGTGACAAGGCTCGGTAAATGGTCAACATTGACTTTTAGGATTGCTACTTCCAATAGGTGGCACTAGAGTTCTAGTTCTCTTCCTCTCTGAAGAGACACTTTGCGTACTAAATATTCAAATTTCAATAGATATGTTCCTTTCTAAACAACTATTCACGCAAACAACAGCACCATTGTATAGCAGGGTATAAAATATGTAACTTTGTTAACCCCTTTAAATTTTATTGCAGCATATTTTGCAAACCTGGTGGGAAAGTCCAGAATAAAGCACAGGGTGATACCTCCAGCCGTCAGCGGAAACCCGGAGTTTGAGAGGACCTTCAGAGCACAGTATGTAATTGGTACTAATGGAGAAACAAGCATTTCAGATAATTTCTTAGTTTTATTCACTTTGCTCCTATGTAAGACTAGATTCACTTCTATGTTGAAGGCTCCTCCATCATACTGCACTATTAATCTAACAAAATGAAGTAATCCTTGACAGAACTTGACATATCCCATTATTATCAATGACCATTGGTTTTTCCATCATGTGAGAGATCAATCATTGCATTGAACCTTAATTTTTCAGTCTTATGATGGAAGAGAAAAACAGAATTTTAACTGCAGATGTGAACTTAGCTAAAAAGCTGGCCATGCAACGCTGACTATACTGACCACTAGCTCTCCCAACTCCACCACATACATGGGGTCTGAGAGCAACATGTGACTGAGCCACAGGCTGAGGAACCAAGGCACACAACATGTAAAACCCAAATTGTTAAGATCCACTGGTGAAATTCTGTGTCTGGTACTTGTTCTACAATGTAGTGTAAGTGGAGACATTTCATTAGAAGTAAGAAAAAAATTGTATTGTGTGAAGCTCCAGAGCCCCAATGTAAAATGTCCAACGTGGTTCCCAATTCTTTAATAGATCTGATCTTCCATTATGAGCTATTGCAATCTTTTGGGGCCCCTTAGGTTCCAGGGCCTTGCATCCACTGTAGTTATGCCCTTAATTGTGTGGATAATACACTACATGTGACTTGCTTTAATACAGGACATGCTGTATATTGTATATAACTACAGCTGTTCTGTGAATGCCAGTGAAGTTTGTTTGAAAATCATGAGGGGTCAAACAGCATCATTAAAGCCTAAGAACACACCAGACAAGTCAGGGATAAAGTTGTGGAGAAGAGTAAAGCAGGGTTAGGGTATAAAAAAAAATAGCGCTGAAGTTCTGAAGATCACTCGAAGCACTGTTCAATCCATCATTCATTCAAAAATGGAAGGAGTATACCACAACTGCAAATCTACCAAGACATAACCATCTACCTAAACTGACATCCTAAGCAAGGAGAGAACCAATTAGCGAATCAGCCAAGAGGCCCATGGTCACTCTGCAGGAGCTGCAGAGATCCACAGCTCAGGTGGGAAATTCTGTACAAAGTACAACTATTAGTTGTTCACTCCACAAATCTGGTCTTTATGGAACAATGGCAAGAAGAAAGCCATTTGTGAAAGCAGACCATAAGAAGTCTCGTTTGCAGATTGGAAAAGATGCCATCAGCCAGCATGTAGAAGCATATGCTCTGGTTTGATGAGACCAAAGTAGAACTTTTTGGGCTACACGCAAAACACTAAGTGTGGTGGAAAACTAACACTGCACATCACCCTGAAAACACCATCCCCACCAACAAAAATGGTGGTGGCAGCATCATGCCATAGAGATGCTTTTTTTCAGCAGTGACATGAAAACTAGTCACAGTTGATTGGAAGATAGATGGTGCTAATTAAAGGGCAATCCTGGAGAAATCCTGCTAAAGGCTACAAAAGCCTTCAGACTGAGTCGTAGGTTCACCTTCGAGCAGGACAACGACCCTCAACATACTGCTAGAGCTACAATGGAATCATTTAGATCAAAGCATAATCATGTGGCTAAATGGCCCAGTCACAGTCCAAGACCTAAATCCCATTGAGAATCTGGCAAGACTTAAATATTACTGTTCAAAGACGCTCTGCATCCAATCTTATTGAGATAAAGTTAGTTTTCAAAGAAGAATGGGCAAAAATTTCAACCTCTGGATGCAGCACCGGACTGGAGCACCTTGGGCCCACCAGAGAAAATTATTCTTGGGGCCCACTATGTAGCTACATAGAAATAGATACAAGACCACCAATTGTGCCGTAAAAAGCGCTAATATAAGGGTATAATATAAGGTAGTTCACGTCTTAATTATGTAGCAAAGGTTGGGGTAGCCCCCTCATAAAATATAATACAGTCCCCTCTCATAGAATATAATCCAGCACCCCACAAAATATAATGCAACCCCCTCAGGTATAACGCAGTCCCCACCATAGAATATGATGTAGCACCCTCATAGGGTATAATGCAGCCCCCCCTCATATAGTATAATGCAGCCCTCCACAGAATATAATGCAGCCCCCCCATAGAGTATATTGTAGCCCCCTCACATAGTATGATGTAGCTCCCCATAATATAATGTAGTCCCCTGAGAATAATGCAGTCCCCCCACAGAATATAATGTAGCCCCCTCAAAGTATAATGCAGCCCCTCTCCACCTCCATCATTGTCCTCATCACAACCTCCATCATTGCCTTCTCCCCTCCACCCCTATCATTCTCCCCAACCACCTCCATCACTGCCCATTCCACCACCTGCATCATTGCCTCCTCCCCCACCATATCATCACCTCCATCATTGCCTCTCCCACCACCATCATTGCCCATCACCTCCATCATTGCCTCTCCCAACAACCATCATTGACCATTTAATCACCTCCATCATTGCCTCCTACCACCACCATTGCCCATCACCTCCATCATTGCCTCCCCCCACCACCATCATTGCCCATCGCCTCCATTATTGCCTCCCAGCCATCATTGCCTATCACCTCCATCATTGCCCATCACCTCCATCACTGCCTCCCCACCACCATCATTGCCCATCACCTCCATCACTGCCTCCCCACCATCATTGCCTATCACCTCCATCATTGCCTACCCCACCATCATTGCCCATCACCTCCATCATTCCCTTTCTCACCATCATTGCCCATCACTTCCATCATTGTCTCCCCCACCATCATTGCCCATCACTTACATCATTGCCTCCCCACCACCACCACCATCATTGCCCATCACCTCCATCATTGTCTCCCCCACCACCATCATTGCCCATCACCTCCATCATTGTCTCCCCCCACCAATATCATTGTCCTTCACCACCACACACACACGCAGGCACACACACTCACACACATGCAGGCACACACACACTCACACCTCACCGCAGCTCATCACACACGCAGGCACACACACACACACTCTCACACACATGCAGGCACACACACACTCACACACATGCAGGCACACACTCACACACACACACACGCAGGAATACACACACTCTCACACACACGCAGGCACACAGCAAAGGTCACCTCCCCGCAGCAGCTCATACCAGCAGCCTCTTCCTCACTGGAAGCTTTCTGTCTGAGACAGCACACTGGATGATGATGTCACCCAGCTGGGCTATCTCAGACCGGAAACAGGATGCCGGGAGGTGAGCTGCTCTGTGAGTCTGTGTGCCTGCATGTGTGTGTATGTGTGCGGTGCTGTGTGTGTGCGGTGTGTGTGTACGGTGCTGTGTGTGTGTGTGTGGTGGTGGGGCTTTACATGCGGGCAGTGTTAGCTGCAGCCTGCAGCTAACGCTGCCTGCTATTAAAGAGAAATGGTATTCACACCTCTCCACGCCATAGGGGCGTGGGGAAGCGTGAATATTCATTTTGCTTTAGCAGCGGGGACAGGATCCTGTCTCCAGCTGCTGCTACTGGCACAGGGCGGGCCCCCTTGACTCAGGGGCCCCATAGCCACTGGCTGGGGGCCCCTGGAGGAGTGGGGGCCCTAGGCAGCTGCTGGCCAGTATGCCAGCAGGTGTCAGTGCCTGGGCCCACTGGAGAATCCTCCGCTTCTCCGGTGGGCCAGTCCGAGCCTGTCTGGATGTGAAAAGCTGCTAGAGACATACTCCAAAAGTTGTGCAGCAGGAATTGCAGTAAAAGCCGGTCTTACAAAGAAGTGACTCAGGGGGGCTGAATACAAATACACAGCGCAATTTTCAGATTTATTTTTTACAAATATTTAGAAAACCATGTCTCATTTCCTTTATACTTCACAAATACTACGGTATTTTGTATTGATATATCACATAAAATCCCAATAAAATAAATTTAAGTTTGTGGGTGTAATGTGGAAATGTTCACATGGTATGTATACTTTATAATATTTGGCTGACATTTATTTTCTACTTAAATGATAACCGATTAGTATATACTTGTAATGTACAGCCATATAATCTACTAATATATAACTATATACTCTTTTGCAGACAAAACTGTATTGAATTTTATGCAACATTTTTGGTTGATCTTTGGGTTGCAGGCTGGTTCTTTAATCAAGGTAATTTACCTTTCTTGAGATTGTAAATGCAGTAAATGTTATATTATCAGGAGAGTGTATGATTAGATTGACTGTCATTCCACAGCTCAGTTTCATAAGGTACACATGTTGTAAACGTTTTAACATGTCAAATCTGTCTGTAATATTGTGACGTTCAATATTCCTATAGCATAACAAGGCTCTTCAGCATCTCAAGGAAATTAGATGAAAATCCAGAAAACAGAAGTGGAGACATCTAATTTGTAAATAGCGAAATTGACTCTAATTACTTTAGTCAAAGACGTAGTTAAAAAAAATTCCCCATCTCTATAAGGCAAGAATATTGCATGCATTAGGGTAGGCTCACTTCTGCGCTTAGCAGTCGGTTTTTCGAATTTGATATGTCTTTTTAAAGGGGATTTCCATCCCTGATATTTAAAAAAAAAAAAAAAAAGGAAAGTAAAAAAAAATATATTCCACATTACCAAACTCGAATGGTTTTCTTCTATTGTTGCTAATTGCCTTGACAATCTGTTTGATTCCTTTGCGGGATAGACTTGTGACAGCTGCAGCCAAACTCTCAGTGATCCCTATCTAAACCTGATGGCGATATGACCACTGGGGCCAATTATTGGACACAGTTGTGACCAACACAACACTGATACAGTTAATGATTGGTTTTAGCTGTAAGGCCTGTGCTGCTCCTAGTGATTGGCTGCAGCAGTCATTTGCAGGCTGAGAAAGGAGCTTCAGAGACTGGATAGGGAGGAGTGATAGGGATCAGTGAGTGACTATGCTTTGTTTTTACAGCCTGGTGCATGCTGTTCTGAATTAAATCAAGATGAGAAACCCCTTGAAGGGCCCATGCAGATAGGTGCATGAGAAATCCGCCGAGGTTCATCCAGAAAACTTGAACTACTTTTTTCTTATTTTCATCCGTTTTTCATCCGCCTCTCCATTTTTTACGTCCATATGACATCTGTATGATGTCCGTGTGATATCTATGACACTAGTCACTTCTCATAGCTGAGCTATGAGTCAGGATAGTCAAGAAGTCTGAGGTTAGAAGCCAGGAGGGTCATAAACAGGAGGAGACAAAAGCGTAGTCAAGTAACATTCCGAGGTCAGCATACGAGGAGGATAGCAGATCAAAGTAGAAGGGATTAAACAGACAGATGGTCAGAACAAGGTCCAAGGTCAGGCAACAAAAGATCAACATACAGAACAGAAGGCACAGAGAGAACAAACCACACTTAGCTAAATGTATGTCTGGCAGAGGTCCGGGAAACACAGCTGTTAAGTAGCATGGCAATCACCTGGGATAATGAACACTTGGAGACAGCCATGCCTCTCAGTCTCAGATTGGACAGCCAAACTGTCTATCAAAGCACTAACAGCTTCAGCACGCTCTTGTACCAAATTGGATGGCTGTCACAGGCAATTGGATGTAGAGAAAAATCGTTCATCTGAACAGTGGTGTAAATAACATGGGTCTGTGTGCTGTCCGTGTGCTAGCCAATCAAAATTCGGAAGTCCTATTTATACTCTCGTCTGCATGAGCCCTTAAAGCTGGTTATACACAGCTAATGTCTGAACATATGACTTGTGTTTCAGAACTAGCCTCGCTATTTGGTTTACTATACATCTATGGACGTCACCTCTACTTTTATGGATATATTCAATCCGCTAAGGGCAGGTAAGTTGGTTTAACACTCTAATATTTCTATGTTATACCGTTGTGTCATATTTAGAGACTAATAATAGCACAAAACTTTTGATATAAAAAATATAAGGAAATATTTCCATTATCATTTATATTAATTAGGCTTTTTTTCTGATCTAATTATCTGCACTGATTAGACATCCCTGTGTAGATAGAGATTACAAAGACAACACACGAACTACGTGTATCTACCACTAGAGGGAGCCGATAGGATTATTATTGAGACAGTATAGGCCATTACAAACTAAACTCTTGGGGGGCTCCTATTGCTGCAGACATGCAAAGTCGCACAGAGTCTGTTTGTATAAATGAGCACAACCTCTATGTTTTTGAGCAGTTTTGAGTTTTTGAGGAGGATTTGGAGGTTTGATTCAGTTTTCAGTCCACAAATGCGTAAAACAATTCTGTATGCACATCCCCTTAGATCTAGACGTTTGCAACATCACCACACATTGCGATCTTCCTGTTACTACTGGTGGAGCTACTGCTTTATCTTGCATGTATCATTTGAAAATATTTTTTTTAAATGGGGTTTTATCGTCATAAAAACAATCTCAGCATTTTCAGCAGTCACAATAAGCTGTTTTCTATATCTTGGCAAGTGTGCTTAAAGTGTAGACTTTGGGAGTTTTTCCCGACATATGTTTTAAAGGGAACCTGTCAGCACGATGTTGTAATGTAAAGTAAATACATGGATGTAATTGGGCTGTAATACTGATTATATTGATACTTTTGGTGTAGAAATCCGCTTTGTCGTTCTTTTATATCACCATCTGAAGTTTTCTGCATCCTCTCTGTGATTCCTCAGCCCCCCTGTCTGCCTCCAGTCTGTGAATGGCCCGCTTCCTCTCTTTAAAGGGACACTGTCACCTGAATTTGGAGGGAACAATCTTCAGCCATGGAGGCGGGGTTTTGGGGTTTTTGATTCACCATTTCCTTACCCGCTGGCTGCATGCTGGCTGCAATATTGGATTGAAGTTCATTCTCTGTCCTCCGTAGTACACGCCTGTGCAAGGTAAGATTGCCTTGTGTAGGCGTGTACTATGGAGGACAGAGAATGAACTTCAATCCAATATTGCAGCCAGCATGCAGCCAGCGGGTAAGGAAAGGGTGAATCAAACACCCAAAAACCCCGCCTCCATGGCTGAAGATTGTTCCCTCCAAATTCAGGTGACAGTGTCCCTTTAAGGTGAAACACCTCATTTGGGTTAAACATGTGCTATCTGACGTTCCTCAACATATAACAAGAATTTGGGAGACACAGACCCTTTCAATAGCTTGTCCATGTATTATACTACACCTCCATATAGACAGTATGCGCCGATCTAACGTTTCTGCAAAAAACGCATCAAAAATGCGAAAAAAACGCATGCGGATTTCTGGCAGAAATGTCCGGTTTTTGTCAGGAAATTTCTGCTAGAATATGCTGACGTGTGCACATACCCTAACTGTATAGAAAGTACTGTAGACTGCACTTTCTATTAGCCTCTTTATGGATGGATGCCTGCTGCCAGGTGTATACCTCATGAGAGTATGCATCTGGCATTGCCCACAAATGTAGTGTACACCGCGCCTTTCTTGTCAACTGCCGAGAGCAGATCAGAGATTATGAACACTTTTCAGCTTTCATCTCGCAGCAGTCAGTGTGTGGGAGGAGACGCAGCAGATGTGACAGCACCATGACAGGGAGAGCTGCAGCTGCAGACATGTTTGTAATTAGATAAAGTTCAATCTGATTTATTCACCCTCACACCACATTGGTTATTTTTTATTACTATTATTATGCTTTGCTTATATAGCGCCATCATACCCCACAACGCTTTACAGACATTATTATCACTGTCCCCATTGGGGATCTAAACGCCCTATCATTATTTTTTGGGATGTGTCAGGAAACCAGAGTATCTGCAGAAAACCCATGCAAACACCTTGCAGATGTGGTCCTGGAATTCAAACCCAGAGCTCCAGCACTGCAAAACAGCAGTTCTAACCACTGTGCCGCCATGCTGTTGCTACCAGTTGCTATGAGATGAAAGCTGAAATGTGATCATACTCATCTCTGCTCTACTCTGAGCACTTTGTAATCACGCACAGCTCTGCAGTGAGACCAGTGAGGAGATCAGACTGTCTGCCATTACATGTCTCACACAGGAGAAAGCCTGCTCTAAGCTACTGTTGGTGCGTACTCTTTTTATTTTTACCCCTGTATGTTGCTGTCTTCTTATGATTTGTCAACATTAAGCAGGGGAAGAATTACATGCCCCAAAAGGCATATAACGCACAGTTGAACTATAACAAACTTTATAAGCTAGAGGATAAATTAAAGAATAAAAAACAAGCTTTACTAAGCTCTGCAGAGATTATTCCATAATGTGACCAGTTTACAATGCTAAAACTGGTGGAATATTTTCCTTAAGAGGTGTAACATATAGAGACCTTATTCAGTGACACATCAGATGTGGTTCTCGTATATATTAGTTCTTTTCTAAAAATTTGCATCTGGAAACACCATCGAGGCACAGTGATCTATTTCTATGAGCATGCAACAAGATCTAATTCTGTCATTGATGTGGCGGCTGTAGTCACCATAGTTCTTCTTTGTTATATGTCCAGTTATCGGATATGGCTAATACCAGTTTTGTCACTTTTCCACTAGGCTCAAGGGATTCTCTGTGTGCAAGATGGCACTGATTCTGCTGCTGGTCATGTCTGTGACGGGACTCACTAACAGTCTCCTGGACAAATACATTCACCTGAACCTACTGAATAAAATCCGGCACAGAGTCCTAGGCTAAGGAGAAGGACAACATGGTTGCTTTTTATAATCATTATTATCATTTTAGACTTATTTTGAGAATATCTTATGCATGTAGTAACTTTTTTACAGACTGACATTTATTATATGGCATTTTGGTGCCTGGTATTTTGATTACTATCAACTCCAAATTGTTTGCAAGTTTTCTTGTTGCAATGGTTTGCTTTGAACAAGGGGAGTTTGCAGGTTACATAGTTCCAGTCACCAGTCTAAAGATGCGTTTACGCTTACTGACGTACGTTTTTAAGTAACCACCAATGGGCGGCCATTTAATAGATTGTTTAGATAGGCCTACCGCACTTCCGATGCAATCGCTAAAAGATCTTTCTGTGCACATCGAACATCATTCTCGGCAGCGCCTTTTGTTTATACAGGTCGACGAGCTACCAAGAACGATGAATTTTCAGGAAGCTTTTTGAGAATTAAAGGTGTATTTCCATCTCCAAGATCCTATCCCAATACGTAGCAGGAGTAATAATAATAATATTAGCAAATACCTCCAATTAGACATATAGTATATTTCTTCTGATAAGCTATGTTGCTTACTCCATGTGTAGGGTATTGCAGTATTTTAGATACCAATGGTTATGACCACTTACAACTAACTGTCACTATATGAATGGTCATAACCATTGATACCTAGGCTTCTACAATGCCCTGCCCATGGTGTAAGAGACATAGTGAATCAGAAGAACTATACTACATTTCTAATTTCAGGTATTTGCTAATATTATTATTATTATTATTACACCTACTATATATTGGGATAGGATCTTGGAGATGGGAATACCCTTTAAAAACCTTGAATCAGGGCCGTAGTGTTCATCATCCTCATGAATGTAGAAGAAGAGGGTCTGAATAATAGTTAATAAAGGAGGAAGAACAAGAGTCTTGAAAATTTGTATTCTACCTCATGGCATTTTCATTGATTCAGTGCTGTTACTCACAATGGTTACATGCAATTATTGAAAGGGCCACATGGAAAACCTTGTGTAGCTGTCTCAGGTCTTATATAGTTCTTTTTTAATTTTAATTAATTATAATTAATTATAAGTGTGTGAAGAAGAAAAAACAACTATATGCCTACCTATTAGATATTAGCATATATTACTTTGTAATTAAGAGCAGGCACAGAATATACTATATTGAAAGCAATAATTTGCTGTCCTTAGGGCACCCTCCCTCCCCAACATGTTTCGCCACATTCATTGTGTCATCAGGGGTCTGAGACACCAACAAAATGGATCATTCAATACTGAATAAGTTCAGCGGGCACATAGTTTATTTTTATATATTTTTTTTCTTCTTCACCCACTTACAGAATTTACATTCATGGCAATATATAAACTTAAAATATGTAATATTTTATATAAAAAAAATATATACAAATTTCCAAATAAAATAAAAGTTAGATCTTAATATAAGGACCTGTTAGTGAAAGGCTGAACTAGAGGGGCCCTTTTAGTAATGCATGGCATTTGGAAATATTTCCCTTCTCAGGAAACCTTTACATTATCTATAATTTTTGAGTTCATGTATTTTTAATTTGTGAACGTGACAAAAGTAAAAATCCTGTATGCATTAGTGGTTATACAACATACATTAAATGAATTTATTCTGGCATCAACTGATACATTGGATAAATGTATTCACTTCAGGTTTTCAGGAAACGTCATAGAAGAACCTTTACATAGAGGAGACCGTTAAAAATTATCTCAAGATTATTGCAGCAAAAATCATCTACTGTCACTCAATTATATTTCTCTTGCCGTACTGAGATTACTTTATATTAGTTGTGTGGCAACAATTGCTCAAAAATCAAAATCGATGTCCAATTCGTATTGCTCAAGTGGAAAGTACCTAGTCTGGAAAAACCGTATCAGCAGACGTTAGTTTCAGTAGGATAAATGGAGGTATCTACTGTATATTACTATATAGGTTTCTATAGTAACCTTTTCTTGTTAGAGATGTATTTAAATTAGGTTTGTGTAATACCCTAAAAATGTTATTCTAATAGGCTCATTACAGCTACAAAACTGCCCTCCAAAAGGCTAAAGAGGGCACTGATGGACACTGAAGACTCGCAGAAGTCCTTACTGCTGATTGACTGAAGGTATATGGTTAATTGCGAATGGACATGACTTAATGAGGACCTGGCACCAAAAATGACAAGTTTTTCTACTAATTTATTTTTTCTGCTCTTGAGTATTTTTTTTAAGCGGCCATATAGTTTCAGAGCTATGGGCATTTTCATATAGTGCTAATATTTTATGGTCTTTTCTGATCGGATATGGCTCACATGACTCTCTGGGGATGTGTATTTATTTGTACCTGTATTATTAATTTGTGAGCAAAGCCGCCTTGAAGAAGACCATAAAAATTAGCACTAAATATAAAGACCCATAATTCTGAAACCGTATGCAGATTAAAAGAAGCACTCCTCCTCCCATCAAAATGTTTATCCTCTTAATAGTTTACTGTCATCATACTATATACATATAGGAGGACAACGGGAGTTTTTAGAAAAAGATATATATTTATTAAAAAACTAGTAAAAAAAAAAAAATATTAACACACAATTAAAAAACACCAATGAAACATACCAGAGGGACATACATGTAGATATATATAAAGTGTGGACCAAATGTAACCATACTCAAAATATGACACAAATAAGATCCTAAATCTCCTAAGCGACCCCCAGGAGCGGAGAAAAATACCTCCTAATGGCAAAACAACCTACACACCCCACGTCCTGCAAGTATAGCCACTGTGGCTGTGTGCATGTGGGAAGGTAATGAATGCAATAAAGGGAGACACATCCTACCGCAAACAAGGGTGGAGATAAAGTGTGTCCCAGGGAACCATATGTGTCTAACACCAAAAATCACTGTAGAAATCTCTCCTGGGACCACACATAAACCAAGGATCTTACCACATGAAGATGCCCCCTGGATTGGGCGCTACCCCCGACGCACGTTTCGCTGCCGTTATACTGCTTTCTCAAGGGGATCCCCTTGAGAAAGCATCCCCTTGAGAAAGCAGTATAACGGCAGCGAAACGTGCGTCGGGGGTAGCGCCCAATCCAGGGGGCATCTTCATGTGGTAAGATCCTTGGTTTATGTGTGGTCCCAGGAGAGATTTCTACAGTGATTTTTGGTGTTAGACACATATGGTTCCTGGGACACACTTTATCTCCACCCTTGTTTGCGGTAGGATGTGTCTCCCTTTATTGCATTCATTACCTTCCCACATGCACACAGCCACAGTGGCTATACTTGCAGGACGTGGGGTGTGTAGGTTGTTTTGCCATTAGGAGGTATTTTTCTCCGCTCCTGGGGGTCGCTTAGGAGATTTAGGATCTTATTTGTGTCATATTTTGAGTATGGTTACATTTGGTCCACACTTTATATATATCTACATGTATGTCCCTCTGGTATGTTTCATTGGTGTTTTTTAATTGTGTGTTAATATTTTTTTTTTTACTAGTTTTCTAATAAATATGTATCTTTTTCTAAAAACTCCCGTTGTCCTCCTATATGTATATCGTTATATGGGGAGTAGCTTGTGAAGTGAGCCGAGATATGTTCTCTGGCCACTGTTCTATTATGAGTCTGGGTTTATTTGGTGTGTCATCATACTATACAGCACTGTGTACTTACAATTGCTAATTTTTCCTTTCTACTAAGCTAATTCTTTTCCATTAGGTCTATGACATCACGTCACGTAAAAACTGACGAGCTGAATCCTTGTAAGCTCTATGTAGAAACAAGAGGTCAATTTTCCCAGCATGACTCATGAGCCACTGCAAAAGTCCCTGACAGGGAGGATAAGAGCAGCTGGGTCAGGAGTTGAAGAGGGGAATGATAAAGGCAGGGACAAGATACTTCCTGTCTCTACATAGAGAAGGGGTCAAGGGGAAAGACAAGAATTAGTAGCTGGGTAGAAATGCAAAATGAGCAATTGTAAGTACACAGTGCTGTATAATATGATGACTGTAATATAGTAAGAGGATAAAAACTTTGATGGGAAGGAGGAGTACTTCTTTAAAAAATATTAAAATAGAATACTCAGAAGAGCTGCATAAATAAAATAACAAAAACTGCCCACTTTGACCTTGTGACAGGTCCTCTTTAATTACCACGATGGAGTAAAAGACAGTCTAACATGATGCCTTAATGCCAATCAGCAGCAGTGACAGGGACCAAATAATTCCAGCAGCTTCTCCACAGAAGTAGAAAGTGTTTTTTTTTTTTTTTTGGGAACCCCACCTGTTATGATGCGGTGGTTTAGGAGCAACATGGAACGAGCTCTGAAGGAAGTGGTAACTGTACTGACCGCAGTCCCTAAGCTCAACACAACACTAGAAGTAGCCGTGGGGTGCTCCTAACTCTCCCTAGGCACCTCGTTACCGCCTATGAGCTAACTACCCCTAAAGATAGAAGCAGGAAAACTATCTTGCCTCAGAGAAAATCCCCAAAGGATAGATTAGCCCCCCACAAATAATGACTGTGAGTGGAGAGGGAAAAGACATACACAGAATGAAACCAGGATGAGCACAGGAGGCCAGTCTAACTTGATAGATAGGACAGGATGGAATACTGTGCGGTCAGTATAAAACACTACAAAAATCCACGCAGAGTTTACTAAAAATCTCCACACCTGACTAAAGGTGTGGAGGGTAAATCTGCTTCCCAGAGCTTCCAGCAAGACAGAATTAATTCATACTGATAACGCTGGACAAACATAGAAGCACAGAACGGATAAGTCCACAAACTGTGAACAGAAAAGAGCAAGCAAAAACTTTGCAGAACTGGTAAGGATAACAGGGAACTCCAAAGAGATGTGAATCCAACCAGGAACCATTTACAAGTGGCACTAGCTGAAGGACAAAGCCAGGCATAAATAGCCGAGCAGAAAAGACGATCAGTGGAAGCAGCTGAAGACAGCTAACTCCAAGGAGCAGCCATACCACTGGAAACCACAAGAGGGAGCCCAAGAGCAGAACTCACAAAAGTGCCACTTACAACCACCGGAGGGAGCCCAAGAGCGGAATTCACAATACCCACCACCATTTGACAGTTTTTGGTGTCAGTTCAGTGCGTATCATTTTACTCAATGGGCCCGAATATCAAAGCCTTCAATCCAGAATTCTGTTGAAAAAGTTTTGAAAGTTGTAAAATTTTGAGTCGGACCAAACTTTTGCGACTTTTGCTGGTTTCACGTCAGTTTCTCCCAGTTGCCCACAAAATGGGGGAAGAAACACCAGGGCGGTAGCTTGTTGAACAATGGCTTTCGCTACACCACAAATATTACTCCAGGAGGGACTGAAGTAAGATTTGTGGTGAGGCGCACCCAGTGGTATACTCCACTCATCCAGTGCTCCTGAGTCATGATGAGGCGTACACCACTTTATGAATCAGGAGAGTATGACTCCAGTATAGCTCTTCATCAAGACCAGCTTGAACAACACTGGTCTTGATGAGTTGGGCCCAATGTTTCTATTGGGGCATCATAATAGATAACTCTTACAGTGACGTTCTCTTGATTGTAAGCAGATGTGATTGTAAATAACTTTTTTTGATTTCCCACTTAATCTCCTGAACACGATCACTCATCTGAGGGAAGAATAGAAATGCTTCATGAAATGATTTACTAAAAAGAAAACTCCATTTTTTGTTCAAGATAAAGTCAACATAAAATGCAGACAAAACCTCATTCAGATGTCCTTTTTCTCGCATACGAGAAAAACGGACCAATTACTTTGATCAGGGCATGATCATAAGAGTGAGTGTCGGAAGAGTAGTCTGAGTGTCGGAAGAGTGGTCTGCGTGTCGGAAGAGTGGTCTGCGTGTCGGAAGAGTGGTCTGAGTGTCATCCGCCTGACTGCCGCCTGTACCTGGCTGTAGAATAGCATGTCACCAGAAAAATGTCACCAGGAGAATGGCACAGACATTGTTTTCGGAGCCTAACGGAGACCACCAGAGTGGCATGTGCTGGATCCGAAAGGATGCTGTGGGGGCGAATCATAGAATGGTAGAGTTGGAAGGGACCTCCTGGGTCATCTGGTCCAACCCCCTGCTCAAAGCAGGATTCACTAAATCATCCCAGACAGATGTCTGTCCAGCCTCTGTTTGAAGACTTCATTGAAGGAGAACCCACCTTCTCTTGTGGTAGCCTGTTACACTCATAGATCACCCTAACTGTCAAAAAGTTTTTACTAATATCTAATCTGTGTCTCCTCCCATTCAGTTTCATCCCATTGCTTCTAGTCTTTCCTTTGCCACCCTTTATTATTTTTAATCAATCCATGCCTAAAACCAAATATTTTCCAGATGGACAACCCCTGTAAGTCTTTTATATGTAGGAATTTTCAGTTTTCTGCTTAGTTTTAGGTTGACGTCTTGTAGACTTAGAGACTGATTACTTCTATAGAGTTATGGCCTCACGTTATAATTAATTCACAACCAAATAACATCATAGCTTGAGGGACTGTACTTTGCTAGATTTATTCATATCTTTCTTATATCCTGATTTTGAACTGTACGTCATTTTTTTCTAGTCTTCATATTAGAAGATAAAAGTCAGAATTCTGCAAGTTTCTCTTAGGGTATGCACAAGTTTCCTTTAAGCACTAAAAATCAACAAATAATGAATGTATGCACAACAATGTCAAAACGACCTGCTGTGCACATACACGCTCCGTCTTTTGAAAATCTGTTAACCGCTTTAGACTGAAAGAAGGCTTTAAAAGAAGTGACCAGACCATTCTTCAGGCGGCTTCTGCTTGTAAACCTCCAATATTTTATATGTAGAATATAAAAAAGAAAACGATGACATAGAATATGCTTCAGGAAAAACACGGCCTCCGATGGATTGCACTGAACTGCCTAGAGATAAGAAACATGCAATTAAAGCAAAGTATTTGTAAAGATATTCTGCATTTGTGGGTAAATAAGTTGCACACCTATACACCTAGGCCAAAATTCTGTGCTCAGGGACTGTCAGAATATGAAATGTATTTTGGCATCATATTTCACAATACCACTATTTATGCTATGGCAGCTTCTCACATTTATTTCATATTAATTTTCTGCCATATATGTGTTTGTTGTCACTGTCCCCAAAACACCAGCATATCTGCCTAATGGCCTGAATTATATATTATCTGTATGGAGAGCTATACAGGTTTCACTGCAGGGTTTTTCTTAATTTTTGAAACACTACATTTTTTGTAATGAAATTCCCACTCTGGGAAATTGAGAATGCTTTTTTTTTTGTTTTCTTTTACGTTTTATTTTACTATAGTCATTCAAGCATTTTATGTATTCCGGCTGATATAATAGTGTGTGCCCTTTATTAAACTGTTATACCCAGGTATTGCTGAGCTGTCACGTATTTCATTAATAGAAGCATGATATTGTAATATTCATTATTATTGAATAAATTAAACTTTCCTATCTGACTGTGTAGCACAATGAGATTTGTTTAATGAAAAAAAAATGCAAAATTATTACTAAATTGTCTATCTTAAAATAACCTCAATGTCATTGTTGATTTTTTTTGAACGCACAGATAAAATCAGGAAGGTCTATGGTCGGTCGCTTCATTTATGTGGACAGTACGCGTAGCATTTTACTTCTGCTTGCACTGATGTACAGGATATTGGACAAGGTAAAATCGACCAATTTGTTGGACAGGATCGGTGAGGAAGCCTTCAATAACAAGAGCAGGAGGAGAACCTGTAATCCCCGAAATCTAAGACACACTGGATAGTTAATGGAACTGTTAGGGAAGTACAGCTGCTGGTGTTGCGGCAGGCTCTGTGTGCTGGCCTGTCAATCATACGACTACAAATCAATTCAAACCCCTGGAATCAGGAGCCACTGCTGATATGCTACTTACATTACTATAGGAGGGTTTCTAGCAAGAGTTACCTAATGCATGCAATGTCACGGTTCAGTATTGGGACATAGATGTAATATCGCAAAAAGGTTGCAATATAGATAAATCCGTATAGAAAGAAGCAAGTGCTTGACTGTCCAGCCTATTGATAAGTGCCAGAGGATGACGCTTGTATGCCTTACACACAGTCTTAACCCATTCCAGATGAATGAAAGTATAAAAATGTCAAGTCTTGTGACTGACAATACACGGTGCACTCACTCATGCCAGTCCTTGAGGGTTCAGATCAAGCAAAGAAGGGTCTGCTGTGAAGTAGATCCATTGCGGGACGGTCCTCCCGTTTGCTCCCTTGACCCATGCTAGTCAGATGGTAGTGCTCTACAGCCAGAAGCGCTCCTGTACCTTGGGACGTACAATTCGTGTGTAGGAAAGAGGTACGACATCACTTGACAAAGGCTTCAGGGTCTCCATGCAGCCACAAGCATTTAGGCCAGTCTCACACGTCCAGATAATTCCGGTACCGGAAAAATCGGTACCGGAATTATCCGTGTCCGTGTGCTTATGTTGAACATCAGTGTGGCACACGTGCAGCAGCCGTGTGCCGACTGAGGACCACACGAACCGTGCAGGAGACAGCGCTAGAGTTAAGCGCTGTCCCCTGCGTGCGGTGCTGAAGCCGGTATTCATCCCTTCTTCCCAGCAGCGTTCGCTGGAAAGAAGGAATGAATAATCTTTTTTTAAATTTATTTTTGTTTTTAAAATAAAGTTGCCGGTAATCTGCCCCCTCCTACCCCCTGTGCGCCCCACCGCTGGCATTAAAATGCTTACCCAGCTCCCTCGGCGCTTACATCCTTTCAGCGTCGCTGCTTGTCCTGTATGAGCGGTCACGTGGTGCCGCTTATTACAGTAATGAATATGCGGCTCCACCCCTATGGGGTGGGAGGGGGCAGATTACCGGTAACTTTATTTTAAAAACAAAGATAAATAAAAAAAAAAGATTATTCATTCCTTCTTTCCAGCAAAAGCTGCTGGAGAGAAGAAATGAATGGGGCTTCAGCACCACACGCGGGGGGGGGGGGGGGGACAGCGCTTACAGTAGCGCTGTCTCCTGCACGGCACACGGACTGCACACGGACAACATCCATGTGCAGTACGTGTTTTACACGGACCCATTGACTTTAATGGGTCCGTGTGATCCGTGCGCTCCCATGAACACTGACATGTCTCCGTGTTTTCCAAATGGACACACGGTCCATGAAAACACGCTGACATGTGCAGAGACACATTGATTTTAATGTGTCTACGTGAGTCAGTGTCTCCGGTACGTGAGGAAACTGTCACCACACGTACCGGAGCCACTGACGTGTGAAACCGTCCTTAGAAGGAAGCACAGTTTTTCTTCCTGAGGGTGTGGCCCATCCAGAAGTAACAGCCTTATATATCCTAAACTATGTCCACATCCAATGAGCGCAACAAAGAGAAGGAAGAGAACTCTGCCAGAAAAGTATGAAGGTGAAGATATAATGAATACAATGTTTAAAAAGTTGAAGTTCTTTTGATTTTAGTTAAAATAAATGAATGAAAAATGAATAAGCACCCGCAGTTGTCCCATATGGCACTTCTATGATTGCTTAAAAAGCAAAAAAAAAAAAAAGGGAAATAATAAAATTAACATGGCAAATTGTAAAATTTGGCAAAAACCAAGTGAAAACCGCGTAAAAATAATGTATGAAGTATGTACAAATTCAGCAGTCGCAGGTCTATATGAATTTCTAATTGCAAAAAATCCCATTTGGTTCATGTTGGGAAATGCAGATCATAAATTAGTTATGCGTGTACAGTGGGGCAAAAAAGTATTTAGTCAGTCAGCAATAGTGCAAGTTCCACCACTTAAAAAGATGAGAGGCGTCTGTAATTTACATGATAGGTAGACCTCAACTATGGGAGACAAACTGAGAAAAAAAAATCCAGAAAATCACATTGTCTGTTTTTTTATCATTTTTTTTGCATTTTATGGTGGAAAATAAGTATTTGGTCAGAAACAAACAATCAAGATTTCTGGCTCTCACAGACCTGTAACTTCTTCTTTAAGAGTCTCCTCTTTCTTCCACTCATTACCTTTAGTAATGGCACCTGTTTAAACTTGTTATCAGTATAAAAAGACACCTGAGCACACCCTCAAACAGTCTGACTCCAAACTCCACTATGGTGAAGACCAAAGAGCTGTCAAAGGACACCAGAAACAAAATTGTAGCCCTGCACCAGGCTGGGAAGACTGAATCTGCAATAGCCAACCAGCTTGGAGTGAAGAAATCAACAGTGGGAGCAATAATTAGAAAATGGAAGACATACAAGACCACTGATAATCTCCCTCGATCTGGGGCTCCACGCAAAATCCCACCCCGTGGGGTCAGAATGATCACAAGAACGGTGAGCAAAAATCCCAGAACCACGCGGGGGGACCTAGTGAATGAACTGCAGAGAGCTGGGACCAATGTAACAAGGCCTACCATAAGTAACACACTACGCCACCATGGACTCAGATCCTGCAGTGCCAGACGTGTCCCACTGCTTAAGCCAGTACATGTCCGGGCCCGTCTGAAGTTTGCTAGAGAGCATTTGGATGATCCAGAGGAGTTTTGGGAGAATGTCCTATGGTCTGATGAAACCAAACTGGAACTGTTTGGTAGAAACACAACTTGTCGTGTTTGGAGGAAAAAGAATACTGAGTTGCATCCATCAAACACCATACCTACTGTAAAGCATGGTGGTGGAAACATCATGCTTTGGGGCTGTTTCTCTGCAAAGGGGCCAGGACGACTGATCCGGGTACATGAAAGAATGAATGGGGCCATGTATCGTGAGATTTTGAGTGCAAACCTCCTTCCATCAGCAAGGGCATTGAAGATGAAACGTGGCTGGGTCTTTCAACATGACAATGATCCAAAGCACACCGCCAGGGCAACGAAGGAGTGGCTTCGTAAGAAGCATTTCAAGGTCCTGGAGTGGCCAGTCTCCAGATCTCAACCCTATAGAAAACCTTTGGAGGGAGTTGAAAGTCCGTGTTGCCAAGCGAAAAGCCAAAAACATCACTGCTCTAGAGGAGATCTGCATGGAGGAATGGGCCAACATACCAACAACAGTGTGTGGCAACCTTGTGAAGACTTACAGAAAACGTTTGACCTCTGTCATTGCCAACAAAGGATATATTACAAAGTATTGAGATGAAATTTTGTTTCTGACCAAATACTTATTTTCCACCATAATATGCAAATAAAATGTTAAAAAAACAGACAATGTGATTTTCTGGATTTTTTTTCTCAGTTTGTCTCCCATAGCTGAGGTCTACCTATGATGTAAATTACAGACGCCTCTCATCTTTTTAAGTGGTGGAACTTGCACTAATGCTGACTGACTAAATACTTTTTTGCCCCACTGTATATACACACAAGTGTGTACTCAATAGATTAAACCAAGTGAATGGATGGTGACCAATTAGTTTTGAACACGTATAAAAAAATTTTTTTAAATTCTGGAATTGGAGAAAATTATTATTTTTTTTTAAAAAAAAAAAAAGCATAACCTTTGATTACATGATTCAACCCTTTAAGGGCTAGACTGCCCAGTGTAAAAATCAACTAGGATTCTATCCTGGACTTTTTTAATATATATTTTTATACAAACATCAATATATACATACCTGCTCAAGAAGCAATGGACACCATCCATTCGCTTGGTTTAATCTATTGAGTACAACACTTATGTGTAAGTACATAGACGCATAACTAATTTAGAATCTACGGTACATTTCCCAACACAACCCAAATGGGATTTTTTGCAGTTAGAATTTTATCTATATTGTAACATTTCTGCAATGTTATATGTGTCCCAATACTAAACCGTGGCATTTTATGCATTAATTCTTGCTAGAAATCCTCCTATAGTAATGTTAGTAGCATCTGTGCAATGGCTCCTGATTCCATCAGCGCAGTAGTGGTTTGAATAGATTTTTAGAACTTATAATACTTACATGTCATATATGTCCCCAGTATGTTAAAATAATATGAAGCAGCCAACCACTTTCAGATACAATCAGGGCAAGATAAAGAATGTGTCCCTTCATACCTCCCAATAATTTGGCCACAACAAGAGCAGCTCTTGCTTTTTCTGGCTGTGCTGTCGACAGGGTGATACTGCTGATGTCATGCTGATTGACAGCCGACTCCCTGCAGTTATGCAGCTGGGAGCTGGCTGTCAATCAGCATGACATCGGCATACACACCCCATCAACAAAGCAGAGTGGAAGAGAAGATGCTGCTCTCTCAACGTGACATCACCAGAAGCCGCAGGGGCGGTCCGTGACTGCTCTGAGCCGGCAGAGATCAGCGATGGGTACAACAGAAACTACCTGCCTGTAAGTTCTTGGATCCCCCCCAAAAGTCCCGGATAACCCCTGTAAAAGCAAACTATACATTACATGGACAAAGTATTTGCCTTGAGGATCAGCTACCAGTTTAACCATACTGGGAGAACTGGTTCTTTCTGCCCATAACAAGGAGTCCACACAACTGTTCTGTTTGTATAACATTTTATTTTTCATCAAAAGTGGTATGCCAATATCACCTTTTCTACAGCCCAAGAATCTACAATTTCAAGAAACAACCCAATAAAAAAAAAAAAAATCAGTAAGCTAAAAAAAAATCCAAAAGAAAAATATGATCTGAACGGTGGAGGTCGATGTAAGATAAACAGTACAAAATAAAAATTTGATGTTATTTGAAGTGCAATACCACTGCATCGATGATGAGATAGAGAAAGAAATAAAAATACTCTATTTTAAACAAACAGTATTTATATATATATAATTATATATATATTTTATTTTATTTATATATTTGTACAGACATTAGACCCAGTGATATCCGCAGTATCGTAAAAAGATATTTACAAATAAGCATTATTTTTTCAAACATTTACATCAGCACCTTAGATAAAAAAAAAAGAAACATAATTTGTCTTATATATTACTTGGTCCCGATGTGGAGAGTATTTGGAGGAAGCTTTACAATGACAACAGACGTAATCTACTTTTATCCACACCCATCTGTCTATCTGATACTTATACAAAAATGAACTTTCTAGCCGAACATCGGAACATAGTACAGGATTGCAGAGTCCCGAGGGGCAGGTCTCAGGGACCACTTTGCCAAGGAGGAGGAGCGTGTTTATGTAAAGCCACATCTCTGCTTGCTGTCCGCAGACATTCCATTGTACATAGGTTTGCATGGACCTCTGGGTAAGGTCAATGTAGCTGTAGGCCTCTGCTCTCAGGGAACAAGTCTCTGAATAAAATGAAGGAGTGAACACATTTCAAAAACACTTTTTTATTTTAATAGAATCCCTTTAAAGTGGACTTGTCATTTGCCAGAAATATGACATTTTTATCTGGTTTAAGTGCAGCTGATCTCCTGAATTTTTTTTTTGTTCCTGGGCAATGGGGTAACTACAATAGGTGGATCAATTACAATCACACCTGGAGCTTACAGGGCTCCTGAAGTCCCCTTTCCCTATATCAAAAGACCAATGCTACTGAAGACTTGCAATAATTGGGGTCCCCCGTTGGAGCTTTTACATTGTGGCCCACGAGCTTCAAATTACGCCACTGTTCCTGCGCCTCTCCATTCCTATGATATGGACCACTCATATACAGGGTGGGCCATTTATATGGATACACCTGGGTGGGCCATTTATAAAGTTGGATCCAAAATGGCCAACTTCAAAATGGCCGCCATGGTCACCACCCATCTTGAAATGTTTCCCCCTCCCATATACTAATGTGCCACAAACAGAAAGTTGATATCACTAACCATTCCCATTTTATTTAGGTGTATCCATATACATGGCCCACCCAGGTGTATCCATATAAACGGCCCACCCTGTATTATTCTAGTCTTGTTTGCCCAGGGGTGCGTAGTTACCAGCACTTATTTGTTTGCATCACGCCCAGTTGTCGAAAAAGACTAGATTTATATGCAAGGAAAAGGCTGTCATTACTCAGGATAGGAAAGTCTCAGGAACAAGAAAAAAAAATGATTCAGGAGAACAAAGGCTTTTAGAGCAGATAAAACAATGTCGCACAAACGGCAAGCGACAGGTTCCCTTTAATAATACTTTTAGCATCAGCCCGACAGAAACCAACATTTTGTAAATATTCAGTATTCATCATGGGCATGTGGCTCTTTTCTTGTGAAAATCATTTGCCAGTTTTGGTACACCCAGACAAGTTCTGTAAATGAGACTGATGTTTGTCTTGCCCTAAAATTATAAACAAAATGTTTAACCCACAAAATGATTATATATATATATATATATATTCCCATTATAAAGAAGAGTTGTCATAGTCAACAAGATTGATGTAAGAGGTTGGTTATTTGCAAACAGCCCAATCTGCGGGTACCAGGTCTGAATTTCCGGACCAGGGCTAATAAATGAATCTGCGCTGCCATGACAGCTCCTCATTAAATTTAGATCCATAAACTGCCCTGACCGTGCGGACTTTAGATGTTTGGGCTGCGTTGTGTCACCTTTCTGCTGGCTCCAGCTAAGCTTGATATGACTTGTCTCTGAATCTGCGGATGATGATAGGATTTTATTGACCAAGGCTGCAATAAACTGTTTGGAATAAAGGAGACCGAATACATTGTAATAACATCGGCCTAACCCGAGGACTAAGTGGGATTCTCGCCCATCTAATGTTATGACTCGTCCCTGACCATCTCTGAAATTTTTTTTTGGGGGGCCCTTGAGACTTCAGTCAATTCAATTGTTCATCCTCACGGGAGATAAGCCACCGCCACAGGCGTCTGTCAGCAGCTTATACCCTATTGAGGACCCAGACACGTATGTGCTGATAAGAAGTGCTCTTCTTAACATGACAAAATGACATTTTCCAGGTGCGTGTTATAATTACGAGGAATAACGCGGCAGTTACAGTGGATTACGTTTAGGGAAATGAGTTTTGTACTCCTAAAACTGGTTGACCGAAGAGTCCACTTTACAGTCTGCAGGTGGTTCCACAACTGCCGGCACAGGCTAGGAGGAGAGAAGTGACCCCAGACCAAGCTGATATGGCCGCAGGACCCAGCGGGGTGCGAGGAGACTGTGTGTTCACCTGCATCTTGTATAACAGACAGTGCAGAGCTGGAGGATACACAGCCCAGCAGGGGCTGCAAAGTTAGAAGCATCTAAAAAGTCGCTATTGTTACATCTGTGTTCTCCAGTCGTCCTGTAATTGGTAAATCTCTCTAAAACTTGGCAGTGTTCCTGGAAATAAAGACAGTTGGCAACCTGCAAAAGATGAGCCAACGGGATATCATAGTTGTGGGGGTATAAAGAAGTGGATCTGGCCAAGTTCTGTTAGTTAAAAGATGACAACTTCAGCCTTATTCTCTGAATGTGGAGTTTGGGGAGCGCCATTCTGCCATCTACCAGCTGCAAGACTGGCACTGTCTACCAGGCAAACTTTTTATGCTCTTACTACTCCAACTATGATATCAGTATCAAAACCAACCTTATTAATGGGCTATATGGGTTATTAAAAGGAATCTGTCTGTAGGTTTTTGCTATGTGATATGAGGACAGCATGTGGTAGGAGTTAAAACACTGAATTCAGCGATGTGTTACTTATCAGGCTGTGTGCTGTTGTTTACTTACAATAAAGGTTTTATCAATAGGAAATTATGACTGTCCTGTCTAGCAGGTGTGTGCCAAGTCATCTGTCTCTGCCCCTCCTGTGATAAGCAGCTCACTGTCAATAGACAATGCACATATACAGCCTGGTCTGGGCGGGGGAAACTTTTAAGCTCTGCTTCATGCTGCATCTAAGAATTCTGATTGTGTCACAACAGCTGCACACAGTAATCTAAGTGATACATCGTTGGATTCAGGGTCTCTACATACATCAGGCTGCTCTCAGATGAGGTAGGAAAAACCTGCTGACAGCTTCCCTTTAAGATCAACATTTACCATTATATAGTAGCGCAGATGTGCCACCAGATCACCTGTATTATGGACGTGTTGTAGGCCCCTCACATCACGCACTTCCCGACACTGAACGTGTCCATTGGTGTGGCCCTTTGGTCTTTGTTAGCTACATTCATCCCTATAATTCCATCCGCCGGAGTCCAAAAAAGACATATCCCATAGTATAAGCTTTTTAAATGCTTTTTAACAGCTATGTCATGGAAACATCTCATGCCAAATGCATTAAAGGGATGCCATTAAAGTGTACCTGCCAGTTCAGATATCTTTTTAGATTAAGCTGCAGCACTTTCCTTGTGTTCCTGTGTGATCCCTCAGAGAGCTAATAACCTGTCTTCTCGGAAAATAGATTTGAGCAGCGAATTCAGAGTAAATGATGAGTCCAAGAGACAGGAGGGGAAGGAATGAATGGAAGGATTGAGTCGGGTATATTACAAAGTTTCTGAAGTTCATTTGTACCATTGATTAATGAAGACGTGGGCACGATTGTTACTCTCTAAAGTCCAGGGGGGACAGATACCAAACAGCCTCTCTTTAATGTTATACCTCGCTGGGGATCCCTGTATATATGGTGAATGAAGACAAATAATGAGATGAGAAGACGGTCTTATAGGTACGAGACCCAGATGTGCAGATACCCAATGCTTTATATATCAGTCAGACTCCTGCCCCTCTAATAATAACATGAAAATCCTAATGAAAGTCATTGAGGCCATAACGTAAATGTATAGGGTAGAGGGAAAAAAATGCTGTGGCTTTTCCAAGTTAAAATATTCTACCAAAGTGATAAATCGCCCATGATTGGTGTTTTGGCACAGAACCGTCTGATCTCTTAGCAGCAGTGGACGCGTGCTCTGTTCCCACGAGGACATACGTATAAGCTTGTACACACTGGACGTCTACATTCTACTGAAATGACCCGTTTGGTTGTTTTTCTCCATTTTATTTATATTGTAGTAGAAGCTCAAAAGACATGAGAAGCATTAATGATAGGAATACATTTATCAAATAAAAAAAGAGAATTTCTAGATGCTGGAATTACAGGAAGCTGCTGTGCTGATCAGCCCTGCGTATAGGACAGTGTCCATCTATGTGTACATTAATACTTTCTGTGACCTAGAAAGGTACGGCTGTTCCTTATTTGTATCCAAAATATGATCTAGAGGTTAGTTATCCTTTTTCTATACCATACATATAGCATTCATCTGATATATAGCAGTGACACTTGCTTAACATCTTGTGCAATCTGTGCAGTGTATTCTCTCTATACTTAGGCTTTATTTCGGACGATTCCGCTCGCTCATCACTGTAATGGTCTGACATATTTTGTCGTTTCCAGAAGTACCGCTGCCACACCGGTAACAGCTTCCTCCCCATTCATTTTTATAGACACGATGGCTAAGCCAGTTAGCCAAAAGTATCAGCAACATCAAATAAATTATTTGCCTCCTCATTGCAGCATCCTTTCTCCCTTGATAAAACTTCTTTCGATATCTCATACTACTGTGCAAACCTTTTGCCACTTTTGTCTAACTCATGTCACCGATGATGAACGTTCGCCCTGGCGCTGACCAAACTCTTTCACCGCTAGTCAACATCTCGTGTGGAGGTGACAGACCATAGACCGTCATCCTTTTTCCACTGACCCCTCATGTTATCACATGCTGGGTCGTCGTCACCTCAAGGGGGATGCTTAACTACGTGACATTTCGGTAACCGCCTGCAGTTGAGCTCATCTGTACAGAACAGACATGGACAGGTGAACTGTCATTTTCATTTTGCCCAGCAGAATTCTATCATTTTAATGTTAAGACTGATTTCCAAACAATTCGTCAAGTTCTTGCATCCACTCGTCTCCAGGTCCTCTGCCCATGATGGAGTCTACTAAGTCAGTACCATCCGTTAGACCTGAAAATGGACCGCTTGCATCGGTATAACTGTACGACATGTCCTGACCAGGATTACGGTCGTAACCCTGACTCTGGCTGCTCTGGGGGAAGTTGCCACCAGGTAATTGCTGCGTTTGGGCCTGATTAAAACTGGCCATACTGGGAACGCCAGGGTTCATATTGGGCATCATCTGTCTGGTTTGATTGGGGACTTGCTGTCCAGGCAATGACGGCATCATTTGTCTGCTCATTGCTGGGTTTAGGGCTCTCACTGTTCCCGTACTATCAACAACAGTTTGACCGAGTCCTTGCTGAAAATGCTGCTTGCTGATTCGTGACTGCCCAGATGGCATCGGATAGCCTGATCCATTGTTATAAGCCCCCATTTCCCCACTAGTTCTCATTCCTTGTAATCCACGCTGGGGCCAGTTTTGTGCACCCTGGGGTATGGGTGTCATCATGTTTTGCAGTCTTGGGGCCTGAGCTCTGGTCATAGGTTGCCCTACCGGCCCTTTCATCTGCTGATGTTGTTGAGTCATTACAGAGTTTACAAGCATATTCTGACCAAATCCACCGACCATTCCCATGGCAGAACTGGGCTGCCGCGGGCCTTGCACAGCACTATGGGCCATGTTAATGCTGTTTTGGTTTGGGTGCTGCATCATTTGGTTTATTCCCGTGTTCATGCTGTACATGCCCGGCTGCCCCGGTGACGTGTTGCTGTACGGAGCCATCCCCATCTCTGGCTGCAGTGGTCCGGTAGGCATAGTGGCGGGATTTTGTGATGGACCCATAGAGAGCATACCGGTATTCTGTGCCATCATTCGGGATGCTCTCATATTCTGAAGAGCTGCTTGGTTCCTTGCGACTGCAATGTCCTGTGGAGAGCCTACAACAAGAAGAGAGAGCAGGAAGTTATGGCAACTAGATATCCAAACGCAAAAAAAAGGCATTATATTTAGTGATGAGCGAGTATACTCGTTGCTCGGGTGACCTCCGAGTATTTTTGTTTGCTCGGAGATTTAGTTTTCATCGCGGCAGCTGAATGATTTACAGCTACTAGCCAGTCTGATTACAGGTGGGAGTTGCCTGGTTGCTAGGTAGCCCCACATGTAATCAAGCTGGCTAGTAGCTGTAAATTATGAAAACCAAATCTCCGAGCAGTCATAAATACTCAGAGGTCACCCAAGTGTGCTCGGGATAACCCGAGCAACGAGTATACTCGCTCATCACTAATTATATTCATTCATTATGAGACAGGTTATATGCACATCAGGATCTGACTGTATACTCTCTGTAATGTAAGAACAAGCACGGTAGGATATTACATGTAATATGACAATATCTAAATAAACATATTAGGCACTAATGAGATCTTAAAGGGAACCTGTCACCAGATTTTTGTTATGTATTCTGAGAGTAGCATGATATATGGGCTGAGAAACTGATTCCAAAGAAGTGTCACTTACTAGGCTGCTTGTTGCTCTTTCAATGGTATAGTATTATCAGCAGGAGATAGCAGTACAGGACTAGGTGTCTCGTGCCTCCTAGTCAACTGTAACCCCGCCCCGGGCCGTACTGGCCATCTGGCAATTCTGGCAAATGCCAGAAGGGCCTGTCTGGTCATGGGCTGCCTTGTCTGCTCTGGTGTTAGCAGAATCTGTGTTCTCAAGACAGCCATACTGTTAAGAGTTGTGACGGAGCACAAAGTCGCTGACTCCGTCACTTACCCCAGCAGGCCACAGGTATGATTAGAAATATTGGTCTTGCAGTAAACCTTCTTTTATTCCATCCAGGGTTATATTAGTAATATATTCTATCTGGTGCTTGGGGATGGGGACCGCATGGGCCTGTGTGATTTCAAATGCCAGGGCTGAATTTCAGCCCCAGTCCGTACCTGATGTCCCCTCCACATAGCCACATTAGCAGCTTTCTGTCAATGTACAGTGTAGACAGAAAGCTTTCAATCATTGGTGTGAGTGGGGTAATACTGAGCTCAGCATTCTGAGTACTGCTACATCTGCAGCAGAGAAAGCAGTGATTGTATCAAAATAAGAGCATGCAGATCAGTAAGACATCGCTGGAATCAGGGTCTCTGCCTCTACATGATACTGCCATCAGATTACCTAACACAAACCTGATGACAGATTCCTTTTAATAAGTATTATACAGGACCATAAACCACAAATCTATTCATTTTTTCTAGCTGCCTTAATTGGGTGATTCACTGAAGGGTTGAACATTTATTTATAGGATAGCTACCTCCTACTCATGGGCTGGATTTCTTTCCTTTGCATCTTAGTGACTTCAAGAGTAACCATGGTTTTACATTTTATTCCATAAATCAATAGTACACATGACAATAACGAGCTTTGTAATATACAGTGGGGCAAAAAAGTATTTAGTCAGTCAGCAATAGTGCAAGTTCCACCACTTAAAAAGATGAGAGGCGTCTGTAATTTACATCATAGGCAGACCTCAACTATGGGAGACAAACTGAGAAAAAAAAATCCAGAAAATCACATTGTCTGTTTTTTTATAATTTTTTTTGCATATTATGGTGGAAAATAAGTTTTTGGTCAGAAACAAACAATCAAGATTTCTGGCTCTCACAGACCTGTAACTTCTTCTTTAAGAGTCTCCTCTTTCCTCCACTCATTACCTGTAGTAATGGCACCTGTTTAAACTTGTTATCAGTATAAAAAGACACCTGTGCACACCCTCAAACAGTCTGACTCCAAACTCCACTATGGTGAAGACCAAAGAGCTGTCAAAGGACACCAGAAACAAAATTGTAGCCCTGCACCAGGCTGGGAAGACTGAATCTGCAATAGCCAACCAGCTTGGAGTGAATAAATCAACAGTGGGAGCAATAATTAGAAAATGGAAGACATACAAGACCACTGATAATCTCCCTCGATCTGGGGCTCCACGCAAAATCCCACCCCGTGGGGTCAGAATGATCACAAGAACGGTGAGCAAAAATCCCAGAACCACGCGGGGGGACCTAGTGAATGAACTGCAGAGAGCTGGGACCAATGTAACAAGGCCTACCATATGTAACACACTATGCCACCATGGACTCAGATCCTGCAGTGCCAGACGTGTCCCACTGCTTAAGCCAGTACATGTCCGGGCCCGTCTGAAGTTTGCTAGAGAGCATTTAGATGATCCAGAGGAGTTTTGGGAGAATGTCCCATGGTCTGATGAAACCAAACTGGAACTGTTTGGTAGAAACACAACTTGTCGTGTTTGGAGGAAAAAGAATACTGAGTTGCATCCATCAAACACCATACCTACTGTAAAGCATGGTGGTGGAAACATCATGCTCTGGGGCTGTTTCTCTGCAAAGGGGCCAGGACGACTGATCCGGGTACATGAAAGAATGAATGGGGCCATGTATCGTGAGATTTTGAGTGCAAACCTCCTTCCATCAGCAAGGGCATTGAAGATGAAACGTGGCTGGGTCTTTCAACATGACAATGATCCAAAGCACATCGCCAGGGCAACGAAGGAGTGGCTTCGTAAGAAGCATTTCAAGGTCCTGGAGTGGCCTAGCCAGTCTCCAGATCTCAACCCTATAGAAAACCTTTGGAGGGAGTTGAAAGTCTGTGTTGCCAAGCGAAAAGCCAAAAACATCACTGCTCTAGAGGAGATCTGCATGGAGGAATGGGCCAACATACCAACAACAGTGTGTGGCAACCTTGTGAAGACTAACAGAAAACGTTTGACCTCTGTCATTGCCAACAAAGGATATATTACAAAGTATTGAGATTAAATTTTGTTTCTGACCAAATACTTATTTTCCACCATAATATGCAAATAAAATGTTAAAAAAACAGACAATGTGATTTTCTGGATTTTTTTTCTCAGTTTGTCTCCCATAGTTGAGGTCTACCTATGATGTAAATTACAGACGCCTCTCATCTTTTTAAGTGGTGGAACTTGCACTATTGCTGACTGACTAAATACTTTTTTGCCCCACTGTATCTTATCAGAGAAATCTGCCGCTTTCTCCTGAATAGATCTTTCACTCTCCATTCATGGGTAAAGTCTGTATTCAGAGGAGATGACAGTTGGTGCTTTAACAATTCTATGGAGAGTGGTGTATGGAGGACACAGAGGCAAACACAAGTTTTCCTGAAACAACAATTACAGTTCTCCATAGAACTTCATGGGCACCAAATGTCATCTCTCATCTCAGTAATCTGAATATCTGTGCTCACTGAAAACACATTTTCTCCGTGAACTGAGAATTTTGAAAATGAGTGATTAGTTTAAGAGGAGAATGAAGCAGATTTCTCGTACAATATATATTATAAAGTGTTATATGTTCAAGTGTTCTATTGATTTATGGAATAAAAATAATATGATGTTTATGCTTTAAATAATTTTTTATGGAGATGAAAGTTGGTCCTTTTAAAATTCCAAGTAGAGAGAAGGGGAAGCTAGAGGGAGACACAGATATTCTTCTGCAAGTTCTCCTGAAATAACTAGTTCTCCGTGGAACTTTATGAGCACCATCTGTCATATCCTCTCAGTAATGGGAAAATCTTTATTCACTGAAGACAGATTTTACTCATCAACTGAGAATTCTGAGAACGAGTGATGAATCCGGGAGGAGAAAGAAGCAGGTTGCTCTAATAAGATATATTACATACCTGTTAATTTTCACATGTATTATTGATTTATGAAAAAAAAATGAAAATGACAGTTTCATGATACTCTCACCATTTTATGACATACATTACTTGTACATTCAAATGTTACTTGGAAATCCTCACAAATATAAGTAAAGACAGACCAATCAATACCACATCTGGTATCTGCCCGGCGCTTTAGTGAATTAAGCATTGTCCTGCACATTCAGGCCTATTGAAATGTCATTCTCTAGCTACCAATCAATGAGCTATCAATAATACTGTCAGGAAGAATATACTGAATCCTGAATAGCAATGTCGCCATTTTCCAGAAGTTTAAGATGCATGTGGAGGAGGAAAAAAAAGAGAAAAATCCATATAATATGAAAATTGCATGTTACACTGGGGTTAAGATGTGTAGTCAACCATGTTTAACCTTGTTCAATATAGTAAGTGACAAGCCACATGTGAACGTGTCAGTGCCAGGCGTCATGTAAGGCGGTGAGACAAGTGTTTCTCCATAGCGTGCGCTTACTATGTGTATATATCACATACGCAGCCCTGACTGATCTGCTGTCAAGTATCACATGAATTAGGTTTGGCACAGACAAGCACATTTATTTGAATGGATTCACTATCACATATGGTAAATAGGCACAATGAACTTAATATATCAGGAATATAATGAAAAACTAAAAATAAATAGGCTGCCAGCCATCTGCTTCTTTGGATTGTTTTTATATAATAATAAAAGATACCTGAAGCTAAAGCTCTAGTATTTAAAGAGTTATTCACTATTGGACAGCTCCACTGCCCATCATGGAATAAAAAAACTGCATAGTTACCTCTCAGGGAGGTGCTGTTCCCCCGATCGCAGCCCTGTGTTCCCCCGATCGCAGCCCTGTGTTCCACCGATCGCAGCCCTGTGTTCCCCCGATCGCAACCCTGTGTTCCCCCGATCGCAGCCCTGTGTTCCCCCGATCGCAGCCCTGTGTTCCTCCGATCGCAGCCCTGTGTTCCCCCGATCGCAGCCCTGTGTTCCTCCGATCGCAGCCCTGTGTTCCCCCGATCGCAGCCCTGTGTTCCAATGATTGCAGCCCTGTGTTCCCCTGATCACAGCCCTGTGTTCCCCTGATCGCAGACCTGTGTTCCCCCGATCGCAGCCCTGTGTTCCACCGATCGCAGCCCTGTGTTCCCCCGATCGCAGCCCTGTGTTCCCCCGATCGTAGCTGTGTTCCCCTGATCGCAGCCCTGTGTTCCCCCGATCGCAGCCCTGTGTTCCCCCGATCGTAGCTCTGCGTTCCCCTGATCGCAGCCCTGTGTTACCCCGATCGAGGCCTGTGTTCCTCTGATCGCAGCCCTGTGTTCCTCTGATCGCAGCCGTGTGTTCCACCGATCGCAGCCCTGTGTTCCGCCGATCGCAGCCCTGTGTTCCCCCGATCGTAGCTCTGTGTTCCCCTGATCGCAGCCCTGTGTTCCCCCGATCGCAGCCCTGTGTTCCCCCTATCGTAGCTCTGCGTTCCCCTGATCGCAGCCCTGTGTTACCCCGATCGAGGCCTGTGTTCCTCTGATCGCAGCCCTGTGTTCCTCTGATCGCAGCCCTGTGTTCCCCCGATCGCAGCCCTGTGCTCCCCTGATCGCAGACCTGTGTTCCCGCGATCGCGCCCTGTGTTGCCCTGATTGCAGCCCTGTGTTCCCCCGATCGCAGCTCTGAGTTCCCCTGATTGCAGCCCTGTGTTCCCCTGATCGCAGCCCTGTGTTCCCCCAATCGCAGCCCTGTGTTCCCCCCAATCGCAGCCCTGTGTTCCCCCGATCGCAGCCCTGTGTTCCCCCGATCGCGGCCTGTGTTCCCCCGATCGCAGCCCTGTGTTCCCCCGATCGCAGCCCTGTGTTCCCCCAATCGCAGCCCTGTGTTCCCCTGATCGTAGCCCTCTGTTCCCCCGATCGCAGCCCTGTGTTCCCTTGATCGCAGCCCTGTATTCCCCCGATCGCAGCCCTGTGTTCCTCCGATCGCAGCCCTGTGTTCCCCTGATCGCAGCCCTGTGTTCCCCCGATCGCAGCCCTGTGTTCCCCAGCGGTCATGTGACTTTGTTAAGTCACATTACCACTGCAACCAATAAACAAGCTTTACAGCGGATGAAGGAACAGTAAAGGCTGGAGACAATCAGAGATTGATCAGAGGAACAGCTCCAGTCTGGGAGGTAATGCACTACAGCAAAGCTGAAACTTTTTTTAGAGGTGCTAAAGAGATTCTCTGGGAAAAAATGAAGATAGAAGATGTTAATATAAATTCCTAAATACCTTTAATTTGTAAATCACGTTTGTTTAGTCTAGAGTTGTAATCACTAGAGAGTGAGAATTCATGCTGTCTTTTTTACACTGCCAGAAACAATGTTCAAATGTTAGCGGGACAAGTGCCAGTGAGCATGTGCAGTAGGATGCTCCGCTGCTGTGACCTGGAGATGTGGGTACCGTGTTCTGTCAAGTTATATGCAGGACACAGCAGCGGAGCTCACTGCTGCACATGCTCATAGAAGCCTGAGCTGTCCTAACGTTTAAAGGTGTTGTCCACTACTCAGACAACCCATTCCGAATCCCTAAGTTTCCATCTTGTGTTATAGTAACACTTAGGCCGCCGTCACACATGCGAGTTTTACGGACGTAAGAGCGCAGAATCTACGTCCGTAAAACTCGCAAAAAATACGGCACAATTATTCTCTATGCCCCTGCTCCTATTTGCCGTATTTTACTGATCAGTATTATACGGCTTTCTACGGCCGTACAAAATCGCAGCATGCTGCGTTTATCACCGTACTGCGCAAGAAATACGCCAATGAAAGTCTATGGAAGCGTGAAAAATACGGATTACACACGGACAAGCAGTGTGACTTGCGAGAAATACGCAGCGCTGTTAGAGAGAAAAGCCGGTAATTCAGTGCGGTGTACAGTAAAATCACACTGACAGCTTCCAGTCCAATAGATATAATAAATGTGTACACATAGAATAGGTATATATATATATATATGTCAGTGAGACACATATATGTATATATATTAATATTTATTCCAGCGCTATACAGCTTGAAAGCCGGTAATTCAATTACCGGCTTTTTCTTTCTCCTTCATAAAACCCGACATGATTTGAGACATGGTTTACATACAGTAAACCATGTCTTCTCTCCATTTTTTTTTGCAGATTCCACACTACTAATGTCAGTAGTGTGTATCTGCAAAATTTGGCCGTTCTAGCTCTTAAAATAAAGGGTTAACTGGCGGAAAAAATTGGCGTGGGCTCCCGCGCAATTTTCTCCGCCAGAGTAGTAAAGCCAGTGACTGAGGGCAGATATTAATAGCCTGGAGAGGGTCCACGGTTATTGGCCCCCCCCTGGCTAAAAATATCTGCCCCCAGCCACCCCAGAACAGGCACATCTGGAAGATGCGCCTATTCTGGCACTTGGCCACTCTCTTCCCATTCCCGTGTAGCGGTGGGATATGGGGTAATGAAGGGTTAATGCCACCTTGCTATTGTAAGGTGACATTAAGCCTAATTAATAATGGAGAGGCGTCAATTATGACACCTATCCATTATTAATCCAATTGTAGTGAAGGGTTAAATAAAACACAAACACATTCTTTAAAATTATTTTAATGAAATAAAAACAATGGTTGTTGTAGTATTTTATTCAACGCCCAATCCAGTCACTGAAGACCCTCGTTCTGTGAGTAAAGAAACATAATAAACCAACAATATACTTACCCTCCGCAGATCTGTAACGTCCAACGATGTAAATCCTTCTGAAGGGGTTAAAACATTTTGCAGCAAGGAGCTGTGCTAATGCAGGCTGCTCCTCGCTGCAAAACCCCAGGGAATGAGGCTAAAAATAGATCAATGATCTATATTTAGCATCATTTGCGGTGAGGCGCCCTCTGCTGGCTGTTCATAGATCGTGGGAAATTACCTAGAAAGCCAGGGAGCCAGGGAGCTTTCTAGGTAATTTCCCACGATCTATGAACAGCCAGCAGAGGGCGCCTCACCGCAAATGATGCTAAATATAGATCATTGATCTATTTTTAGCCTCATTCCCTGGGGTTTTGCAGCGAGGAGCAGCCTGCATTAGCACAGCTCCTTGCTGCAAAATGTTTTAACCCCTTCAGAAGGATTTACATCGTTGGACGTTACAGATCTGCGGAGGGTAAGTATATTGTTGGTTTATTATGTTTCTTTACTCACAGAACGAGGGTCTTCAGTGACTGGATTGGGCGTTGAATAAAATACTACAACAACCATTGTTTTTATTTCATTAAAATAATTTTAAAGAATGTGTTTGTGTTTTATTTAACCCTTCACTACAATTGGATTAATAATGGATAGGTGTCATAATTGACGCCTCTCCATTATTAATTAGGCTTAATGTCACCTTACAATAGCAAGGTGGCATTAACCCTTCATTACCCCATATCCCACCGCTACACGGGAATGGGAAGAGAGTGGCCAAGTGCCAGAATAGGCGCATCTTCCAGATGTGCCTGTTCTGGGGTGGCTGGGGGCAGATATTTTTAGCCAGGGGGGGGCCAATAACCGTGGACCCTCTCCAGGCTATTAATATCTGCCCTCAGTCACTGGCTTTACTACTCTGGCGGAGAAAATTGCGCGGGAGCCCACGCCAATTTTTTCCGCCAGTTAACCCTTTATTTTAAGAGCTAGAACGGCCAAATTTTGCAGATACACACTACTGACATTAGTAGTGTGGAATCTGCAAAAAAAATGGAGAGAAGACATGGTTTACTGTATGTAAACCATGTCTCAAATCATGTCGGGTTTTATGAAGGAGAAAGAAAAAGCCGGTAATTGAATTACCGGCTTTCAAGCTGTATAGCGCTGGAATAAGTATTAATATATATACATATATGTGTCTACTGACATATATATATATATATATATATTCTTTTCTTTTTGGGACACATGGATCACTTCTATAGCGGTATGTTGGTTTTGCAAGCCTGCGAGAAAACCACGCAGTACGGATGCCATACGGATTACATACGGAGGATGCCATGCGCAAAAAACGCTGACACAGCCTGCCTACGGAGGAGCAACGGACCATTTTTTTTGGGACTTTTCAGCGTATTACGGCTGTAATATACGGACCGTATTGTTTTACGCTGTGTGTGACGCCGGCCTTACACTCACCTCCGGTGCTGGCGCCATCCACTGCCTCTCACTGTTATGTCACGCAGTCCCTGTGGCGCTGGCTTCATTCTCCCACACGATAAGAGGAATCACATGCATCCAGAGGAAGTGAGAACTGCTGCTTCTGATCTTTCACTTCCTCCGAATGTATGTGATTCCTCTGATGGCGGGGAGAGTGAAGATGCCACTGGTTGGCCACAGGGACCGCGTGACATAACAATGTCATGAGAGCCCTGGGACAACCAGAGCCGACACTGACAGAAATGGCACCAGCACTGGAGTCGAGTATAGCTGTTATTACAAGGCAGAAACATAGGGTTTCAGTAATAAACAACACCTTTAAGGACAGGTGTCTGTCACTGTAACAAGATGGAGGCTATTTTCATTTACTATAGTAATTAGCTCCCTAGATAAAACATATGTGATTTGCTAATTAAAAGTACTGAGTTAGGATGCAGTGGAGTTTTAATGACTCTGGTTATTAATTGATTTTAAAATGGAAAACACTACAAAAAGCACCGCTATATGTGACTGGATAGAGTGGCGCAGTATAAAACCTCTATAGTAGGTGCAGGAGACAGCAGTATCTCCAGAGCCGGGTCCCTTTGCCACAAGAGCAGACGCCAGTATTTTATACGCCATATGCTCCCTGTCACAGATTTGCATTGGGACGTAGGAGGTTAAAGCTACGCCTCAGGCACAGGACAACGCGCATTCTGGCACAGTACCTATGTCCTTTACCAATGAAAACCACCAATAGTTTTCGGTACATGTATGTAGGCCGTTACTGCACACATGATTTGTCACAGTCTTCGTGGCGCACAATAGTACAATAGTAACTCTGCTTCCATAATACAGGATGAGCTGAGGGAGGAAACGTCAGACGCAGAGCAGGGTGATTGACGCCGCTGTCTTGGTGTCTCTGGGTGGCATAAAGATATAGGCAGAGCAGCAGGCTTTATCATGACATGATGAATTCTTATTATCCAGGGGCTGGATAGGCCTGATCTATGCAGTAATCCCAGCGGCAGCTGAGAGGTCAGGAGCATCAATCTTGGCTTTACTACTTCCAGATTGCAGAATGTGTGTGACATGCGGTCAGGATAACTTATACAGGGAGCAGACACAGGTGTCATTGCTCCTGTGCGGCCATATCTCTACAGCCATTGTGAAGATAACCGGCCTCCATTAATACCACAGGCTTCTGTTTTATTTTACAACCATTTTTTTCATGGAAGAACAATATAGTTTACCCTGCACTTTATCTTTTCTAGCCGAAACATACAGCTGACCAGTAAAACACAAGGCTTCAGAGGACCGTTTTCTGAATGACTTGTTCATGGCTGGTGTCTGAAGACTCTCGCCTTGGACGACAAAGGGTTAAAATGACAAATCATCAATGGCTCGCTACTGTTATGTGTGGCCTTGTCTAGACTTTTATTGATAGGCTGGAGATCTGTCATTGGGCATGAATGACTTTGTAAATGCGGCAATAATCCACAGCTGAAAAAAATCCTTCACGGCAGATGAACTTTTCCATATATCTTTGCCATCAGTGTACAACTGTCATACTCATTCATGTGATGAGGCTATGGGTGGGAGAAAATAATTTACATCGCTAGTGTGTGGCAATATCAAATTTCATTACAGAAATGTCTTACAATTTTCTTAATGGAGCAAATAATTAATTATGAATTTTGTTAGTGCATATCTTAAAGGGATTGTCCACCGTTCAGACAAGGGCTGGCGTCAGCACCCGGCACACCAGGGCAAGTGTCAGGGCCCTCAACAGGCAGGGGGTCCACTCGCCATCAGGGACACCGGCGAGCTATGGGGGCCCGGTGCCTGTGCCAGTGTCCACAAGTGGGCCCTCCCCGCTTGCTCCAGTACTTGCGATAGTCACCTCTGCTTGCTCCACCGATGCGGTGTCTTCCGCGTCCTGTGACTATGACATTCAGGTGAGTGGGTGCGATGACATCAAGTCTGTGCACCCTCTGCCTGAGCAGTCACAGAGTAGAGAGCAGGAAGACGCTAACGCTGAGGAGTCCGGAGCAGAGCAGCGGCCGCGAGGAGAGGTGAGTATTTAATTTTTTTATCATTTCTTTTTTAATGTTTGGAAAATCTTATGGGACAAATTACATATGGAGCATCTTATGGGGTCAATTACATATGGAGCATCTTATGGGGTCAATTACATATGGAGCAGTATATGGGGTCAATTACATATGGAGCATCTTATGGGGTCAATTACATATGGAGCATCTTATGGGGCCAATTACATACGGAGCATCTTATGGGGTCAATTACATATGGAGCATCTTATGGGGCCAATTACATATGGAGCATCTTATGGGGTCAATTACATATGGAGCATCTTATGGGGCCAATTACATATGGAGCATCTTATGGGGTCAATTACATGTGGAGCATCTTATGGGGTCAATTACATATGGAGCATCTTATGGGGCCAATTACATATGGAGCATCTTATGGGGTCAATTACATATGGAGCATCTTATGGGGTCAATTACATGTGGAGCAGTATATGGGGCCCATAATATATGGAGCATCTTATGGGGTCAACTAGATGGTGACCCGATTCTAACGCATTGGGTATTCTAGAATATGCATGTTCCCGTAGTATATTGCCCAGCCACGTAGTATATTGCCCAGTCACGTAGTATATTGCCCAGCCACGTAGTAGATTGCCCAGCCACGTAGTATATTGACCAGCCACGTAGTATATTGCCCAGTCACGTAGTATATTGCCCAGCTACGTAGTATATTGCCCAGTCACGTAGTATATTGCCCAGTCACGTAGTATATTGCCCAGTCACGTAGTATATTGCCCAGTCACGTAGTATATTGCCCAGTCACGTAGTATATTGCCCAGCTACGTAGTATATTGCCCAGTCACGTAGTATATTGCCCAGTCACGTAGTATATTGCCCAGTCATGTAGTATATTGCCCAGCCACGTAGTATATTGCCCAGCCACGTAGTATATTGCACAGCGACGGAGAATGCAGCACAGAGCCACGTAGTATACAGGCTTAAAATAAAAAATAAACATATACTCACCCTCCGAAAGCCCGTTGAAGTCCTGGCCCTGTGTGTGGTGCAGGCGGCAGCTTCCGGTCCCAGGGTTGGTATGGGCGCAGGACCTGTGATGACGTTGCGGTCACATGACCGTGATGTCATGGCAGGCCCTTCTCGCAGGACCTGTGATGACGCCGCGGTCACATGACCGTGACGTCATGGCAGGTCCTTCTTGCATACCATCCTTGCCACCGGAACCTGCCGCTTGCATGGAGCGGTCACCGGAGCGTCGCGAGGAGCGGGAAAGGCGGCGGAAGGTGAGTAAATAATGATTTTTTATTGTTTTAATTATTTTTAACATTAGATCTTTTTACTATTGATGCTGCATAGGCAGCATCAATAGTAAAAATTTGGTCACACAGGGTTAATAGCAGCATTAATGGAGTGCGTTACACCGCGGCATAACGCGTCGCTAATTGGTCGTGGCTGTTTTGCCACGACCAATCAGCGAGTTGGATTTCCGTGACAGACAGAGGCCACGACCAATGAATATCCGGGACAGACAGACAGACGGAAGTACCCCTTAGACAATTATATAGTAGATTATATATGGAGCATCTTATTCAGCCAATTACATATTAAGCATCATATGGGGCCAATTACATATGGAACATTTTATGGGGTCAATTACATATGGAGCATCTTATGGGGCCAATTACATATGGAGCATCTTATGGGGTCAATTACACATGGAGTATCTTATGGGGTCAATTACATATGGAGCATCTTATGGGGCCAATTATATATGGAGTATTATATTGGGCCCATTCTGTATGGAGCATTATATGGGTCTCATTATTCTGTATGGAGAACTGTGGAGCCCATAATACTGTATGGAGCAATATATGAGGCTCATTATTCTGTATGGAGCAATATGTAGGGTTCATGATTCTGTATGGAGCATTATATGCGACTCATTCTGTATGTAACATTATATGGAGCTCATTATTCTGTATGGAGAACTACACTGTCCGGTTTCTGAGCTGTTGATATCACTCATGTAATGTAAGAAGTAAGTGAAATATTTGGCATTGTACTATACTTATAGTTCTCTGCTGTATCTAACATAGTAACATAGTAACATAGTTAGTAAGGCCGAAAAAAGACATTTGTCCATCCAGTTCAGCCTATATTCCATCATAATAAATACCCAGATCTACGTCCTTCTACAGAACCTAATAATTGTATGATACAATATTGTTCTGCTCCAGGAAGACAATATCTGCTCCAGGAAGACAATAAAATCTGTGCATCATGAATTGTGGTATGTGCTAAAGGGGCCCACTGAGACTTATTCGCCTGGGGCCCACGAAAACCTGGAGCTGGCCGTGATTCAGACAACGCCTTCTGAATCTCTAAGCTTCCTCTCAATAAAATAATAACACTGATACTCCCCTCTGGTGTGGCCACCGATACAGCGGTGTCAGCACTGTCTCTCTTGGGGCTCGCGAGACATTGTTAGGTCATGTGATCCCTGCTGCCAATAATCCCTGGCTTCACTCTCATCTCCTTCAGACAAATCAAGATATCCGGATGAAGTGCGAGAGCAGCCGCTGCTCATACTTCCTTTAGATAACAATTATGTCTGCAGGAGAGCTGAGTGATGCCCGTGCTCATTGGCCGTAAGAATCGTAAGAATGTCACGCGAGCCCTGGGAGACCCAATGCTGACACAGCTGGAACAGTACCTGCACCAGCGGTGGGAATAAGTGTTATTATTTTACTGTGGGGAAATATGTATTCAGAAGGAATTTTTCATGTAGTGGACAATCCCATTAACTTTATGGCTGACTGTTCTCAGGACATCATGTCACAAAACATCCCCACCATCCGGGAATGTCAGAGAATTCCAGAAAGGTGTTACCTGTTTAATGAAAATAATTTTGACATATTCTATTAGGAGATTCTGACTTGACAGAAATTACATAGGTTGATATATGACCTAGGTCCATCAAGTTCAACCTTTCTCCACCAGTTGCACATTTTTTTCACTAAATTAACTGGAACCCACAATGTTATGTGTATTGAGGAAATAAAGGCGGTTATAGTGTCTGCCATTACTACCTCTTGTGGTAGGGCATTCCAGTCTGGCTGCTCTAACTGTAAAGAACCCTTTCCTATTTAGCTGCCAGAATCCCGTAATGAGTGTCTCCTAGTCCTCAGTACAGTCTTTGGAAGGAATAAGTCATGTGCCAGTATTTTGTACTGACTACACATACAGGTCCTTCTAAAAAAATTAGCATATAGTGTTAAATTTCATTATTTACCATAATGTAATGATTACAATTAAACTTTCATATATTATAGATTCATTATCCACCAACTGAAATTTGTCAGGTCTTTTATTGTTTTAATACTGATGATTTTGGCATACAACTCCTGATAACCCAAAAAACCTGTCTCAATAAATTAGCATATCAAGAAAAGGTTCTCTAAACGACCTATTACCCTAATCTTCTGAATCAACTAATTAACTCTAAACACATGCAAAAGATACCTGAGGCTTTTATAAACTCCCTGCCTGGTTCATTACTCAAAACCCCCATCATGGGTAAGACTAGCGACCTGACAGATGTCAAGAAGGCCATCATTGACACCCTCAAGCAAGAGGGTAAGACCCAGAAAGAAATTTCTCAACAAATAGGCTGTTCCCAGAGTGCTGTATCAAGGCACCTCAATGGTAAGTCTGTTGGAAGGAAACAATGTGGCAGAAAACGCTGTACAACGAGAAGAGGAGACCGGACCCTGAGGAAGATTGTGGAGAAGGACCGATTCCCGACCTTGGGGAACCTGAGGAAGCAGTGGACTGAGTCTGGTGTGGAAACATCCAGAGCCACCGTGCACAGGCGTGTGCAGGAAATGGGCTACAGGTGCCGCATTCCCCAGGTAAAGCCACTTTTGAACCATAAACAGCGACAGAGGCGCCTGACCTGGGCTACAGAGAAGCAGCACTGGACTGTTGCTAAGTGATCCCAAGTACTTTTTTCTGATGAAAGCAAATTTTGCATGTCATTCGGAAATCAAGGTGCCAGAGTCTGGAGGAAGACTGGGGAGAAGGAAATGCCAAAATGCCTGAAGTCCAGTGTCAAGTACCCACAGTCAGTGATGGTGTGGGGTGCCATGTCAGCTGCTGGTGTTGGTCCACTGTGTTAAATCAAGGGCAGGGTCAATGCAGCTAGCTATCAGGAGATTTTGGAGCACTTCATGCTTCCATCGGCTGAAATGCTTTATGGAGATGAAGATTTCATTTTTCAGCACGACCTGGCACCTGCTCACAGTGCCAAAACCACTGGTAAATGGTTTACTGACCATGGTATTACTGTGCTCAATTGGCCTGCCAACTCTCCTGACCTGAACCCCATAGAGAATCTGTGGGATATTGTGAAGAGAAAGTTGAGAGACGCAAGACCCAACACTCTGGATGAGCTTAAGGCCGCTATTGAAGCATCCTGGGCCTCCATAACATCTCAGCAGTGTCACAGGCTGATTGCCTCCATGCCACGCCGCATTGAAGCAGTCATTTCTGCCAAAGGATTCCCGACCAAGTATTGAGTGCATAACTGAACATTATTATTTGTTGGTTTTTTTGTTTGTTATTAAAAAACACTTTTATTTGATTGGATGGGTGAAATATGCTAATTTATTGAGACAGGTTTTTTGGGTTATCAGGAGTTGTATGCCAAAATCATCAGTATTAAAACAATAAAAGACCTGACAAATTTCAGTTGGTGGATAATGAATCTATAATATATGAAAGTTTAATTGTAATCATTACATTATGGTAAATAATGAAATTTAACACTATATGCTAATTTTTTGAGAAGGACCTGTATATTTATACATGTAAATGAGATCCCCTCTGAGGCATGTTTTTCTAAGCTAAACAAGCCCTACTTTTCCAACCTCTCCTCACATGAGAGGCCTTCCCTCCCTTGTAATAATCTAGTTGCCCGCCTTTGAACTTTTTCTAACTTCTGAATATCCTTTTTAAAATGTGGAGCCCAAAACTTGATCCCATAATCTAGATCTGGCCTTACAAGTGATTTGTAGAGGGGTAACAATATGTTGGGATGACAGGATTTTATCTCTGTTTTTATACATCTTAAAATCTTGTTTGCTTTTGCGGCTGCTGTTTGACATTGAGTACTGCTGCTCAGCTTACTTGTAACCAGAATACCCAAGTCCTTCTCCTGTTCTGTAGTCCCGCGTTTACTCCCATTTAATGTATATGCAGCTATAAGATTACTCTGTCCTAGGTGCATTACTCTACATTTATCTACATTAAACCTCGTCTGCCCATTCATACATCTTATCCAGATCACTTTGCAATATTGTAATGTCAATGTCAGATTTTAGTATCCTACAGTTTGGAGTCATAAGCAAAGACTGACACTTTACTCTCAATCCCATCCACAAAGTCATTAATAAAGAGGTTAAATAGAATCAGTCCTAGCACAGATCCCTGCAGTACCCCATTGCTGACTATATCCCATTTAGAGGATGTACCATTTATGATGACTGTTTCCCGTCATATAGTCAATTCCTTCCCCCATTCCTTGCTTCTGTAGCTTCAGTATATGGCTGTTATGTGGAACAGTATCAAATGCCTTTGCAAAGTCCAGATAAATCACATCAGCCGCATTACCAACATCCAGATTTGCACTTACCTCCTTATAGAAACCCAACTTGTTGGGTAGACAAGTGAATTAGTGATTTATACCCTATTTTATTAGTAATGGTACACAACGGATGCAAAGAAAGACTCTCTCTAGAAGAACTGATATGTGAATGTAATGGGCATCACCTAATCCTTCATTTCTCCTGTGCGGAAGCTGTAGGAAATTAAACACTTGCTTACAGAACACCATGAAACTTCTTTTGAGTAAGTGAGTGGGAAGCAAATTTGGATGATGATCAAAAACAGGCAAGTGGACAATACCTTTATTGTGTGATTATTTCCCGTTATTTAAATAATGCCAACATATTCCACGTTAGTGTATACTCACATTGGCTCGCAAGCAAGATTTACTGTCCATCAAATCCATGTAGTGCAAATTAATTACATTTAAACATTTGATAGAAATGTTGCTCTGCTCTAGGAATAATGTCCAGAAGATTCCTTTCACAACACTAAAGGAAATTGGGCTAGAATAGAAACATGACAGAAAAACGGATCCTTATGTATGTGGCTTTGGCCGATCATTCAGAAGACAATGGTCTCAGCCGACTCTCACATACAAAGGAGTGTTCGTTTGGCCTTGTTGGTTTGTTTTTCTCTATGAGAAAGCCGCCGGTGGATGTGTCAGCTGGCAGCTAAGCACAAGGAGAACAGTGCGATCTTGAGTACGAAATTAGACATGTCTGATCAACATCTTCCCTGACTGCCATTTGGCTGGCATCCAAATACATAGAAAATTTATCGCCAAACTCGTTCACATTGGCGGATTCAGCATATAATAGTCTAATGTGTATGGGTTCCTTTAGACTAGTTACCAAAAACGCAAAGTCCCTGCCTAGCTTCTTTAAAGTACCGGTATGTTGTCTCTGGAATGTCACAGCGTTTCAGAGATGGGCTCTGAATCATGCCAGTGGTTCAAACAACATGAATCTCTTTACGTGTTGCCTATAAGGAAATAGCTAGTATACTGTAAGTTGTGCCAAGAGTATTCTGTAGCTCCACTTGATAAATTCTCTGCACTTTGATGCAGATTAAATGGCTCGCTCTCCATTTGCACCCTATTGATAACTGACCGTGTGACAAGTTATTCGGCTGCCTGTAGACATTAGAGCAGCCCAGAAGATATCAGCGTCTTCTTTTAGTTGATATCCACTGTACAATTGAACTATATGGTCAATGCTTTTAGGTGAACTCTTTTACGCAGGGTGGGACAACTTCAATTGACAAATCTGTCTGCGGCGTGTTCTCACCTTGAAAAGGATTAACTTGCTGGACACCATAAGGATTTCTCTGCTGCTGGAGATGCTGTCGGTTCATGTGCGGTTGCTGTAACTGCTGTGAAGATAAAAGCATTATGGTAAAAGAAAATCAGAAAAGCATATAATGGCGTGAAGATCCCTGTGAAATATCAGCCAGTGTCATTCTGTGCCTGATGCTCTTTAGAATCAGGGTAGAAAGAAACAATCACTATCTATGACTATCATTGAAATCTTAAAGCCCATATATGTTCATTACTTGGGCTTTAAATACCCATGGTAACACAATGTTGAAAATAAGGTGTTCCCATGAGACCCCCCTGCATTTATATTCGGGAGAGAGCAACCATTCCATAAAATACCGTAAGTTTCCCTACAAATTAATTGTATCACCTATCCACAGGATTGAAGACTAACGTCTAATTGCTGGGGGTCCCACCTCTGACCACTATGTACAGTGCTTATCTCTGTTAGTCCACAGACAATGTGTAGCGAGCAGATGCAACAATATGGCTCTAACTAAAGAAGACCTCAAAAAATAATGAGATAAAAACCTTGCAGAAATCCCCGAGCTCCCCTGATCCTGCCCCACTATATTGCATTGTGAAATCTCGCTTGTAGCACAACTGGGTGTTTCTTTGTTTGTTTTTTTTAAAGATGCTCATGATGCTTCGATTGGCTCTTAGCCCATCCAAATCAGTGTGTTTCACCGCATTTTAGCGTCACCAACAAGCTGAATTTTGTAATCTGGGTATCTTGGGTAGCCCAGGTGGCGACAGAGAGGACCGCCATCCCAGATCAGGCATATTACTAATGTTCTGTCTAATCATAGAGGCAGCTGTGAGGACATACGTGTATCTCTATCCTCTGTCCTGTACGTCTCTTCATAGATATGACAGGGGCTGACCACATACAGCTTCATAATACAACAAAGAATGAGTTGGCCACTCAGTATAAATGAACTCCTGTGCCGCTGTCTACTAATAAGATGCTGACATTGTACCTCTACTACCTTACGTCACCCAGGCTGCTATTATTTTAATCTACTAAAGATTGTAACATTTAATTCACATATAAAATAAACTACAAACTACCAGGAAATTGACTAGCAACATAATTCAGTATTCATCAGCTCTCCACCCAAAGCTGCAATGAAACATAAAGGTATTGGATTCTAAAATCATCATTGAGGTTGTAAAGGTCTTGAGGTGGCGCAGTGACTCTCAAAAAATGGCATCTTTGCTTATCCCTGCTATTGGTAGCTTAGAAACCGTCCTTAAGTCAAGAGGCTCTCCTGCATAAATATGTATACGGCATGAAATATGCGTAGAATAAAAACTATACAGAGTGCATGAGAAATCATGAATAGACCTAAACATGACTGCTAGAGGGCACTACTGCTTCATAGAAAACTTCATTCAACCAAAAAGTTGTCATTTTTTTTTCCATTTTTCTCAGCATGACAAATGCAAATATTTTGTTTTCTATCCTGATAAAAAAATGTTTTTGTTTTTTTTAAGCACAAAAAAGATTATATTTACAGTACTGGTCAGAAGTTTGGACATACCTGTTCATGCAATAGTTGTAAACAAGGAGTAAAGAAACGTGTGAAATAAGGCTGAATATGGGTTAAACGTTGTATTCCTCAAAGTAGGCCTATTTTATTCTGATGACAGCTTATCCGCCTTGTTATGGAGGGAGAGTATGAGTGCGCTGGTTACTCTCACCTGTTGGTGTGTGACAGGCACAACTCCTATGTAGGCATGAAGAAAAACAGCTGCTGCCTCATGGCTGGTGGATAAATCCTCCAGGAGATATTGTATCCAGCTGGCGCAGCCCACCTACGTGTTTATCCAACTGAATACAGCTTACCCCCTTTGGCATTCTCTCAAGCAGCTTCATCAGGTAGTCACCTTGCTTGGCTTCCAATGAACAGGTATGAGTTCATTTGTGGAATCACTGGCCTTCAGAAAGCGTTTGCGACCATCAGGTGTTGTTTGTAGGAGCAGTTTTAGTACACAGTCCCAAACAATGCTGAGCCCAGTTCCATAACATTCTAAGCCATGATATGACAAGAACTACTGAACTAAGAGAAAAACACTGCCCATTATTATTTAAGACATGAAGGTCAGTCATACAGGAAAATTACTAGAACTTGAAGGTATCTTCAAGTGCAGGTATGAAAATCATCAATTACTATGATGAAACATGTTCTCATGAGGACTTTCCCAGGAAAGGAAGAACAGGAATTACCTCTGCTGCAGAAGATAAGTTCATCAGAGTTTTCAGCCTCAGAAACCGCAAATTGACAAGACCCCAGATAACAGCTTTCATAGATGATGTACAGGCATCAAGTAGCAGACACATCTCAACATCAAATGTCCAGAGGAGACATTGAGAATCAGGCCATTATGGTCAAATTTCTATAAAGAAGCCACTACTGAGGACTTCAAACATAAGACACTAGTTTGGCAAAGAAACACAAGAACTGGACATTATATCAGTAGAAATCAATATTGTGGTCTGATGAATCAAAAGTTGAGATTTTTGGCACAAACTGCCTTGTCTTTGTGAGGCGAAGAAAAGGTGAGTGGATGGTTTCTACATGTGTGGTGGCTACCGAGAAACATGGCGGTGGAGGTGTGATGATGTTGTTTTGCTTTGCTGTTGACGATTTATTCCAAATCCAAGGCATTCCATCCTCTCTGATTTTCACTTAGAGGGACAATCATTTGTGTTGTAGCAGGACAATGACCTAAACCACACCTGCAGGGTCTGCAAGTGCTATGTGACAAAGAAGGTGAAGGGTGGATCTGCGTCAGATGACATGGCCTCCACAATGATACAATCTCAACCCAATTGAGAGGGAGGGAGTTGAGTTGAACCGCAGAGTGAAGGCAAAGCAGCCAACAAATGCTTAGAAGCTCTGGGAACTCTTTTGAGATTGAAAGCCATTCCAGGTGACCTTCTAATGAAGCTGCTAGTGAGAATGCCAACTGGTGTGTAAAGCAGTTATCAAAGTAAAAGAATCTAAAGTTTAACACATATTCTGTTTTTTGCTTTCAAAATAAAGCATATTACATACCATCCTAATAATCAAAGCAATAGCGTATGGGTTCAAACAAAACAGAAAAAATACAGATGCTTTTATTAATCCAATGAAGAATAAGGAAGGCAGTAGTGCCCAGAAATAAGAAGCTTATGTTGTTCACCTGCTCAGCTAGTAACTGCTGTTGTTGCTGTCTCTGCTCCCTGAGAAACTGCTGCTTCTGCTGCTCCATCGCATGTAGCTGAGCTCGTTGCTCTATAAGCATCTGTTTCATCATTGCGGCTTGAGGCTGGCTAGGCATGAAGCCTGGCGCCCCTGGGTTCCCACTTGCTCCTGGCACAGACTGTTGCATGGGCCCAGCAGGTCTTGACATCCCAACTGTATTCTGTTCCTGTAGGAAATAATGAGATATCTATGATTATCTATGATTATTGACTTAAACAAAACAGTGTTTTCAACCATAATATTGTTATTGTTGATATTTATGGTGTAAAAATCACTGATATCATAGTACAGGCTTGTACAAATGTGAAGTATAAGAAGAGTAAACGAAGAGCAATATTAGACTTCTATCATAATACAACAGTTTGGTAAAAACAAGACTTTGGATTTTGTACATTTTTTACCTCAAACAATCAGAATAATTCCTGGTATACACATAAGTTAACGACACCTACTAAGACTAATATATTTTACACCACAATGGAGACAGAGTGAAGTTATTAAAAGGCATACGCTTCATAATAAAGTTGCCACACTTGGACCTCTGAAATAGAATGGAAAATGTAATCTGTGGCTAATTTACACATCCTTCTTGGAGGAAACGCGTACATGTATATGCCCCTAATACCATACATGGAGGAGAGGACTGTTTATGTAAGGCAATCCCTTTAATTGTTGGGATCCTCCAATACAAGATTGACCCTTCTTATGTATAAGAAATATTGTATCCTCACTTCAGTACCACTTGCTCCAATTCATCCTATTGGTTCTACTTAAACAACCCCTTTAAATATAATTGTACCATGAACTAAAATGTAATAACCATAGAAACGTATTTATTCCTCTTTGGTCGTCAACCACACATAGGATAATAAATCACACCACTAAAGTAACAAACTCACACAGTAATGACTAAATAACATATGTGGACGCTATTGTTAAAAGGAAGGTAATTAGCCAGAACTATCTGTATTAAACACAATTCATCAAGGCTTGTATATAAAAGGGTAGTCCCCTAGTGAACAGCCCCATAATAAAATACAATCGCTTAAAGGGGTACTCCGGGGAGATGAAAAAATATTATTGTAATGGTTATCCCTTCATAAACTGTTAGAATAACATGAATAGTGTTGTTTTCCACCCTAACACTATCTGTATCCTGTGTGATGATGTAGCTGCTCCTCACTGCTCCCCCTCACTTATGGGACATTTTTTGTCTCCCCAGAGGACTCCATTAATTGGAAATATACTGTGAAGATGGTCATCAGTCATCAATTAGTGGCAAAAATTGATGAAAAGACAAGAAAACAACTGATCTGAGAGGCTGCCAAGAGGCCTACAGCAACATTAAAGGAGCTGCAGGAATTTCTCGCAAGCATTGGTTGTGTACTGTATTGTGACAGTAATCTCTGATATGTTTCATATGTCTGGCCTGTGAGGTAAGGTGACTAGATGGAAACAGTCTCGGATATGTTTTGCCAAATCCTTGATTCAGTCTGCAAAAAGTAATATGGTATGTTCTAACGTAACCAGGTTGAATCTTTGGCCATAATTCCAAAAGATATGGTTGACACAAAGCCATCACCAAAAGAACACCATATCCACAGTGTAGCATGATGGAAGCAGCATTATGTTTTGGGGCTGTTATTTTCAAAAGCTGGAACTTTAGTCAAGGTGAAAGAAAATTTGAACAGTTCCAAATATCAGTCAATTTTGCATCAAAACCACCAGGTCTCTGCTAAAAATCTGAAGATGAAGGGTATTTCACCTTTCAGCACTACAATGACCCTATGCATACCTCCAAATCTTTAAAAGAACTGCTATGGAAGAAGATCAATATTTTTCGATGCCTCAACCGAAGCCCAGACCTGAATCAAATTCAAATTAGGTGGGTGACCTGAATAGGAGCTCTACAACAAAGAAAACTGAGCAACAATTGCTAATTCTAGAAGTGCCATGCTGATAGACTCTTACCCAAAAAGACAACGCTATCTTAAATTCAAAGGGTCATTATGATACTCATGTGAACGCCTGCTCGTGGCCAGCATTCATAGGAGAGCTTAATTTCTGCTATACATTGCAGTGCTGAAACAGGCAGTCAGATTATCGCAAGTTCCATGCCTCCTATGGGAACTATTAAATAAAGTAAAAAGTAAAATAAAAAGTTTTAAAAATATGAACAAAAAAAAAAAGTAAGTTCAAATCGTCCCCCTTTTGCCCCTTTAAAAATAAAACAATTAAAAAAACAACAACTTATCACTGTGTTCAGAAATATCTGATTTATCAAAATATAAAATACATTTTCCAGGTCAGTTTTACCATATAGTGAAAGTGGTAGATAGAAGAAAAAAAAACCACAATGGAATTGCCTTTTTTTTTTGCAATTTCACTGCACTAGGATTTTTTTCTCGATGTCCAGTACACTATATAGTAAAATCAATGGTGCCATTCAAAAGTACAACGCAAAAAACAAGCCCTAGTATGGCTATAGTAAAGAAAAAAGTTACGGTTCTGGGAACAAAGGGAGCAAAAAAGCAAAAAATAAATAAAAAATGGCCTGGGGGTTTAAGGGCTTAAGTACTTTGATGAATTGGAGCCTCAGTATGCACATACCCTGAAGGTGGCCGAAAAGGAAGTCACCCTGAAAAAACACGTCTCAGTAAGGGCACATTCCTCCTCATTCCATCCTTCCCTAACCCAATGGCAGGCGGACATGTTTCTTGTAGTATTGTCTGTCGTCTGACAAGACAAAGCCCAATATTTGGAGCGGTTTTCTCTTGTGATTTGGGCCAATCTTCTATGAAAACTACCACTGTACAATAGTATTTACTACAAGGAGGTTTCCTCTAAAACATCTTCATTGAACTTTGGCAGATTGAGTCAGGATTATTCAAGGAAAGCCTATTATGTGCAGTATAATAGCTGTGATTTTCCTGCATTAAAACTTCAGTTGCTGCTAATTTGCTGGACAACTAACTTGAAATTAGTTCCAGTATAACAAAGGATTGTAATGTGAAATGGTGAATTAAAGAGACCTTTGTCTCGGCCGCATTAATACATTTTTATCAGCCGAGGAGACAGCCTGTCATTTAACAACTGCTTATCTTTAATTTCCCAAGGGCACAACATCTACACTATATTATGATTTTTAATCTAGCAGCAGCTCGCTCTTCTAGCTGGTCTCCCGGTTTACATGTCTAAAATATGCTCAGGCCTAGGACATCTAATAAAAGATGATACGTCAGCCCTCCCATCCAATCCAGCGCTCAGAGCCACATGCTAAATGCCCCCTCTGAACCAGTAATGAGGTGTTCCTCCCAATGAGGCTTAATGGTGTCTATCCAAGGAGGGCTGCATGTGTCCTCCAGGCACTGACATAGCCAAGTGATCCTTGGTGCCGGCGATGGGTATGTGAAGGGCTGCTAGGATCATACAGACGTGCGTCACTCCTGTGCTATCTAGCACTCACACTATGGCAGTGCAGCCTTTTAGATGGGATTTATGCTACATTAAGTCAATATGAACTGAATGACTTCAGCTTCTACAAACAGTCCACGGCATCTGCTCTGTGCTGTCATTAAGGTATGCTGCCCTACAGTAATAACTCTGAACAGTCCCATTTGGTCAGTCATTGTGTATGCATTAGTTTAAGTAAGACTAGTAAAGACACCAAAATACTTCATTAACCAACAAATAGGGTGTGGAACACATCTATCACCTCTCTATTTATCTAATATCTGTCTACCTGATATCTATCAATCAATAATATATTTACTATTTACATCTATTGATTAATCTATCTAATATATGTCTATCTGATATCTAATATCTATCAATCATCTATTTTCCATAGATCCATCATTCTAATTAATTCTGTCTATCTACTTACGTGATATCTACGCGAAGCACGATGGCTCAGTGGTTAGCACTGTAAGTTGCAGCACTGGGTCCTGGGTTCAAATCCCACCAAGGACAACATCTGCAAGGAGTTTGTATGTTCTCCTTGTGTGTTTCCTCCAGGTTCAATGGTTTTCTCCCACACTCCAAAGACATACTGATACAGAATCCAGATGGAATAAATCAGTAGGGACGGTGATCATGATGTCTGTAACGTGCTCTGGAATTATAGGGCTAGTCCTATCTTAAGCTACAAATCTGCACTCACTGTATGTGCAGACTGGAGAATCCTCACATCAAGAGTACTATACATTGTAAAGTGTGCGGGGAGCAGGCGGTCATGTGACCGCAAAGATCTGATTTGCATACTTCCGGGCACATTTAGATTAACCCCTTCATGACCCAGCCTATTTTGACCTTAAAGACCTTGCCGTTTTTTGCAATTCTGACCAGTGTCCCTTTATGAGGTAATAACTCAGGAACGCTTCAATGGATCCTAGCGGTTCTGAGATTGTTTTTTCGTGACATATTGGGCTTCGTGTTAGTGGTAAATTTAGGTCAATAAATTCTGTGTTTATTTGTGATAAAAACAGAAATTTGGCGAAAATTTTGAAAATTTCGCAATTTTCACATTTTGAATTTTTATTCTGTTAAACCAGAGAGTTATGTGACACAAAATAGTTAATAAATAACATTTCCCACACGTCTACTTTATATCAGCACAATTTTGGAAACAAAATATTTTTTTGCTAGGAAGTTATAAGGGTTAAAATTTGACCAGCGATTTCTCATTTTTACAACGAAATTTACAAAACCATTCTTTTTAGGGACCACCTCACATTTGAAGTCAGTTTGAGGGGTCTATATGGCTGAAAATACCCAAAAGTGACACCATTCTAAAAACTGCACCCCTCAAGGTGCACAAAACCACATTCAAGAAGTTTATTAACCCTTCAGGTGCTTCACAGCAGCAGAAGCAACATGAAAGGAAAAAATGAACATTTAACTTTTTAGTCACAAAAATGATTTTTCAGCAACAATTTTTTTATTTTCCCAATGGTAAAAGGAGAAACTGAACAACGAAAGTTGTTGTCCAATTTGTCCTGAGTACGCTGATACCTCATATGTGGGGGTAAACCACTGTTTGGGCGCACGGCAGGGCTTGGAAGGGAAGGAGCGCCATTTGACTTTTTGAATGAAAGATTGGCTGCACTCTTTAGCGGACACCATGTCACGTTTGGAGAGCACCCGTGTGCCTACAAATTGGAGCTCCCCCACAAGTGACCCCATTTTGGAAACTAGATGCCCCAAGGAACTTATCTAGATGCATAGAGAGCCCTTTAAACCCCCAGGTGCTTCACAAATTGATCCGTAAAAATGAAAAAGTACTTTTTTTTCACAAAAACTTTTTTTAGCCTCAATTTTTTCATTTTCACATGGACAACAGGATAAAATGGATCCTAAAATTTGTTGGGCAATTTCTCCTGACTACACCGATACCTCACATGTGGAGGTAAACCACTGTTTGGGCACATGGTAAGGCTCGGAAGGGAAGGAGTGCCATTTGACTTTTTGAATGAAAAATTATCTCCATCGTTAGCGGACACCATGTCGCGTTTGGAGAGACCCTGTGTGCCTAAACATTGGAGCTCCCCCACAAGTGACCCAATTTTGGAAACTGGACCCCCCAAGGAACTTATCTAGATGCCTAGTGAGCCCTTTAAACCCCCAGGTGCTTCACAAATTGATCCGTAAAAATGAAAAAGTACTTTTTTTTCACAAAAAATTTGTTTTCGCCTCAATTTTTTCATTTTCACATGGGCAATAGGATAAAATGGATCCTAAAATTTGTTGTGCAATTTCTCCCGAGTACGCCGATACCTCATATGTGGGGATAAACCACTGTTTGGGCACACGGCAGGGCTCGGCAGGGAAGGCGCGCCTTTTGACTTTTTGAATGGAAAATTAGCTCCAATTGTTAGCGGACACCATGTCGCGTTTGGAGAGCCCCTGTGTGCCTATGCATTGGAGCTCCCCCACAAGTGACCCCATTTTGGAAACTAGACCCCCCAAGGAACTTATCTAGATGCATACTGAGCACTTTAAACCCCCAGGTGCTTCACAGAAGTTTATAATTCAGAGCCATGAAAATAAAAAATAATTTTTCTTTTCTCAAAAATGATTTTTTAGCCTGGAATTTCCTATTTTGCCAATGGTAATAGGAGAAATTGGACCACAAATGTTGTTGTCCAGTTTGTCCTGAGTACGCAGATACCCCATATGTGGGGGTAAACCACTGTTTGGGCGCACGGCAGGGCTCAGAAGGGAAGGCACGCCATTTGGCTTTTTAAATGGAAAATTAGCTCCAATCATTAGCGGACACCATGTTGCGTTTGGAGAGCCCCTGTGTGCCTAAACATTGGAGATCCCCCACAAATGACCCCATTTTGGAAACTAGACCCCCAAAGGAACTAATCTAGATGTGTGGTGAGCACTTTGAACCCTCAAGTGCTTCACAGAAGTTTATAACACAGAGCCAAGAAAATAAAAAATAAAATTTCTTTTCTCAAAAATGATTTTTTAGCCCGCAATTTTTTATTTTCCCAAGGGTAACAGGAGAAATTTGACCCTAAAAGTTGTTGTTCAGTTTCTCCTGAGTACGCTGATACCCCATATGTGGGGGTAAACCACTGTTTAGGCACATGCTGGGGCTCGGAAGTGAAGTAGTGACGTTTTGAAATGCAGACTTTGATGGAATGCTCTGCGGGCGTCACGTTGCGTTTGCAGAGCCCCTGAATGTGGCTAAACAGTAGAAAACCCCCACAAGTGACCCCATTTTGGAAACTAGACACCCCAAGGAACTTATCTAGATGTGAGGTGAGCACTTTGAACCCCCAAGTGCTTCACAGAAGTTTATAACGCAGAGCCGTGAAAATAATAAATACGTTTTCTTTCCTCAAAAATAATTTTTTAGCCCAGAATTTTTTATTTTCCCAAGGGTTACAGGAGATATTGGACCACAAAAGTTGTTGTCCAGTTTCTCCTGAGTAAGCTGATACCCCATGTGTGGGGGTAAACCACTGTTTGGGCACACATCGGGGCTCAGAAGGGAAGTAGTGACTTTTGAAATGCAGACTTTGATGGAATGGTCTGCGGGCATTACGTTGCGTTTGCAAAGCCCCTGGTGTGCCTAAACAGTAGAAACCCCCCACAAGTGACCCCATTTTGGAAACTAGACCCCCCAAGGAACTTATCTAGATATGTGGTGAGCACTTTGAACCCCCAAGTGCTTCACAGATGTTTACAACGCAGAGCCGTGAAAACAAAAAATCATTTTTCTTTCCTCAAAAATAATGTTTTAGCAAGCAATTTTTTATTTTCTCAAGGGTAACAGGAGAAATTGGACCCCAATAATTGTTGCGCAGTTTGTCCTGAGTATGCTGGTACCCCATATGTGGGGATAAACCACTGTATGGGCACACGTCGGGGCTCGGAAGTGAGGGAGCACCATTTGACTTTTTGAATACAAGATTGGCTGGAATCAATGGTGGCGCCATGTTGCGTTTGGAGACCCCCTGATGTGCCTAAACAGTGGAAACCCCTCAATTCTAACTCCAACACACCCCTAACCCTTATCCCAACTGTAGCCGTAACCCTAACCACAACCCTAACCCCAACCACAACCCTAATTCCAACCCAACCCTAACCCTAAGGCTATGTGCCAACGTTGCGGATTCGTATGAGATTTTTCAGCACCATTTTTGAAAAATCCGCGGGTAAAAGGCACTGCGTTTTACCTGCGGATTTACCGCGGATTGCCAGTGTTTTTTGTGCGGATTTCACCTGCGGATTCCTATTGAGGAACAGGTGTAAAACGCTGCGGAATCCGCACAAAGAATTGACATGCTGCGGAAAATACAACGCAGCGTTTCCGCGCGGTATTTTCCGCACCATGGGCACAGCGGATTTGGTTTTCCATATGTTTACATGGTACTGTAAACCTGATGGAACACTGCTGCGAATCCGCAGCGGCCAATCCGCTGCGGATCCGCAGCCAAATCCGCACCGTGTGCACACAGCCTAAATTCTAAAGGTATGTGCACATGCTGCGGAAAACGCTGCGGATCCGCAGCAGTTTCCCATGAGTTTACAGTTCAATGTAAACCTATGGGAAACAAAAATCGCTGTACACATGCTGCAGAAAAACTGCACGGAAACGCAGCGGTTTACATTCCGCAGAATGTCACTTCTTTCTGCGGATTCCGCAGCGGTTTTACAACTGCTCCAATAGAAAATCGCAGTTGTAAAACCGCAGTGAAATGCGCAGAAAAACCGCGGTAAATCCGCGATAAATCCACAGCGGTTTAGCCCTGCGGATTTTTCAAATCCTCTGTGGAAAAATCCGCAGAGGACCAGAATACGTGTGCACATCCCGAACCCTAACCCTACCCCTAACCCTACCCCTACCCCTAACCCTACCCCTAACCCTACCCCTAACCCTAGTTCTTACCCCAACATTAGTGGAACAAAAAAAAAAAATTCTTTATTTTTTTTTTATTGTCCCTACCTATGGGGTTGACAAAGGGGGGGGGGGTCATTTACTATTTTTTTTATTTTGATCACTGAGATAGGTTATATCTCAGTGATCAAAACTCACTTTGGAACGAATCTGCGCCCGCCATTTTGGAAGATGGCGGCGCCCAGGAAAGAAGACGGACGGACCCCGGGAGGCTAGGTAAGTATAAGGGGTGGGAGATCAGGGCACGGGGGGGAGGGGGGGGGCGTCGGAGCACGGAGGGTGGATCGGAGCACGGGGGGGTGGATCGGAACACGGGGGGTGGATTGGAGCACGGGGTGGGGGATCGCTGTGCGGGGGGGTGGATCGGAGCACGGGGGAATTTGATTGGAGCACGGGGGGTGTGATTGGAGCACGGGGGGAGCGGACAGGAGGACGGGGGAGCGGAGCACAGGACGGAGGGGAGCGGACCACAGATCGGGGGGCTGGAGGGCGATCGGTGGGGTGGGGGCACAAGTGTTTCCAGCCATGGCCGATGATATTGCAGCATCGGCCATGGCTGGATTGTAATATTTCACCAGTTTTTTAGGTGAAATATTACAAATCGCTCTGATTGGCAGTTTTACTTTCAACAGCCAATCAGAGCGATCGTAGCCACGGGGGGGGGGGAAGTTAACCCTTTCACCCGATCTGCAGGGACGCGATCATTCTGTGACACAGCATATGCGTCACAGGTCGGATTGGCACCGACTTTCATGACGGATACGCTGTCACAGGTTGGGAAGGGGTTAAACTGTATCGCTCACTCACACTTGCATTAAGGGAGGCAGTGCCCATCTAGTGGAGACGTGATCCCATACTAGAGGGCACACGCCCAGCGCCAGGACCAGAGAATACGCACAGTGACAACCGCTTTAATGGCACAATATAAATGAGTAAAAACAAATACAATTTCTATTTGTATAATGTTAGCCCCCCCGCGTTTGATGAGAAGAAATATAGCGGGGGTCTCATGTCCTCATAGACCCCCCCTTTAGTGCAAATGTTATTTAAAGTTAATTTCGGTTCATTTTAATGTTTTATTAAGGCTGGAGCTTTGATTGGCTCTGAGTCTTTTAAACCGGTTTTAACCTGCTTTTTTGCGCGCTCCTTTTATGGCAATCTGATTGGCCACAAGCGTTTTGGCGTTTTTTTTTTGCGGCATATAACCCCCCCTGCTCTTCCCGGGTTACCTCAGTTGCTGGCGCAAGAAGAAAAGAAGAGTCCACCCTCCCCCCCTTATTTATTTATTTTATTGTCGTGAGGTTTTGCTTGTGGGAAAAAGTCACTCAGTTATGGGTGGATTTGGTCATTTGGAAATTTATGGTTGTTGGAAATATGTTATTTGGATGTTTATTTATTGGAGAATTTTTAAAGGTATTTATGTAACCCTATATAAAACCTCACGGCCATTTTTATGCCAACTTAATTGTGTATGTGTCTTTATTTGGGGTATGGGTCTTATGTGGACATGTTTACCGATAACTACAGAGGCTTGCAAAAGTATTCACCTCTTCGCATGTTTTGCTACCTCACAACCTGAAATTGCACAGTTTTTTTTTTAAGGTTTGCATCAGTTCGTGTAAAGAACACGCCTACAACTGTGAACATTTGGTTTTCTTTTTATTGAGAAACAAACAGCAAATATCACAAATTAACTGAAAAATTCAATGTGCATAACTATTCACCCTCCTAAAGTCAGTATTTTGTAGAGCCTCCTTCTGCGGCCATTACAGCTGTGAGTGGCTTTGGATAAGTCTCTATGAGCTTTCCACAGCTTGCCACTGTGTTTTTTGCCAATTCCTCAAGGCAAAACTGCTCCAGCTCCTTCTAGTTAGATTGTTTCCTATGGTGATCTGCAATCTTCAAGTCAGACCACAGATTCTCAAATGGATTAAAGTCTGGCCTTTGACTCTTAAACCAGGAGAACCTCCATCCCAGGCTCAAATCACTGACAGACTAAAACAGGTTTTGCTCAAGAATATCCCTGTATTTTGCAGCATCCATCGTTTCCTCGACTCGGACCATTTTCCCTCTTTCTGCTACAAAAAACATCCCCTCAGCATGATGCTACCTACACGTTTCACTGTGGGCATGGTATTCATGGGGTGATGAGCTGTGTTGGTTTGGATCCAGACACAGCGTTTACCTTGGTGGCCAAAACGTTCAATTTTGGTCTCATCTGACCAAAAAACCTTCGTCCATACATTTGGGGAGTCTCCCACATGTCATTTGGCAAACACAAAATGAGCCTTACAATTGCTATGTGTAAGTAAAGGCTTTTTTCTGCCCACTCTTCCATAAAGACAACCGCTATGGAATTTACGGCTCATTGTGGTCGTATTGACAGATATCCAGTCTCTGCTTGGGAACTCTGCAGCTTCTTCAGTTTTACCTTTGGTCCCTGTGCTGCCTCTCTGATTAATGCCTATCTTTCCCAGGATGAGAATTTTGGCAGGCAGCCCTTCGTCTTCATAGTATAATTTGGTTAGTGGTGCCTCTTGCTTAATGGTGTTGCATCCTCTGTGACCTTTCAGAAAAGGTGTGTATACCCTGACAGACCATGTGATACTTAGATTGCACACAGGTGAGCTTCCTTTCACTAAGAATGTGACTTATGAAGGAATTTGTAAAAAGAGAACTATGCACCAGTTGCTGAAAATAAGCAATGTTCACTGGTTCACACCTCAATATGCCTCCTTAGGATCTCTGTAGGGTGGTGCATTCACATAGGTAACATCAAGGTAAATCATAAGAAATTGAAAGAATTGGAGCACTCACCCAGATTCTTCTTGATGTACAATTTTATTCCATGGTAAAAAGTGACATCAAACCATATTATAGTGTGGAGTGCAGGTAGCAGGGGAGCTATGCAGATGAGAGAGCGTGACGGACTACGGCCATTTCATGTGGACCCGTAGAGTGCTCCAATTCTTTTACTTTCTTATGATTTACTTTAACTTATGAAGGCAATTGCTTGTAGCAGAATTTTTTAAGGGCTTCATGGCAAAAGGGGTGAATACATATGCACATGCCAATTTTCAGTTATTTGAGCCCATAAATTTAATTTCTGCCTATATTTTTCCCACTTCACCAACTTAGAATATTTAGTGCTGATGCATCACACACAATTACGGATTACAACAATATTTAAACAGAGGTTATGATGTAACATAATAGGTAAAAAGCAAAGGGAGTGAATACTTTCCCAAGCCACTGTATTTAACATTTATTATGTATCTCATGTCTAATTTCTCTTCGTTATGTATATAATAAAGTATCATTTTATCATCTACACTACTGTTCCAAAGTTTAGGGTCACTTAGAAATTTCCTTATTTTGGAAAGAAAAGCACAGTTTTTTCCAATGAAGCTAACATTATATGATTCAGAAATACACTCTTTACATTGTTAATGTGGTAAATGACTATTCTGGCTGCAAACGTCTGGTTTGTCATGCAATATTTTCATGGGTGTATAGAGGCCCATTTCCAACAACCATTACTACAGTGTTCTTATGGTACTTTGTGTTTGCTAACTGTGTAAGAAGGCTAATGGATGGTTAGAATACCCTTGTGCAAGTATATTAGCACAGCTGAAAACTGTTTGGCTGATTAGAGAACCTATAAACCTGACCTTTGAGCTAGTTGAGAATCTGGAGCATTACATTTGTTGGTTCCATTACACTCTCAAAATGGCCAGAAAAAAAGAACTTTCATGTGAAACTCGACAGTCTATTCTTGCTCTTAGCAATGAAAGCTATTCCATGCGAGAAATTGCCAAGAAACTGAAGATTTCCTACAACGGTGTGTACTATTCCCTCAGAGGCGAGCACAAACAGGCTCTAACCAGAGTAGAAAGAGAAGTGGGAGGCTCCGCTGCACAATTGAGCAACAAGACAAGTACATTAGAGTCTGTAGTTTGAGAAATCGACGCCTCACAGGTCCTCAACTGGAAGCTTCTTTAAATAGTACACGCAAAACGCCAGTGTCAACGTCTACAGTGAAGAGGCAACTCCGGGATTCTGGCCTTCAGGATAGAGTGGTTAAAAAAAGCCATATCTGAGACTGGCTAATAAAAGGAAAAGATTAATATGGGCAAAAGAACACAGACATTGGACAGAGGAAGATTGGAAAAAAAAGTGTTATGGACAGACGAATCCAAGTTTGAGGTGTTTGGACCACACAGGAGAACATTTGTGAGACGAAGGACAAATGAAAAGATGCTGGAAGAGTGCCTGACGCCATCTGTCAGGCATGGTGGAGGTAATGTCATGGTCTGGAGTTGCTTTGGTGCTGGTAAAGTGGGAGATTTGTACAAGGTAAATGGGATTTTGAATGAGGAAGGCTATCACTCCATTTTGCAATGCCATGCCATACTCTGTGGACAGCGCTTGATTGGAGCCAATTTCATTCTACAACAGGACAATGACCCAAAGCACACCTCCAAATTATGCAAGAACTATTTAGGGAAGAAGCAGGCAGCTGGCATTCTATCTGTAATGGAGTGGCCAGCGCAGTCACCAGATCTCAACCCCATTGAGCTGTTGTGGGAGCAGCTTGAAAGTATGGTACACAAACATCAAGCCAAAACAACTTGTGGGAGGGGCTTCTGGTAGCATGGGGTGAAATTTCTCCAGATTATCTCAGCAAATTAACTGCTAGAATGTCAAAGGTCTGCAATACTGTAATTGCTGCAAAGGGAGCATTCTTTGACAAAAGTAAAGTTTGAAGGAGAAAATTATTATTTCAAATAAAAAATCTTTTTTTCAAACCTTGTCAATGTCTGGACTAGATTTTCAATTCATCTGGCAACTCATTTGATTAATAAAAGTATGAGTTTATGAGTTTTCATGGAAAACACAAAATTGTCTGGGTGACCCTAAACTTTGGCACCGTAGTGTATATACTATAGTATATATATCTCATATATACTATATATATATATATATATATATATATATATATATAATATGTATCAACAACTGACAAAAGCTCACTTGCTCTTGAGAAGAAATGTTGCCACCTGGGGCATATGGGAAATGAAATACACCAGTTTTTTGCATGGAATGCTACTGATTGCTGATTGTGTGATTGTGTGAAGTATCCACAATTAGTGATGGTTTGGGGAGCCATGTCATCTGCTGGTGTAGGTCCACTGTGTTTTATCAAGACAAAAGTCAGCGCAGCCGTCTACCAGGAAATTTTAGAGCACTTCATGCTTTCCTCTGCTGACAAACTTATTGGAGTTGGAAATTTATTCTCCAGTAGGACTTGGCACCTGTCCACACTGCCAAAAGTATCAATACCTGGTTTAAAAACAAGCACTGTGCTTGATTGGCAGCAAACTCGCCTGACCTTAACCCCATAGAGAATCTATGGGGTATTGTCAAGAGGAAGATGAGACACCAGACCCAACAATACAGACGAGCTCAATGCTATCAAAGCAACCTTGGCTTCCATAACACCTCAGCAGGGCCACAGGCTGATCACCTCCATGCCACGCTGCATTGATGCAGTAATTGATGCCGAAGGAGCCCCGACCAAGTATTGAGTGCATTTACATAGATGTCTGTAGGCCAACATTTTGGATTTTAAAATCATTTTTCAAGCTGGTGTTATAAAGTATTCTAATTTACTGAGATAATGACTTTTGGGTTTTCAATAGATGTAAGCCATAATCATCAACATTAACAGAAATAATCACTTGAAATAGATCACTCTGTTTGCAATGATTCTATCTAATATATGAGTTTCACTTTTTGTACTGAAGAACTGAAATAAATTAACTTTTTGATCATATTCTAATTTTGTGAGATGCATCTGTATGTAGTACAGTGGCACCATAGTATGGGTAAAAAACTGTGTGGACATCATACTCTGTGGTGGCATCAAATTGTGCTGGCAACACTGTGAGCAGCATTATACTTTGTTGGGGCATCATAATGTGTGTTTGGAGCAGGGGGGGCATCATACTTTGTTGGGTTCAATGTGGGACCATCATACTGTGCATCTGGGGTACTATTGGGGCAAATTATGTGGGGAGAATTCACTGTGGGGGTATGATACTTTAACTCTATTGAGAGTCATCATACTGTGTAAGGCCATGAAAGTGGTACCTTATTGAGTGGAAACACTAAGGAACTTCAGTTGGGCCACTATTTCTGCGTGCGTGTTACTTCTGTCTTTAAAATTTGAGAGAGATGCCATTCTGTAATTGTGCTTTTGCGCCATGACCCCATCTGTTCTGTTGAATATTTGTTTGAAGGGGGGTCCCAATTCGGACTTTTGTTATGTGACCCCATGATTTCTATGAACGCCCTCGTTGGAACCCTCAGTAATAACGAGAACAGGGCTCTGCAACCCAGGAGCTCGGCTCAGTAGAGCCCTTTCTTGAATGTTTAACCACCACTTCATTATTTGCCTAGTGGACTGCAGAGAAAGATGGGTACCATGCTCAGCTCTTTCCGAAAGTTCCCTAAACATTGAATGGAGCGGACACGGAGGATACGTACCTCCACTCTATTCAAGACTGAGGACTTCTGCTAAGCCCGGTACCTGGGTACCAAGTCTTATTCACTGGAAGTCTCGGTGGATGAACAGCAAGTAAAAATGGATGGGGTACAAGTTAAAATGGATACGGTATAACTCACTCTTTGGTAATAACCATTTAAGACATATAGAAAACATACAGAACATAACAGTAAGACAACAATCTTAGGTAAAGTATACTCATTGTTAAATCATACACCGAATGATGCATTTAGGCCTAATATGACCTGTGTTCTGCAATCCTGCCTTACTGTCACTAATACATTAGGAGGCCGGAGCTTCATACTTTGTACCAGCAGATGGTGTTATCAGTCTAATCCTGAGTGTCATTTCCCTCTCAGGGTGATGGCTGCTCTCTATGCCCCCCACCCTGCCTCAAACTCACCACCTTTTTCATTCCCTCCCCCATACTTGCAGATGGCTTAATCGTGACTACAGTTCTCCCCACCCCTCCAGCCCCCACAGTATGTCTGGGATAATGCTGCTAACGTACAACTAAGCAGTCAAGTGTGACAGCATAGAGCAGGTAGCCTGGCAACTGAGAGCATAATACTGAGCAGATGGTGTGATGGACAACACACGCACACACTTCATGCTACACACACGGCTTGTTACACACACTACATGCAAAACACTGTCTGTTACATACCCACTAATGCTGAGCAAACGTGCCCGGTAAGGTGTTATATACACGGAGCAAGCTCGGGTGATACCGGAGTGTCTTCGGCGTGCTTGAATATTATGTTCGAGACCCCGCAGTTGTTCGACAGCCGTAACACATGCAGGGATTGCCTAACAAACAGGCCGCGAAACATGCAGCTGCGGGGAATCAAAAATTTTTTTTGAGCACGCAGAAATCACTCCGTTTACACCCGAGCATGCTTATCCCAGCACTTTCACTAATACCCACGCTTACACACCTCATGCTACATCCACACTGCATGCTACACACACACCCTCACAAAAACACACACTGGTGGACACATTCATATTGTATGACCTACAGTATGTGGGTGACTGCTATGGCTGCACCCTTGTATCTAATATCTGTTTTATCATTTTTCCTTAATCTGCCCTTTCTATGAGATATCTACTATATAAAGCTGAATGTGTGTATGTGTGTGTGTATGTGTGTGTGTATGTATGTCCGGGATTGGCATCTGCACCGTCGCAGCTACAGCCACAAAATTTTGCACAGTCACACGTCTGGACCCCGAGAGCGTCATAGGCTACGTTGTGAGGCGAAATTTTAACCCCGCGCGTTCCAATTCACCAAACAATTTTGCCCCTATCTACATAATGGGGAAAAAAGTGAAAGGAAAAGTGTTGGAGGCGTCGCAGCTACAGAAACAAAATTTTGCACAGTCACACGTCTGGACCCTGAGAGCGTCATAGGCTACGTTGTGAGGTGAAATTTTAACCCCGCGCTTTCCAATTCACCAAACAATTTTGCCCCTATCTACATAATGGGGAAAAAGTGAAATGAAAAGTGTTGGAGGCGTCGCAGCTACAGCCACAAAATTTTGCACAGTCACACGTCTGGACCCTGAGAGCGTCATAGGCTACGTTGTGAGGTGAAATTTTAACCCCGCGCTTTCCAATTCACCAAACTATTTTTCCCCTATCTACATAATGGGGAAAAGTGAAAGGAAAAGTGTTGGAGGCAAATTGACAGCTGCCAGATGTGAACAAGGGGGACTTAACGAATGAGAGCGATGGCGCCAAAGAGTATATACCGATCAGTTGCTAAGGTGGGGCCCCGACATGATACTCACCACACATGGGGATATGAACACACACACAAAATGCGCCACACACTACCACGTGCTTGAACACATATACCACCCTCAGCACACATTTCACCACACATACACCAACCTCGCCACATAAAAGTCGAAACACAAAAGTCGCCGCTCAAAACTCACCACGCGCAAAACTCGCCACATGCAAAAACTAGGCTCACGCAAAATTCGCCACAAGTGCAAAACTCACCTCATGGAAAACTCGCCACACGCAAAACTTGCACACGCGGAAAAATTGCCACATGCACAAAATTTGCAACACATGCAAAAGTTGCCTCACACAAAACTTGCACATACTCAAAAGGCACCAGACATAAAACTCACCACGTGCAAAACTCGCCATGCGCAAAACTTGCTGCACACAACTTGCTACACTAACCTGTCACATGCAACTCGACACACAAAAAGTTGCTACACGCATGTTGCCACACAAAACTCATCTCACAAAAGTCGCTACATGCATGTCACCACACACAACTCAACACACACAACTTGACAGACGAAACTCGCCCTAAAACACACACAAGTCTGGTATTAGCCTTCAAAAATAAAAATCTGATTAATAAGCAGACAAACTACAAGAGCAACAAATGTACCATATAGGAAATACAGCAGCTGTCAGTCACATGACCTGTCTATTATGTGTATGTGTGAGCTAATATATACTGCTAGGGGAGGGCTTCCTGTTGGCTGGGGATTTATCAGGCTGCCAATTTATCTTACAAATACTGAGGTAAAAATACTGAGCAAATAACGTGTTAACGAGGTCAAATATACAGGAGATCACACAGGTATATACTATATACAGGGGAGATGACACACAGATATATACTATATACAGGAGAGATGACACACAGGTATATACTATATAGAGGAGGAGATGACATACAGGTACATACTATATACAGGAGGAGATGACATACAGGTATATACTATATACAGGAGGAGATGACACACAGGTATATACTATATACAGGAGCAGATTACCTACAGGTATATACTATATACAGGAGGAGATGACATACAGGTATATGCTATATATAGAAGATGACATACAGGTATATACTATATACAGGAGGAGATGACACACAGATATATACTATATACAGGGGAGATGACACACAGGTATATACTATATACAGGAGGAGATGACATACAGGTATATACTATATATAGGAGATGACATACAGGTATATACTATATATAGGAGGAGAGGACATACAGGTATATACTATATATAGGAGGAGATGACATACAGGTATTTACTATATATAGGAGATGACATACAGGTATATACTATATACAGGGGAGATGACACACAGCAGGTATATACTATATACAGGGGAGATGACATACAGGTATATACTATATACAGGGGAGATGACATACAGGTATATACTATATACAGGAGATGACATACAGGTGTATACTATATATAAGGGAGATGACAAACATGTATATACTGAGGTGAAAATGAGAGGTGTGAGGTGAAAATGAAAAGGTGTGAGTGCAAAATGAGAGGAGTGAGGGAAAATAGTGTAGTGATCGGAAAATGACAGATGTGAGGTCGAAATGACAAGTGTTAGGCGGGAATGAGGAGTGAGGGAGAAAATGAGAGGTGTGAGGGAGAAAATGAGAGATGTGAGGGGGAAAATTAAAGATGTGATTGGGAAAATGAGAGGAGTGATGGGAAAATAGGAGAAGTGACGTGCTATAACTAACCACAGATATTTACTATGCCCAGGCAACGCCGGGCTCTTCAGCTAGTCTAAATAATATTTGCCAACTTTCAGAAAGGATAACCATGACCACTGCATGTAAGGATGTGCTGCTGAAATGTTTTCCCAGAACATGCCCATATCTACAGGCCACTTCCTTTACGCACCCTCATTTTTTCATCGTAGTCTGACCCCGGAACCATGCCCCGGAAATGTTCGGTTTGCACTGGTTTCTGGGTGATTCTAGGAGGCTTCTGAAGGGCCTGGAAGATTTACCAACTCTTCATGGGAGGTGCCCCTTTTTTCAGGAGCCTCCTGGATGCTCCAGGCATATTGGAAAGTATGATTTAAAGTAGTGATGTATTGAAAACAATATTCTTTGAGCAAATAGGATGAAGAATATCAGCGGTTCGACTTTGCAGCTAATTTGTAGCAACTGCGACACAATGGGAAGAGATCATTCAAAACAGTTGCAGAGGAAGACTGGTAGTAATGTATGCAACAGACCCAATCAGATTGCTGCTTTCATTTTCAAAATTGACTCTCAAAAATGAGTGCTATAATCCAATTGGTTGCTATAAACAATGTTTCTAATTTTAAAAAAAATCAGCCCCTGGTTTTATTATCAGAACTGTTCGCTTTCAAAACCAGGCCTACGTACTAATTACCCCCAAGGGTTTCCTGATGTCACATTGGTCCATACATAAAACATGGCTTATCAAAAATGGCACTTGTCCTGGTGATGCCAGAGCATTAGTAAGGACTCTGTAAAGCCCTATTGGCTTCTTATGGTTGCGACTAGTAGTGGAGCAATTCAGTGCTGATACAATTTATTCTATAAAATCAACTTTCAATTGTTTACAAAGCTGGAATTCTATATTAAAGGGAACCTGTCACTACAAAAACACTATTAAGCTGCAGATATGGGGTTAATCTGCAAGTTAACAGCGTTACTAACCTGCCCCGTGCCTGCATTTAGCTGAACGCTGCGGTGAGAAAATGCACTTTATTCCCCCCGCAGCATTCCAGTCACCACTTGGCAGCTGTAACCGTGCCCCCGGTCCTGACTGACAGCCAGCCCCAATGCAGAGCCAGTGTCAGCCATAGCCAGGGGGCGCAGTTACAGCCGCAGCTCTGTATTGCTAGAGGGGTGACTGCCCCCGTGACTGAAACCCGAATTCTGCCGGGGAGAATAAAGTTCATTTGCTCCCCGCAGAGTTCGGCTAAGTGCAGCACACACATATACACAACACTGCTGCATGCATAGTACATGCACATTCACCTCTGCTGTATATAATTATACACAGCTCTGCTACATATACACAGACACACAGCTCTGCTATAAAAACAGCTTTCCTGTATACACACAAAAGCTCTGCTACATCAACACACACCCATCTCTGCTATGTCAATACACAGCTCTGCTACTCAACTCACAGCTCTGCTACATTAACACATACAGAGCTGTGCTATTTCAGCACATGCCCCTCTGCTACTCCCTGTATATACTACTGCAATTTGAAGTTCCTACCAGGCATGTGCCTGATCGCATAACCTGAACAGCTTTCAGGTAGTCAGGACCTGAAGTTTTAGTAATGTGCAGTTCCTTTTTACTTTCTCTCCTGCCCTGCATCGATCAGACTGATCAGTGTTGGACTGGAGGAGAGAGAACGACGCACATTTTTTCTTTATTTTTTATTTCTTTTAGTAAAAATGAGTACAGACAAATGGAAAATGTACATTAGCATGTTTCCAAACCTAGCTATAAGGGCCATGTCTTTCTTCTATGATAATCATTGAATTCACCAAGAGTTGATTGCCGCAAACTAATGTCATCCTGAGGGACCAAATGACATTATTCTCCAGTGCGGTAAATACACTGTGAACGTTTATAGAGATTGATCGCATCTTTCAGCAACATTTGTGTGTGTGGAGGGGAATAATCAGATAAAAGGCAGAGCTCTGGGCTGGAGAGGATAATATCTGCCTGGTCGTAGACTGGATACAGGAAGAGAGCTGTGCGCTGCCAATTACTGCTCGGATATCTTCCTATAACAACCCATATAACATTAATGGGATAACAGCCACATAACATGTCTCACGATTATCGATAAATCACAATATATTGCTTTAGTTTAGGAATTATGAGCTATGAATACGGTACTTTGGGTAACGAGCAGTGCTTGAAAGCTGCAAAGTCATGCGTGAAACTGAGATATGAAGGGTTTCTTGCCATTGGTCACATGCTGAAGAGCAGATCTAGTGATCGGTTGGTATCCATCACTTGGACCCCTACTCATCAAGTAGTTATGACCTATCTTGTGGATCGGTGATAATTTGCTCCTACTGGAACACCCTATTGAGCCCCATGCACATGGCCCTATTACACCTCCTTTATATATGGAGCAATACTAGCGCTCCCACTGTAATGCATGGTGCCTCTAATTTTATAAGGAATTATTCATAACTAATTTCAGATTTTTATATCAAAACCCTTTCAAAGAAAATATTCTATTTTCCAAAACATGCTATGTCGATAAGTTGTTCTTTGATAGAAAGTGTAGTGGCCGTAGCAGCGGAATATGTCAGTGCCTGCCACAGACTAAGAGGAGCCTGATATGTCATGGACTCCTGTACCCCAACACTGGACATATCCCTATACCCCGACTAAAGAGCCTGATATGTCATGGACTCCTGTAACCCACCCTGGAAACATCCCCTATCCTCTAAAAGGAATTTGATATACCCTGGACCTCTATATGCCTCCCTCCCCCACCCCCGTATTTTTACCATATGCTTTGGCAATGTTAACATGTACTTAGTCCTGCCAATAAAGCTCATTTGAATTGAGTTGAATTGATAGAAGCAATACATCCACATACGTAGCCCCCAACAGGTCTTGTATGGCAGGAGATGGAGGTCATGAGGCTCGGAACTAGCGGAGCTACATGGCCTCTGTTTACGGTCATAAATGGGTGACAGGGACAGTGGTAAGTTAGGTACCATGATCAGTCATATGAGAATATTCAGATTTTGTGCAGAATTAGCCTTTTCCCCTTACAAATGTTTGCAAATATTGGTTGAGTTTCTGTACTGTTTGTAAAGGGTTAAGGTCTTGCTTAATTAAAGAATAGACATCAGGAATATGCGAGATGTAACATCCTACATAAGGCAATACTTTGTGTAATTATGTGGCTATGGGCCTGCTGTTTATTGCATGATGTCTCCATGCTAAATCCGGCTGGGAACCCGCTAATAATGATCCTATCCTCAGTAAAATAGCCACAGCAGCACCCTGCCTGCCTACTGCTATCTGTGGAGAGGAAGGAAGGGGAGGGGAGGAAGAGCGCTCAGAGAGGGCTCCATGATAGTGTCATTGTGCTCGGAGGGGGTGGGGATAGATAGATCAGAAGAGGAGAGAGGGGGATAAGGAGGGGTCAGCAGCTCTTCCGCGACAGCACACAGACTTAACAATACAAAGGCAGAACAACATGTTTCACAGCCAAGGCAAATAAGGGGCAGACACTGAAGAAGCAGCATCTCAGCCATATTGATAATGGAGGGTTTAAGAACATCCCTACTAAGTGGATTGGCCTGAACCCTGTTAGCGCGCTTTGGTAAAGCTGCCGGATAATGATCAGTGACGAAACTGACCTATTGTCATGTGAAACAGCTTGGCATTTTTGGTTTAGCATTGTCTGCTGGTTTCTACAAGCATGGTCTTATTAATCAATTGTAATGCTGATGTCCCCGACTCATGATATATGAAATGTATTAATATACCACATGAACCATATCACTATATGCGCAATTCCCCATGCTCCACACGAGATACTGGGAGAAGTCATGTCTCCTCGCTGTCGCCATCATCTACTAATACAATTGATCATGTTTCCTTGATTCGGCAATATGAAAGTAAATAAAATGTCACCTTATCTGAATCGATTTAAAAGGAACCTGTCACCAATTTTGTCCTGCGTCAACGAAAACTATGCCCTTAATCAGCACCTGTGCTGCAGTCCATCATTGGTTATATAATCCCGACTCACCCTGTATACCCCCGCCCCTCAAAAAAATTAGAGGTTCTCCTGCGCTGTATGTTAATCTTGCCGGTCTGGTCCAATTGGCGTGGTTTATGCGGCCTCCATTCCTCAGACTGGCTTCTCTATCCCTCCTCCCTGCTGCTGATAGCCATCCTCCTTCTGCAATTGATGTGGATCACGACATCCACATAACCAGGCGAAATCTCGCGCCTGAGCAGAGAAATCACCGTCTGGTGATCATAACAGCACATGCATTAATCATAACGGTGTATGCGCATTTATGTTTTCTAGTCTGCCCGCATAGGGCAGAGCATAGTGTTGCCGCCATCTTAACAACATGGGTCCACTGCATCCTGATAGTGCATTTGTTTGGAGGCCTAGGCAGGTAAGCATCTCTGCCTTTTTGCAATTTTTTTCAGAGCATAGTGCACATGCGTGAGCCGACAATTTCTCTGCGCAGGAGTGAAGACAGTTCTTAATAGTACTGGCTGTATGTTTGGGGTCATTTTACTACAATTCATGATGGTACAATATAATGGATAAGTAATCTGACTGTACTTCTCAGCATTGAGGATATCATTAAACTTGACCAAATCCCTAACTCCATTTGATGAAATGCATTCCCAACTTGTAAGGAACTTCCATCATGCTTCACTGTTGCCTGCAGACATCATTGTTCTGTTCTTCAGCCCTACGGCGAACAAACTGCTTTATGTTGCAGCCAAATATTTTAAATTTTGACTACTCAGTCCAGAGTACCTTTTGCAATTTTTCTGCACCCTGTTCCTATCCTTAGTTGAGTTATCTTACCTTGGCACTGCTGGAGATCTCCCGATATTGAAGGGGAGTAAGCATGATGTGTCTTTCATCTGCTGCACCAACTTTCCTTGACAGACCCCTGTGTCTACGGTCTTCAAAGTTGCCTAATACTTGATGCTTCTTCAAAGGAGCTTGAACAGCACATCTTGAAATCCCATTCTGCTTTGACATTTTTGACTGGGATAGACCTTGCTGATGCAGTATAACTACCTTGTGTCTTGTTTCTGTGCTCAATCTTCCATGATGTATATGACCTCTGACAGTTTGGCTGTTCCTCACAAAGTATTATTCCTCCCACACAGCAGTTTTCTGTTTCAGTTAATGATTGTGTTCCAACTTACATATGACAATGATTATTATTATCACCTGTTTGTTATAATAAGTTACTAATAGAACTGATAAGCACACTACAAAATCACCTACTTTGTGCAAGTGTACCTACAAATTTAATTTAATTTAGGTTTCTACTTTGTCAGTTCACTTTGAATTTTGTTAATGATAAAAATAAACTATTAGCATATTAACACTTAATTTTCCCCACATCATTAGAATATCATCAAAAAGTTAATTTATTTAAGTTCTTTAATACAAAAAGTAAAACTCGTATTATATAGAGTCATTACAAACAGAGTGATCTATTTCAAGTGTTTATTTGTTAATGTTGATGATTTTGGCTTACAGCCAATGAAAACCCAAAAGTCATTATCTCAGAAAATTGGAATAATTAACAAAAAAACACTTGCAAATGCTTTCTAAGCGTTTATAAAAGTCCCTTAGTCTGTTTCAGTAGGGTCCACAAGGAGGTTAAGCCACAAAAGGTCATTGCTAAAGAAGCTGGCTGTTCACACAGTGCTGTTTCCAAGCATATTAATGGTAAGTTGAGTGGAAGGAAAAAGTGTGGTAGAAAAAGGTGCACAAGCAACCCGGATAACAGCAGCCTAGACAGAATTGTTAAGTAAAGGCCATTCAACAAATTGGGGGAGATTCACAAGGAGTGGACTGCTGCTGGCGTCATTGCTTCAAGAGCCATCACACAGACATATCCAGGACATGGGCTGAAAGTGTTGCATTCCTTGTGTCAAGCCACTCATGTCCAATAGACAATGCCAGAAGCGTCTTACCTGGGTCAAGGAGAAAAAGAACTGGACTGTTGCTCAGCAGTCCAAGGTGTTGTTTTCAGATGAAAGTAAGTTTTGCATTTCATTTGGAAATCAAGGTCCCAGAGTTTGGAGGAAGAGTGGAGAGGCCACAATCTTTTTGGAGATGGAAATTTCGCCTCCATGCCATGCCGCATTGGTGCAGTAATTGATGCAAAAGAAGCTCCGACCAAGTATTGAGTGCATTTATTGAAGATACATTTCAGTAAGACAACATTTAGGATTTTAAAATAATTTTTTTCAAGCTGGTGTTATAAAATATTCTAATTTACTGAGATAATGACTTTTGGGTTTTCATTGGCTGTAAGCCATAATCATCAATATTAACAGAAATAAACACTTGAAATACAGCACTCTGTTTGCAATGACTCTACAGGTCCTTCTCAAAAAATTAGCATATAGTGTTAAATTTCATTATTTACCATAATGTAATGATTACAATTAAACTTTCATATATTATAGATTCATTATCCACCAACTGAAATTTGTCAGGTCTTTTATTGTTTTAATACTGATGATTTTGGCATACAACTCCTGATAACCCAAAAAACCTGTCTCAATAAATTAGCATATCAAGAAAAGGTTCTCTAAACGACCTATTACCCTAATCTTCTGAATCAACTAATTAACTCTAAACACATGGAAAAGATACCTGAGGCTTTTATAAACTCCCTGCCTGGTTCATCACTCAAAACCCCCATCATGGGTAAGACTAGCGACCTGACAGATGTCAAGAAGGCCATCATTGACACCCTCAAGCAAGAGGGTAAGACCCAGAAAGAAATTTCTCAACAAATAGGCTGTTCCCAGAGTGCTGTATCAAGGCACCTCAATGGTAAGTCTGTTGGAAGGAAACAATGTGGCAGAAAACGCTGTACAACGAGAAGAGGAGACCGGACCCTGAGGAAGATTGTGGAGAAGGACCGATTCCAGACCTTGGGGAACCTGAGGAAGCAGTGGACTGAGTCTGGTGTGGAAACATCCAGAGCCACCGTGCACAGGCGTGTGCAGGAAATGGGCTACAGGTGCCGCATTCCCTAGGTAAAGCCACTTTTGAGCTACAGAGAAGCAGCACTGGACTGTTGCTAAGTGGTCCCAAGTACTTTTTTCTGATGAAAGCAAATTTTGCATGTCATTCGGAAATCAAGGTGCCAGAGTCTGGAGGAAGACTGGGGAGAAGGAAATGCCAAAATGCCTGAAGTCCAGTGTCAAGTACCCACAGTCAGTGATGGTGTGGGGTGCCATGTCAGCTGCTGGTGTTGGTCCACTGTGTTTCATCAAGGGCAGGGTCAATGCAGCTAGCTATCAGGAGATTTTGGAGCACTTCATGCTTCCATCGGCTGAAATGCTTTATGGAGATGAAGATTTCATTTTTCAGCACGACCTGGCACCTGCTCACAGTGCCAAAACCACTGGTAAATGGTTTACTGACCATGGTATTACTGTGCTCAATTGGCCTGCCAACTCTCCTGACCTGAACCCCATAGAGAATCTGTGGGATATTGTGAAGAGAAAGTTGAGAGACGCAAGACCCAACACTCTGGATGAGCTTAAGGCCGCTATTGAAGCATCCTGGGCCTCCATAACATCTCAGCAGTGTCACAGGCTGATTGCCTCCATGCCACGCCGCATTGAAGCAGTCATTTCTGCCAAAGGATTCCCGACCAAGTATTGAGTGCATAACTGAACATTATTATTTGTTGGTTTTTTTGTTTGTTATTAAAAAACACTTTTATTTGATTGGATGGGTGAAATATGCTAATTTATTGAGACAGGTTTTTTGGGTTATCAGGAGTTGTATGCCAAAATCATCAGTATTAAAACAATAAAAGACCTGACAAATTTCAGTTGGTGGATAATGAATCTATAATGTATGAAAGTTTAATTGTAATCATTACATTATGGTAAATAATTAAATTTAACACTATATGCTAATTTTTTGAGAAGGACCTGTATATATGAGTTTCACATTTTGATGATATTCTAATTTTGTGAGAAGCACCTGCATATCTATATACTTTTTTTAAATAAGAAAAATCTACCGTATTTTTCGGACTATAAGACGCACCGGACTATAAGGCGCACCCAGGTTTTAGAGGTGGAAAATAGGGAAAAAAATATTTGAAGCTAAAAAATGTGGTAAAATATTTAATAACATAAATGACATACTATTATATGTGGTGTTATTATATATAATAGTATGTTATTATGTTGGAAGCTGCGGGACCAGTGTGGTGTCTGTAAAGCACTATATGAAGATGCTGGAGGGTGAGTATAAGAATGGGGGCACAGGGCTTATATTTAAAGCACCACTCCAGCACTGCAAAATAACACTGGAGTGCTGCTTTAAAATCCCATGGGAGAACTATAACTCCCAGCATGTCCTGCAGATCCTATGACATGCTGGGAGTTATAGTTCACCAAAGGAGTGGCAGAGTGCTTTATTGTGTTTTGTAAAGACTAACCTCTTAATTGTGGCAGCCAGCCACTGTGGTGAGGTTAAAGCTGGAGGTCCCATGACTGCACACAGAGCAGCTGCAGATTCTAGTGGAGACTGGAGAGCCTGAAGGACCTGTGATGATGTCAGGAAGAGGGAGGGCTCTGAGCTGCCATGTGATGCTCCAGCCCGCCCACTCCTGACATCATCACAGGTCCTCCTACACAGAACTCAGGGTCCAGCCCAGGCATGGCAGGCAGGTATGCAGCCATCTCCTCTCTTGGCCCCTGCTGCTGCCTCCTCTCCCCCAGACACACAGACCTGCCCAGCTGCTGCAGGAATCAGCGCTGGAGAAGCCATGTGTGTCCCTGCTTAAGCATTTGCCTCTCCCGGCTCACCGCTCAGCTGATAGGTGGGCGGGGAGCCGCTAATGAATATTCACTGCACTTAATCATCGGGAGCACATGGTTTCTCCAGCGCTGATTCTGGGCAGCAGGGACATCCTGAAGTGGGATAACAGTGCGATCCCACTCACTGCTGCCCCCCTCCCCACATGCTACATCCCTACCATAAGACGCACCCACACTTTCCTCCCAAATTTGGAGGAAAAAAAGTGCGTCTTATGGTCGGAAAAATACGGTATATAACTACTTCATAGCTATAGATCATTCCAGGGAAAGTGAGTGACAATCAATATGGCTGCCACTAATGCATGCCCAGTGTCCCTAGACACCGGAAGGCCAATGCCAAGCTTGGAACTGTCATAGGCAGCAAAGTCTTGGGGTATGTGCACACGTCAGGATTTCTTGCAGAAATTTTCCTGACAAAAATCGGACATTTCTGCCAGAGATCCGCATGCGTTTTTTTCGCGTTTTTTCATGCATTTTTGGTGTTTTTTGGCATTTTTGGCATTTTTGTGCACAAAACATGCCGAATGCATTCTAAATGATAGGATGCATAATGCATGCGTTTTTAACCCCTCTCTGACCTCGGACGGGATAGTACGTCCGAGGTCAGATCCCCTGCTTTGATGCAGGGCTCCGCGGTGAGCCCGCATCAAAGCCGGGACATGTCGGCTGTTTTGAACAGCTGACATGTGCCCGTAATAGGCGCGGGCAGAATCGCGATCTGCCCGCACCTATTAACTAGTTAAATGCCGCTGTCAAACGCAGACAGCGGCATTTAACTACCGCATCCGGCCGGGCGGCCGGAAATGACGTCTTCGCCGACCCCGTCACATGATCGGGGGTCGGCGATGCGTCTCCATTGTAACCATAGAGGTCCTTGAGACCTCTATGGTTACTGATGACCGGTGGCTGTGAGCGCCACCCTGTGGTCGGCGCTCACAGCACACCTCCATTTCTGCTACATAACAGCGATCAGCAGATCGCTGCTATGTAGCAGAGCCGATCGCGTTGTGCCTGCTTCTAGCCTCCCATGGAGGCTATTGAAGCATGGCAAAAGTAAAAAAAAAAAGTTGAAAAAAATGTTAAAAAAAAAAAAAAAATATAAAAGTTTAAATCACCCCCCTTTCGCCCCAATCAAAATAAATCAATAAAAAAATATAAAATCTACGCATATTTGGTATCGCCGCGCTCAGAATCACCCGATCTATCAACTAAAAAAAAGCATTAACCTGATCGCTAAACAGCGTAGCGGGAAAAAAATTCAAAACGCCAGAATTACTTTTTTTTGGTCGCCGCAACATTGCATTAAAATGCAATAGCGGGCGATCAAAAGAACGTATCTGCACCGAAATGCTATCATTAAAAATGTCATCTCGGCACGCAAAAAATAAGCCCTCAACCGACCCCAGATCACGAAAAATGGAGACGCTACGGGTATCGGAAAATGGCGCAATTTTTTTTTTTTTTTTAGCAAAGTTTGGAATTTTTTTTCACCACTTATATAAAAAATAACCTAGTCATGTTAGGTGTCTATTAACTCGTACTGACCTGGAGAATCATAATTTCAGGTCAGTTTTAGCATTTAGTGAACCTAGCAAAAAAGCCAAACAAAAAACAAGTGTGGGATTGCACTTTTTTTGCAATTTCACCGCACTTGGAATTTTTTTCCCGTTTTCTAGTACACGACATGCTAAAACCAATGATGTCGTTCAAAAGTACAACTCGTCCCGCAAAAAATAAGCCCTCACATGGCCAAATTGACGGAAAAATAAAAAAGTTATCGCTCTGGGAAGGAGGGGAGTGAAAAACGAACACGGAAAAAACGAAAAATCCCAAGGTCATGAAGGGGTTAATGAGTTTTTATAGTGTTTTTACCGCGAAAAAACACGAAAAAACCTGAACATCTGCACATAGCCTTAAGGGAGACAAGTCAATATAAAACACTGAAACAAAATTTTCTATTAACACTTGTGTCAGATAAGTCTCTTCCCACACTTCCAAACTTAGATTTCTAGCTCTGGTCTCGTGGATTTATTATTTCCAGTTCTGTTTTGGAAATAATATCAGTCAGAATTTCTAAAACTGTATCTTATGTGGCATCATTTTTTTTAAAGTTTTTATATTTTAGAAGGCTTCTTTCTCTAGATGTTGGCATTAAAAAAAAAATCCAATAGGAAGTTAATATTTAATTATGTCAAGTTCTTTTTTATCTTTACATGAAAGCCTTTAATTATAAGTTTCTCTTCTATGGCATCTATACCGGAGAGCTAGAGATAAGGTAGGTGATGGTAATATGCATCTAAACTGCCAGTTCTTCTGTTTTGTTTTTTCTGTTTGCCCTCCAGGCAACAGTAACTACCCCTCAACTGGGTAAACAATTTATTAGAAACTCCTTCCTGGGTTTTGCCCAGTGTATTCTGTATGACGTGCACATACTGGTACTCAATGCTTCACCACTTACTTCACTGACGGCATTCTGCATCTAACGCTAGATTTATCTTTCTCAGAGCTCACACTTTCTCGTATTCCATCATACAGCAATGGTCGCCCTTACTTCACGCTGTTCTCACTATCCAGCAATGTATCTGCTGTCATCACACACTTCCCTCGGCTCGTGTTAGCAATCTTCACAATCCCTATAGAGCATATCTCTCAAAATTATGTTTATCCTATAATCCCTACCAGAAACTGACTTCATAAGAGGACTGTAAACCTCAAACCACAGAAAGATGTCGACAAAAGACACAAAAATTCATCTCTCAGTGGTCTCCGCAAAGAAACACTCACACCCCGTATGCTGCCATTAAATGACAGAAAGACACACAGTACCTAATCCCCCAAATGCTGGAAAATAGCAGTTGTTAGCCCCTAACTAATAATCTAATTCTGTGTAATGCTCGAGGATGATGAAAGCCGAGAGGTTGTGTACTACTGAAAAACACTGCTCATCTGGTACAGGCTACGCGGCTATGTGCAACTAGAAAGGTTTTCCTGCTTAAGATCCTCTTCTATTAGTATTCTCTAGTCTATGAGACTGCAATAAGCTCCCTATCATTAGAGCATGTGCTACAGGTAAAACAATTCAGTTAATTTATTATTTTAATTAATCAATTTAGTATCCTTGCTTATATAGTGCCATCATGTTCTGCAACAATGTCCAGATATTGTCATCTCTGTTCCTATTGGGAATCCTTGCAATCTGAATTCTATATTAACCCCTCTGTGACCTTAGACGTACTATCCCGTCGAGGTGCCCTGGGCTTATCTGACCCTGGACGGGATAGTACGTCATAGCCGATCGGCCGCGCTCACGGGGGGAGCGCGGCCGATCGCGGCCGGGTGTCAGCTGCTTATCGCAGCTGACATCCGGCACTATGTGCAAGGAGCGGTCACGGACCGCCCCCGACACATTAACCCCTGGCACACCGCGATCAAAGATGATCGCGATGTGCCGGCGGTGCAGGGAAGCACCGCGCAGGGAGGGGGCTCCCTGCGGGCTTCCCTGAGACCCCCGGAGCAACGCGATGTGATCGCGTTGCTGCGAGGGTCTCACCTCCCTCCCTGCTCCCTCCAGCCCCGGATCCAAGATGGCCGCGGATCCGGGTCCTGCAGGGAGGGAGGTGGCTTCACAGAGCCTGCTCAGAGCAGGCACTGTGAAGCAGCCTGCACTGCTCTCAGATCGGTGATCTGACAGAGTGCTGTGCAAACTGTCAGATCACTGATCTGTGATGTCCCCCCCTGGGACAAAGTAAAAAAGTAAAAAAAAATTTTTCCAAATGTGTAAAAAAAATTAAAAAAAATATTCCAAAATAATGAAAAAAAAAAAAAAAATATTATTCCCATAAATACATTTCTTCATCTAAATAAAAAAAAAAACAATAAAAGTACACATATTTAGTATCGCCGCGTCCGTAACGACCCGACCTATAAAACTGTCCCACTAGTTAACCCCTTCAGTAAACACCGTAAGAAAAAAAAAAAAAAAACGAGGCAAAAAACAACGCTTTATTATCATACCGCCGAACAAAAAGTGGAATAACACGCGATCAAAAGGACAGATATAAATAACCATGGTACCGCTGAAAGCGTCATATTGTCCCGCAAAAAAAGAGCCGCCATACAGCATCATCAGCAAAAAAATAAAAAAGTTATAGTCCTGAGAATAAAGCGATGCAAAAATAATTATTTTTTCTGTAAAATAGTTTTTATCGTATAAAAGCGCCAAACCATAAAAAAATGATATAAATGAGGTGTCGCTGTAATCGTACTGACCCGAAGAATAAAACTGATTTATCAATTTTACCAAACGCGGAACGGTATAAACGCCTCCCCCAATAGAAATTCATGAATATCTGGCTTTTGGTCATTCTTCCTCACAAAAATCGGAATAAAAAGCGATCAAAAAATGTCACGTGCCCAAAAATGTTTTCAATAAAAACGTCAACTCGTCCCGCAAAAAACAAGACCTCACATGACTCTGTGGACCAAAATATGGAAAAATTATAGCTCTCAAAATGTGGTATTGCAAAAAATATTTTTTGCAATAAAAAGGGTCTTTCAGTGTGTGACGGCTGCCAATCATAAAAATCCGCTAAAAAACTCGCTATAAAAGTAAATCAAACCCCCCTTCATCACCCCTTTAGTTAGGGAAAAATAAAAAAAATGTATTTATTTCCATTTTCCCATTAGGGTTAGGGTTAGGGCTAGGGCTAGGGTTGGGGCTAGGGTTAGGGCTAGGGTTAGGGCTAGGGTTAGGGCTAGGGCTAGGGTTAGGGCTAGGGTTAGGGCTAGGGCTAGGGCTAGGGTTAGGGCTAGGGTTAGGGCTAGGGTTAGGGTTAGGGTTGGGGCTACAGTTAGGGTTGGGGCTAAAGTTACAGTTAGGGTTTAGATTACATTTACAGTTGGGAATAGGGTTGGGATTAGGGTTAGGGGTGTGTCAGGGTTAAAGGTGTGGTTAGGGTTACCGTTGGAATTAGGGTTAGGGGTGTGTTTAGATTAGGGTTTCAGTTATAATTGGGGGGTTTCCACTGTTTCGGCACATCAGGGGCTCTCCAAACACGACATGGCGTCCGATCTCAATTCCAGCCAATTCTGCGTTGAAAAAGTAAAACAGTGCTCCTTCCCTTCCGAGCTCTCCTGTGTGCCCAAACAGGGGTTTACCCCAACATATGGGGTATCAGCGTACTCAGGACAAATTGGACAACAACTTTTGTGGACCAATTTCTCCTGTTACCCTTGGGAAAATACAAAACTGGGGGCTAAAAAATAATTTTTGTGGGAAAACAAAAAGATTTTTTATTTTCACGGCTCTGCGTTATAAACTGTAGTGAAACACTTGGGGGTTCAAAGTTCTCACAACACATCTAGATAAGTTCATTGAGGGGTCTAGTTTCCAATATGGGGTCACTTGTGGGGGGTTTCTACTGTTTAGGTACATTAGGGGCTCTGCAAACGCAATGTGACGCCTGCAGACCAATCCATCTAAGTCTGCATTCCAAATGATGCTCCTTCCCTTCCGAGCCCTCCCATGCGCCCAAACGGTGGTTCCCCCCCACATATCGGGTATCAGCGTACTCAGGACAAATTGAACAACATTTAGGGTCCAATTTCTCCTGCTAACCTTGGAAAAATACAAAACTGGGGGCTAAAATATAATTTTTGTGGAAAAAAAAATTTTTTTTATTTGTATGGCTCTGCGTTATAAACTGTAGTGAAATACTTGGGGGTTCAAAGCTCTCACAACACATCAAGATGAGTTCCTTAGGGGGTCTACTTTCCAAAATGGTGTCACTTGTGGGGGGTTTCTACTGTTTAGGTACATTAGGGGCTCTGCAAACGCAATGTGACGCCTGCAGACCATTCCATCTAAGTCTGCATTCCAAATGGCGCTCCTTCCCTTCCGAGCCCTCCCATGCGCCCAAACGGTGGTTCCCCCCCACATATGGGGTATCAGCGTACTCAGGACAAATTGGACAACAACTTTTGGGGTCCAATTTCTCCTGTTACCCTAGGGAAAATACAAAACTGGGGCTAAAAAATAATTTTTGTGGGAAAAAAATTTTGTTTTATTTTTATGGCTCTGCATTATAAACTTCTGTGAAGCCCTTGGTGGGTCAAAGTGCTCACCACACATCCAGATAAGTTCCTTAGGGGGTCTACTTTCCAAAATGGTGTCACTTGTGGGGGGTTTCAATGTTTAGGCACATCAGTGGCTCTCCAAACGCAACATGGCGTCCCATCTCAATTTCTGTCAATTTTGCATTGAAAAGTCAAACTGCGCTCCTTCCCTTCCGAGCTCTCCCATGCGCCCAAACAGTGGTTTACTGCCACATATGGGGTATCAGCGTACTCAGGACAAATTGGACAACAACTTTTTGGGTCCAATTTCTCCTGTTACCCTTGGTAAAATAAAACAAATTGGAGCTGAAGTAAATTTTTTGTGTAAAAAAGTTAAATGTTCATTTTTATTTAAACATTCCAAAAATTCCTATTAAACACCTGAAGGGTTAATAAACTTCTTGAATGTGGTTTTGAGCACCTTGAGGGGTGCAGTTTTTAGAATGGTGTCACACTTGGGTATTTTCTATCATATCGACCCCTCAAAATGACTTCAAATGAGATGTGGTCCCTAAAAAAAAATGGTGTTGTAAAAATGAGAAATTGCTGGTCAACTTTTAACCCTTATAACTCCCTAACAAAAAAAAAAATTGGTTCCAAAATTATGCTGATGTAAAGGAGACATGTGGGAAATGTTACTTATTAAGTATTTTGTGTGACATATCTCTGTGATTTAATTGCATAAAAATTCAAAGTTTGAAAATTGCGAAATTTTCAAAATTTTCGCCAAATTTCCGTTTTTTTCACAAATAAACGCAGGTACTATCAAAGAAATTTTACCACTATCATGAAGTACAATATGTCACGAGAAAACAATGTCAGAATCACCAGGATCCGTTGAAGCGTTTCGGAGTTATAACCTCATAAAGGGACAGTGGTCAGAATTGTAAAAATTGGCCCGGTCATTGACGTGCAAACCACCCTTGGGGGTAAAGGGGTTAAATATGTCTTTGGAGTTGGTTGAAAATGTTACCAAAACTGTGTACAGCCCCCCCCCCCCCTCGAGTAAACCCATGTGAAACGCGAGACAGGACTGGTGGTCCGACGTATGACACAGGGAATAATGGGTAAGTCGCCAATTTTTTGCACACTGATAGACCATCTAGTGTTTTTTTCATGAGTAGTATGGACGCTTATTTGCTTGTCATACAGTTACTTCTTATATCATACTTGGTGGGTTACTACAGTTTCCAAGAAACTGACACCCATAATGTGGTAGTGCACCATATTGAGTGTCAGGTATGAGCATTCCTACATGAACAGTTTCCTGGAAAGTGGATTGGTCGTGGGCCAGTTGAATGGCCACCAAGGTCTCCCGGTCTGACCCGCTTAGACTTTTATCGTTGAGGTCATCTGAAGGCAATTGTCTATGCTGTGAAGATACGAGATGTGCAGCATCTGAAACAACGGATACTGGAAGCCTGTGCTACCATTTCTTCTGCGGTGTTGCTATCAGTGTGTCAAGAGTGGGAGAAGAGAGTTGCACTGACAATCTAACACAATGGGCAGCACTTTGAACACATTTTATAAGTGGTCATGAACTTGTAAATAACTCATGAAAGAATAAAGTTACGTTAAAACCAAGCATACCATTGTTTTTTCTTGTGAAATTCTCAATAAGTTTGATGTGCCACATGACCCTCTTCCCATTGAAAAAAATAAAGTTGGATTCAAAATGGCCGACTTCAAAATGGCCACCATACATCTTGAAAAGTTTCCCCTTCCCATATACTAATGTGCCACAAACAGGAAGTTGATATCACTAACCATTCCCATTTAATTTAGGTGCATCCATATAAATGGCCCACCCTGTATATATCAATTCCTTATTTATACTGTAATTAATGAATGTACTACTAGGCAATAGTACCCCTCCTTATATTATGTGTATAGACCTTGGCCCTCAATCACCTGAGTCTTCACGCTGGATTTTATTATATCTTTATATTTGGTGCCAGTTTTTAATATGTTTTCAATAAACATTATTATGGTAACTCTTTTAGCTGTTGGATTTTCACTTTTGTTTTTTCTAGGATTTGTATTCAGTTGTGGCTAGCCTTTTGATTTTCTTTTTGTGATACTTTATTAGTTCAGATGATATTGATCATTCTAGATTAAGTATGCCTTTGGAGTTAGTTAATATTAACAAAATAGTGTAATAAAACAACTAAATAAACAATAATGTTGCCTCCATAATTAGTTATCATGTGATTCCAAGTCACTGCACACCGTAAAGACATAATGAGAAAGGTTTTTCCAGACAGGCGTTTTTTTTTTACATTTGTATTTGATCCAATTTTGCAGATTGTAATACAATGTCTATTAGTCTATTTTCAGTGTTTTTTTCCTACAAATGCAGAATATATTATTTCACCTATTATAATTTATAGACTACGTAGTATATTGTGCAGCCCATGTAGTATATTGAGCAGCCCACGTTGTATATTGCGCAGCCCACGTTGTATATTGCGCAGCCCACATAGTATATTGCCCAGCCCACGTAGTATATTGCCCAGCCCACGTAGTATATTGCCCAGCCCACGTTGTATATTGCGCAGCCCACGTAGGATATTGAGCAGCCCACGTTGTATATTGCGCAGCCCACGTTGTATATTGCGCAGCCCACGTAGTATATTGCCCAGCCCATGTAGTATATTGCGCAGCCCACATAGGATATTGAGAAGCCCACGTTGTATATTGAGCAGCCCACGTTGTATATTGCGCAGCCCACATAGTATATTGCCCAGCCCACGTAGTATATTGCCCAGCCCACGTAGTATATTGCCCAGCCCACGTAGTATATTGCCCAGCCATGTAATATATTGCACAGCCCACGCAGTCTATAGCAATGTGGGCACCATATCCCTGTTAAAAAAAGAATTAAAATAAAAAATAGTGATATACTCACCCTGCGTTGGCCCCCGGATCGAAGCAGTTACCGACGCTCCTTGCGCGCTCCGGTCTGAAGAGTGCATTGCGGTCTCGCGAGATGATGACGTAGCGGTCTCGCGAGACTGCACGTCATCATCTTGCGAGACCGCAATGCATGGAGCGGTTACCGGGGCGTCGCGAGGAGCATCGGTAACTGCTTCGATCCGGGGGCCAACGCAGGGTGAGTATATCACTACTTTTTATTTTTTTAATTATTTTTAACATTAGATCTTTTTACTATTCATGCTGCATAGGCAGCATAAATAGTAAAAAGTTGGTCACACAGGGTTAATAGCAGCGTTAATGGACTGCGTTACACCGTGGTCAACGCTGCCATTAACCCTGTGTGAGCGCTGACTGGAGGGGAGTATGCGGGCGCCGGGCACTGACTGCGGGGAGGAAGGAGCGGCCATTTTCTTCCGGACTGTGCCCGTCGCTGATTGGTCGTGGCTAGTGTTGAGCATTCCGATACCGCAAGTATCGGGTATCGGCCGATACTTGCGGTATCGGAATTCCGATACCGAGATCCGATACTTTTGTGGTATCGGTATTGGATACATAGAGATGTGTAAAATAAAGAATTAAAATAAAAATTATTGATATATTTACCTCTCCGGCGGCCCCTGGACTCAGCGCGGGTAACCGGCAGGCTTCGTTGTTCAAAATCAGCGCTTTTAGGACCTGAGAATCACGTCCCGGCTTCTGATTGGTCGCGGGCCGCCCATGTGACCGCCACGCGACCAATCACAAGCCGCGACGTCACCGCAAGCTATTAACGCGCTCATTTTTAAAAATGAGCGCGTTAATGGCTTTCAAAGACGTAGCGGCTTGTGATTGGTCGCGTGGCCGCGACCAATCACAAGCCGCGACGTCACCGCAAGCTATTAACGCGCTCATTTTTAAAAATGAGCGCGTTAATGACTTTCAAAGACGTAGCGGCTTGTGATTGGTCGCGGCCACGCGACCAATCACAAGCCGCTACGTCTTTGAAAGTCATGAACGCGCTCATTTTTAAAAATGAGCGCGTTAATAGCTTGCGGTGACGTCGCGGCTTGTGATTGGTCGCGTGGCGGTCACATGGGCGGCCCGCGACCAATCAGAAGCCGGGACGTGATTCTCAGGTCCTAAAAGCGCTGATTTTGAACAAAGAAGCCTGCCGGTTACCCGCGCTGAGTTCAGGGGCCGCCGGAGAGGTAAATATATCAATATTTTTTATTTTAATTCTTTATTTTACACATCCCTATGGATCCCAGGGCCTGAAGGAGAGTTTCCTCTCCTTCAGACCCTGGGAACCATGAGAATACCTTCCGATACTTGATGTCCCATTGACTTGTATTGGTATCGGATATCGGTATCGGCGATATCCGATATTTTTCGGGTATCGGCCGATACTATCCGATACCGATACTTTCAAGTATCGGACGGTATCGCTCAACACTAGTCGTGGCTGTTTTGTCGCGACCAATCAGCGACTTGGATTTCCATGACAGACAGTGGCCGCGACCAATGAATATCCGTGACGGAAAGACAGACAGAAGGACAGACAGACAGACTGAAAGACGGAAGTGACCCTTAGACAATTATATAGTACATAGGTGATAGCTCACCAAAATAGGACAATCGACTGTTGGTACCTTCACCAATCCCGAGAACAGGCCTCTGAAATGCCGTTTACATGGAGAGCTGGGCACGCATGCAAGTCACCTCTCTACTCATTGTCTATGGGACTGCTGTTACTAAGCGTAATGATGGGGTATTTTACAGCCCTCTTATATAAATGGGATAATCTCTAAGTGGTTTGGAGAGAAATCCCAGAAAACCCTTTCATTGTCTTTTCTTACGCTAACCAAAACTTCATTTTAATTGTCCTGGTCATGTATGCACGAAAGGGATGCTGTTATGTTTAGTCCATTTAAAGGGGGTGTTTTCATGACCTACTTCCATGTGCAAGAGTGGAGAGCCACTAAGGCCGATTTCACATAAGCGTTTTTTTTTGCGCAACGTAGGCCTGTGTACTGTCTGCATGAATGCTGCATACCTATCTTTAACATTGTGTACACAGGGACATGCATTGGCATCAGTTTGTATGCGGATGTATGTGGATGCGTCCCCGTACGTCGTTTCGCGGTTTCTGGCGATTGCAACATTTTGCATTTTTTGAGGCGTCAAATATGGGCAGGCATACACATGCGGATGAGTGCATATAAACAACGCATTACTCACTATGGGAACGCATTGGTTTGCATGGATATGCGCATGGATGCGTTTGATGCGCATGCGTACTTCAGACTAAACAGGTCCAGGAAATGGGTCATTTAACATTTCTACCTTTGGAACCTTTGGAGCTCGAAATTTCTGGGACTTCTGGTGTTAAGACACTCCAAAAAACAATCTGTATAAAAAGGGGGTGTGGTCTCTGAAATTCCAGTACTCTCAAGACTCTTTAAGGGATCATAGCACTCTGGATGTGCTACCAAGTCTCTGGATTTCATCTGAAGACTGTGGATGTGAGTATAGAAGCTATGAAAATGTCTGTCTGTCTCTTTCACTGCAGTCGTAAGTACTCTGTCTCTTTGTGTTTGTCATGTTATGCAGTGTGTACTCTGTGTCTCTTGCAGCCTTCTATTCCAACATGTCCTCAAGTAAAGACCTGAACAATGCCCAGAGTGGACAAGACACAGATGAACTGAGTACTTCTATATCAAAATCATGTATTTTCTTTGCAGGACACTTCCGATGCTGAACAGCTGGAGCAGTTGAATGATGATTCTTCCGAGGGTCGTCGAGCTCGAGTTCCTGGGGTGGAAAGACGGCATGTAAGTAGTCTTGATTGTTTTTCGTTTAAGTGTTTCATCTTTAAAACTATGACTTAATTTTTTTCTGTTTCTTTGATGTTTAGGTTCCACAACGTGAGGAAGCAAATACCATCATTGACAATAATCAACTGATTAATCTTGTGCAAGAGCGAGTAGCGTTGTGGGACACCCATGATCGTCAACATTCTGACTCAGTAGTGATTCGACGACTCTGGGAAGAAGTTGCCCAATCGCTCTTGGCTAATTGGGACCATGCCACCACACAATGTGGTCTGACGCGGCAGTGAACCTGCAAGTGTAGGTGCATTTTTTTACAATTTATTTTTATTTTTTTCCCCCTTCACAGTGAAGAGAGTAAAAGTCCGTTGGCGTTCGATGAAGGATCGCTTCATTAAAGATATGAGAGAGGAGATTCAGGTTCGAAGTAGTGCTGCTCCAAAGATATCAAAATACAAATACATGCTGGTTTTCCTGAGGCCTGCGGTTGCTCATAGAACGTGAGTATCTTTGTGTTGTATTCAATTATCTAACATCTGAATTGTTCAGTTCTTACAGGATATGTTGGCGCTTTCTAAAATGTTTTTTTTAGTAATATTTTTCATTTATTTTCCACATAGAACTTGGAGCAGCGCCACAACCTGGATCGTCCTCAGTTGGAGTGGCCCCTCATCGAACAGCTACGGAACACTCTCAGCCATCCGACAGCGATGCAACAACTGGTAGGCTTCACAGGCTGGGGAACAGGCAGCCGGTCCATCAGGTTTTCCCCTATTTCAGTCCTCTGCCACTGCTTTTGTTGGGACTTCTAGCCAGAGACAGAGGGCCTGGGAGAGGTCAGTCATGCCCGAGTTTATTCACTTAAGCTCGATCTTCCAGGATGGAATAAGGGTGATTGTAGATAGACTGGACAGTAGGTTCACTCAGGTGAACACACTTTTTGAGGATGTCCACAGACACCTTGACCGCCGGAAGCAGACCTTCAGAGACCGGCGCAACATTTTTTTTTTCCGCAATAGAGCGGGGCGTGTCGGAAAACCTTACGCCTGAACTCCAGCTGAACGTCATGCAGACCTGTCAGGCTGCTTACAGCCAGGCATTGTAGCAGTCCCAAAGCTACCATCCGCAGGTTGGATATTACCAGCTGCCGAACATTTCTTTCCCGACACAGCAACAAAGCCAAGGACAGCATCAGTGGGCGGAGACGCCAGCACCGAAATATCTTCCACCAACAACGCTGGACATTACGGCTGTTCCCCCAGTTCACAGCTACACCACGCTCCGGAGTGCAGCACCCCTGCAGCATGCAGCATCCACCACGCTGCCGAGTGCAGCACCCCTACAGCATCCACCATGCTGCCGAGTGCAGCACCCCTGCAGCATCCACCACGCTGCCGAGTGCAGCACCCCTGCAGCATGCAGAATCGACCATGCTGCCGAATGCAGCACCCCTGCAGCATCCACCAAGCTGCCCAGTCCAGCACCACGCCAGCATGCAGCATCCACCACCCTGCCCATTCCAGCAGCACGCCAGCACACTGCTACAAAAGCTACCACTCCCACTCAGCCGAGCTAGAAACACAGAGATACTTACATAAACCAGACTCCCACTATTGACTCTGCTTAGCACAGGAAAATGAAGACCCGTAGCAAAAAATGTAGGCCAAAATTGGACCCACCACCTCCACCCTCACCTCCCAATGTGTCTCTGTTGTTAAATGTCACTACCTTCCCTTGTATCTCTCCCTTCCAATTTGTCTATCCCTTCCCAAGCTTCTACTTGTAATGTGTTGTCTACTCCCAATGTGTCCAGTCCCATCCATGAGCCAATCCTGCAATTCATTGCCCCTTCCCCTGTAACCCCTTCATCATCGACTACCACCCAATCCTCACAGCTCAACACCCCCAAGGTCCACAATATCTCACCATCAGACAGACCCCGAACATAAAACCAGTTGTTGATTAATGGAAAATAAACAGTTGTTTGTTGTTGGTAAATAACATTTTTATTTTGTTTGCACAATCCCTGTGTTTTCTTTGTCTCTTTATGTTAACACACACACACACGTGTGTATTGTATTGTTGAGTGAAGTAGTAAAGTCAGCAAATATTACAGGTACATTTACTTACAAGTGTATTAAACCATATTGTCTTGCCATGCCACAAATCCAATATCCAAAATAAAATAAGCAGCAAACTTATCCCTCATCTGGGCAACTTCCACTGTAGTCCTCAGAGGGTGATCACGGTAATCCTGCAAAGTGCTAACAACAGTTTCGTCAAGTTCTAATTGTTTAAATAAATCGATACACACTGGCGCTCAGCTAAAAAGAGGGGGAGGATGGGGAAGAAAATAGGTATAGCTGCTGGTGATGAAACAGGGTCTATGTACCACCCTGTATGTGAAGCAGAAATAGTGGAACAAATAGTAATTAATCACCTGCGCTGTTGTATATTCCTACAATTGCACTTCAGAGTTATGCATGAGGATAGTACATTGTGCATAAAAGAAGCCTTTAAAGTATGTACTTGTGCACTTACTGGGTGCTGAAGTAAAGATGATTTGCAGTAACCAGGTGTGTAAATCTTCCCAATGCAGAGTGACCGGCTCTGTGCTGCAGGATTGTGTGGTCGGGGAATGAGGGTTGCGCTTCAGTCCCCACATCGGTAGTAGACAGGAACCGCCAACTTCTAGCGTGCCTCCGGCCGGAAGCAACGCCGAAGCAGTGGTGGAGTAAGGAAGGGGCGTGGCCAATAGTGTGACAACACGGCTAGTGGGCGGGCACGTATGAGGATTAACCAATCCAAACTAATTGTTGTCGCTATTTTGCCAGGATGTAATTGTGCATAACAACACAGGCTTTGACAACATCATCAATTTTCTCAGTTTTTAGATTGATTGGTGTTCCCAATATGCATTAGCGGTCCTTCAGTGTTCAGAAAAGGTTTTGGCAATGGAAAATTTAAATCAATACCATACAAACATTGGCCCACGTCAAGGGTTTTTAAAAGTCTGAGTCATATCCTCTTCCCAATGAGCCAACGTCATCGGCAACAAATCGACATTCAGCATCTGCAATCGCCATGAGAACAATCGAAAAGTATTTTTTGAAATTGAAATACTCGGATCCACTTCCAGCAGGTTTCATAATCTGAATGTGTTTGCCGTTCACAGCCCCCACACAGTTTGGAAAATTACAAATTTCCTTGAATTTTGCAACATTTTTCACCCATAGTTCAGTTGTGGGTTGGGGAAGGAATTCTGGACGTAGAACATCACATAAAGCACGGCAGCTGTCTCCAACAATCCCAGAAAGGGTGGACACTCCAATCCGGAATTGAAAATGTAGAGATGAAGAGGTCTCTCTGGTAGCCAGGAATCTGCCAAACAGAAAATGGAAAAAAAAAGTACATGTCTTTTCTAACAATAATACTAACGACGTGTTTGTTTTTCAAAAGTACGTACCTCAGGGTCACCAACAGGCGTTCGTCAGCAGGAATTGCTCGACATAGTTGTGTGTCCTGGCTGGTGATGGATCCTCAGACACGTTGCAGCAAGTCATTGAAGCTATGTTCCGACATCCTCATGTTGTCGAAAAACATCTGCGGGCTTTCACGCAGCTCGGTGTACAACGAGAGGTAGGATCCATGGCTCTCTCGGACTTCAACGATGGGGTGTTGCCAATAGCAACGACGATGTCTTCTCCGTCTTTCTCTGCTTCTTTCTCCTTCACAAGCCACAGCAAAGGCAAAAGCCAATTTCAATGCCAAATCCAGATCACGATAGAAGCTCTCCATGCCAAGATCCATCTTGAAGCTGGATACAGCAGCAAAAGATGAAGATTTCATCTGTGTAGGGTCTATATAAAGAATTCCCATGAGACATGCTCATTGTGTGTGGCTTTTGACAAGGAAATACTCCTGGAATAGCATTTGCTGCATACTAAAATTCATGGAAATTTCGACCACATGCACAAAAACAACGCAAACGCATAAAAAAATGCATACAGACACATGCACAGGCAGCGTTTTTTTTTCTCGCATCATGCGTAAGCTGATGCTGATAAAAAACACAGCTTAACCATGCGTTTGTATGCGTTTTGGCATGCGTTTGCGCATGCAGATGATTCGCTGCGCACAGACACGCTAATGTGTACTTATCCTACGTTAGAGTGACTCTGGGGGTCATGTATTACATGTTTGGACATCCAATGTGTGCTTGCAATGTAACTTTGCAGTTCCTATGTTGCAGCAACTGCAGGTAAAATGTACAGCTGGCTTGGATTTTCCCCGCTGATTGGGGTTAGTTGGTTGCAGGAGATGGACTTGCATGGATCAGATCTCTAGCATGTCTGTAGAGAAAAGGTTGTCAGGATCAGAAACTCATTTAACTCCCAGATAGTAAAGATGAATAAGAATATGAAAGACCAAATCTTGGTTAATTTCAGATACCAGGATGTTCACGACTCCAGTCCAGTAAATTTCTGCATCGTCCATCTGTCAAAAGGTCTTTGTAAGTCAAATGCAATCGATACTACAGGCTGCTATGAACTAGGTAAGTGTGCGCCATAATCAGTGAAATGGTGGCTGGTTGACTAGATGCTTGTTGAATTTAAGTTTTCTTTTAACATTTTTAAATTCTTGGAAACCGTGAAAAATCTTTTCTCTGACTCCTGAATGTCCAATAATGCCACATCAACAACAAAAACTGGGCCGAAAATGGCCACTAATATGTAAAGCTGCTGCTATGGGGGCGACATGCTCCTCCAAATATTAACTGCCAGATAGTTAATTACAGTCCTGCCATAATGTTGTGCAACCACATTGCAAAGTTTCAAGAATGCATCGGCTGACCTGGGGTTAATGTAGAAACTGCACACAAGTCGTGCTGCTACTCAAACTGGGAATAAAGCCAATAGCTTCCATTTATAGACAAAAAATCACCCTGCTGCCAAAAGGAGGCCCCTTGCTGCAGCCAAGCTACAAGAAAACAACAGCAGAAAACAGTAGGTTCCTGGATATGGTGTGAAGTGACATCATGCTCCACACCTTTCCAGGGTCTGTTCACTGAGTTCTACCTCACCATATGGCGTACCGTGGGAAGTCTACGTACCTGCCTCAGCCGAGGAAACAACCATTGTGTTGCCATATGCACCTGGTTATTCTGGTGACATCAGGCTGTGGCCATATCCAAATAAAGAAGAACAAAAGAAAAACACCAAATGCAACAGAAAATTTTTTATTAATTAAGATGTATATAATAACAGGTGAGGTAGAGGTGGGAGTAAAAATACCAGGAAAAGGTCCACCACAAAGGACAAAAAAATTATTGCAATATGTATTACTAGAACCAGTACATATTGCAATTTTTTTATTTGTCCCTTGTGGTGTGTCCTTTTTCTGGAATTTTTACTCCCACCTCTACCTCACCTGTTATTATATACATCTTAATTAATACAAATATTTCACTATAATACTGGATTGTTGCATTTGGTGTTTTTCTTTGTTCTTAAGTGTTTTTACTGATATGTCCTATGTATTGTCCATTGGTACACATGTGGCGGTGATGGCACACCATTCTGGGTAAACATTGTGTTACGGCCATATGATATATATTTTTATTGTGTACCTGGTCCTTGAGGTTTTCTTTTCCTCAACTGAGCAACATTGTATATACCGTACATATTTTAAATGTGGAAATCTATCAGAGGATCTAGAACTTAAACCGGTTCACTAACTCATGTAGAAGGCCACAAACGAAGCCCTACCAGAGCATAACCTTGGCTTCGTCTCTTGATGAGGCACTTCTACCTTCGGCATTTCTATTTGTGTCTTGAATCCAATACAATAACAATTCAACAAGGTCAGACAATAACTGGTTAATATGTAACGAACTATGAAGCGCTTACAAGAGAAGATCACATAGAGCCAAGCAAAATTACTGATCAATTTAAGGATGAAAATGAACAGTACGATTACATCGGCCACTTGCTCGCTTTCTAAACGTCGCCCTGCTCACCGCGTGTTTCCCTCCGCTCCACCCAGTACAGTGGGGCAAAAAAGTATTTAGTCAGTCAGCAATAGTGCAAGTTCCACCACTTAAAAAGATGAGAGGCGTCTGTAATTTACATCATAGGTAGACCTCAACTATGGGAGACAAACTGAGAAAAAAAAATCCAGAAAATCACATTGTCTGTTTTTTTTATCATTTTTTTTGCATATTATGGTGGAAAATAAGTATTTGGTCAGAAACAAACAATCAAGATTTCTGGCTCTCACAGACCTGTAACTTCTTCTTTAAGAGTCTCCTCTTTCCTCCACTCATTACCTGTAGTAATGGCACCTGTTTAAACTTGTTATCAGTATAAAAAGACACCTGTGCACACCCTCAAACAGTCTGACTCCAAACTCCACTATGGTGAAGACCAAAGAGCTGTCAAAGGACACCAGAAACAAAATTGTAGCCCTGCACCAGGCTGGGAAGACTGAATCTGCAATAGCCAACCAGCTTGGAGTGAAGAAATCAACAGTGGGAGCAATAATTAGAAAATGGAAGATATACAAGACCACTGATAATCTCCCTCGATCTGGGGCTCCACGCAAAATCCCACTCCGTGGGGTCAGAATGATCACAAGAACGGTGAGCAAAAATCCCAGAACCACGTGGGGGGACCTAGTGAATGAACTGCAGAGAGCTGGGACCAATGTAACAAGGCCTACCATAAGTAACACACTACGCCACCATTGACTCAGATCCTGCAGTGCCAGACGTGTCCCACTGCTTAAGCCAGTACATGTCCGGGCCCGTCTGAAGTTTGCTAGAGAGCATTTGGATGATCCAGAGGAGTTTTGGGAGAATGTCCTATGGTCTGATGAAACCAAACTGGAACTGTTTGGTAGAAACACAACTTGTCGTGTTTGGAGGAAAAAGAATACTGAGTTGCATCCATCAAACACCATACCTACTGTAAAGCATGGTGGTGGAAACATCATGCTTTGGGGCTGTTTCTCTGCAAAGGGGCCAGGACGACTGATCCGGGTACAAGAAAGAATGAATGGGGCCATGTATCATGAGATTTTGAGTGCAAACCTCCTTCCATCAGCAAGGGCATTGAAGATGAAACGTGGCTGGGTCCTTCAACATGACAATGATCCAAAGCACACCGCCAGGGCAACGAAGGAGTGGCTTCGTAAGAAGCATTTCAAGGTCCTGGAGTGGCCTAGCCAGTCTCCAGATCTCAACCCTATAGAAAACCTTTGGAGGGAGTTGAAAGTCCGTGTTGCCAAGCGAAAAGCCAAAAACATCACTGCTCTAGAGGGGATCTGCATGGAGGAATGGGCCAACATACCAACAACAGTGTGTGGCAAAACAGAAAACGTTTGACCTCTGTCATTGCCAACAAAGGATATATTACAAAGTATTGAGATGAAATTTTTTTTCTGACCAAATACTTATTTTCCACCATAATATGCAAATAAAATGTTAAAAAAACAGACAATGTGATTTTCTGGATTTTTTTTTTTCTCAGTTTGTCTCCCATAGTTGAGGTCTACCTATGATTTAAATTACAGACGCCTCTCATCTTTTTAAGTGGTGGAACTTGCACTATTGCTGACTGACTAAATACTTTTTTGCCCCACTGTACCTGACCATCACTCTGAGCTGCTGATTGTGAGTCATAGGGGAGTGCGGACGAATTCTGCAGGAATTTGTATCCATTCTGTCCTGCAGAGATCTGCTTCCCCAGCCTATTACCTGCCAACGGGTGATATATCAGGCGACTCTATCCTCCATTCCTCACCTGAACTCAGTCTCCAGCTTCCTCAGTCTCACCTGTTTTCAGCCCGGCTTGCCGTCTCATTTATCCTGATCTCTCCGCTCCTGACCTCGGCTACGAATTCCGAACCTGTGCTGCCTGACCCGACCATGGACCATATGACTACGGTTCTGTCTCACCCACCTGTACCCTGTACCCAAGATTCTCTAACCGTCTGCTCAGCTGCTGCAGACCGGGAGACTACCTTGAAGTGGTACCTAGTGTCTACCGGTGGCCCAGCCTATTCTCACCATCAAAGACTCTAGTCAATACCCGGTAAACAATTAGTCATGCCCCTCCAGGGTATGGCGGCCCATGGTGCAGTGGGTCCGCACCAACCAGCAATACAAGTACATAAAGCTAGTAGCAAATTTTACTCATCACCTGATTCTTGTTAGGTTCATATCTGTGCTGCAAGGTCTGTTTGATTGCATCATATTTCGTGAAAAAAATAGTACATGAAGCAGTGTTATATCTCATTGCTAAATACTGCAAAGATGGTGGGACCAAATGGACCTCATTATAATCAATGCAGTTTGTGGGGTACAGTCGTGTCTATGATAAGAGTGATCTGAGATCTGTTTTTTTGTATCTAAGTCGAAACAGAAAACCTAAAAAGTTTACAGCAAACGTGAATTTGTAAGTGTGTGAAAAAAATCATAGCACACTGCAATTTTATTCTGAAATCGGATGAGAATCACCCATTCAAGTGTATCTATGTGAGGAAAACATCAGATGCCACAGTATAGCATCTGATTTTTACGGTTATATTGCAATTCTGTAACATCAGAAGCTGTAAATGGTCCTGTAAATGATTAATAGTAGCTGTTGTAAAAAAAGAACGGATTACATACGGACAGCTCACAGATGACAAGTGAGATAAAAAAAATAGTCCCATTTTTCTGTATGAAAATCAGACCGATTTTTTTTTTATACTGTTCTATGACCCAAGCCTAAAAGGAAGGGAGAATAATTTGAGGAACCTAAAGTTTCACATACAGGTGCTTCTCATAAAATTAGAATATCATCAAAAAGTTAATTTATTTCAGTTCTTCAATACAAAAAGTGAAATTCATATATAGAGTCATTACAAACATAGTGATCTATTTCAAGTGTTTATTTCTGTTAATGTTGATGATTATGGCTTACAGCCAATGAAAACCCAAAAGTCATTATCTCAGTAAATTAGAATACTTTATAACACCAGCTTGAAAAATTATTTTTAAATCTGAAATGTTGGCCTACTGAAATGTATGTTCAGTAAATGTACTCAATACTTGGTCAGGGCTCCTTTTGCATCAATTACAGCATCAATGTGAAGTGGCATCAGTCTGTGACACTGCTGAGGTGTTATGGAAGCCCAGGTTGCTCTGATAGCAGCCTTTAGCTCGCCTGTATTGTTGGGTCTGGTGTCTCATCTTCCTCTTGACAATACCCCACAGATTCTCTATGGGGTTACGGTCAGGCGAGCTTGCTGGCCAATCAAGCACAGTGATACTGTTGTTTTTAAACCAGGTATTGGTACTTTTGGCAGTGTGGACAGGTGCCAAGTCCTGCTGGAGAATGAAATTTGATGGTATTCTAATTGTGTGAGAAGCAGCTGTATATCCTGGTTTGTTATTTATTCGCATAACACTGTGTCATCTGTAAGTATTTATTTGCTACAAATGGGATGAAATACAATGTTGAACTACAAGGAGTCCCTAAGTGGCAGGCACATAATGTGGTAAAAAAGGACAATTTGTAAATCTAGGTCTGACACACATGATGATATTGTTTATTATCTGTAAGTTCATGAAGGTATAACAAAGTAAAAAAATGTAATGTCATTTTATTACTGAATATTACTGTGAGTCGCTTCTCCTGGATCCAGGACAGGGTGCTCAGGGTGCTGTGTTCTTCAGCCGGGTATCCTGAGTACCTCTGCTTGTCGGCCTGCCGCACCAACTCCATGTGCATCTGTGATGTCACTTTCCCACTCCAGCTAGGCTGCCAGTCTGCCACTACTTAGTGTTGGGAACCTACTCTGCGGTTACTACTCTTCTGTATAGTGTCTGCAGTCTCTAGTCTGCCACTGTTGTTCAGTTCTGCTATATCGTGGTTCTGCAATACTACTGAGACTCTGCTACTTTGCTGAGCCAGCTCTACCACATTGGACCTCCAATGAAAACCCAGCTCTGCTACACAGGTTCCTGGTCGCTGATCCAATTCTGTTACATCAGTATGCCAGCTGTGCTATTTTGAATGTCCATTGGAAACTCAGGTTTGCAACACCAGATTATCATCATAGAGTCAGCTTTACAATATCATTACTACTAAGCTCTGATAATTGAACTGGCATTGCAAACTCAGCACTGCAGCATTGGTTCCACATTTCCACTCAGCTGCATCAAGCAGACTACTTTGCTATGCCATTTGCTATTGCTCTAATTCAACTTTTATTGCCGTTGTTGCAGATCAGCTACCCCAGCTGCTGTTGTTCCAGCTCTGCTACAGTTGTTCCAATGAGAGCGACCTGCTGTGTCAATGTCACCTGTCTATATCGCATAAGAACTGTTCATCTGGTCCAAGGGCTTTGAGGATCCACCTCACCAGATGAAATTCAGTCAAGTAACCTACCCCCCCAAAAAACCCTGCAGGAAGCACATGATCCTTCTGCATGTCCGGTGGTTGGATTGACAGTTAAATAGCTATATTGGAATATGTGACAGTTCTCTATCTCCAGCGGGATATTGTGCTTGATTTCTTCCATGACAATGATTTATACAAGTAGACTGCATCCTCATTTGTCCACATACAAAACTATGTAAAGTACATACAAGAGTTATAGTCCCATCCAAATGAACAAACTCAACTATTGCTAATCTGTCTTCCAGTAAAATTTGCTGAAAATGGTTCACTGATATTTTGCAGCCATTCAAACCTTCACAAAATATCGTATAACTATTATAACTATTCTAAAGATTTAACAGAACGGCATTTACCTTCTCAGCTGGAAATACAATACAATTGTAGGCAGCGCCAACAGACACGGCAATCAAGATTAATGCCTCCAATTCTCCGTTTAAAAATAAGGTGAATGCAAGATTCCTAAATACATGGGCAGGTCGCTGAGTTAACCGTTGTGTGCCGACCTTCTGAAAGGAAATAACTGGTCTATTTAAAAGCATTGCGCCTGAGATTCATTTCTGAACCTCGTGAGCAAGGAACTAGTTGGACCCCAGTTCGTGCTATCAATTATGGACAGCAAAGAACAAGATTATTGCTACCGACCATCTAGAAAAGTAGAAAAGAAAACATAATTGCCATTATGATGATACGCACTAGGTCCTGGGAGAGAATATTTCTATGCTTGTAGATGAAAGAATTATTGGTCTTGCTCATTCTACATGTGTGGTTCTGAATGGCCTTTGCTTGGATGTGAAGAGGTTTGATGTGCGTCATTCTTTTTCTTTGAGATCAGTTCTCCAGGGGATAAAAAAAGAATAGTGTGGTTTGCTATTACGACTGCTGCGCTGCTCCAGTGGAGTGATCTCCAGGGAAGGGGCCATTCATGAGCACAGCTAAGACACTGAAATGGACTTTCTCTATCTGACCTATATAGGGCTCGGAAACAAAGGCGGTATTCAACATACACACATGGAACTGCAGCAGCATAGCGCCTATTGTTCAGATATGAATTGAGACATGCCAATTTGGTAACTTATACCAGACTTCTCCAAAAGACCTTTGTTCTCGACGCTTGTTCATACCAGCCTCAGGAAATGGCCTCATCTTCATTGTCCCCTTACCACAAAACTCCAACTGATTGTTTTTTTTAATATGTTTTTGAGTTATATACAGAATTGGACATGGATGCCTTATTGTAAATAAGATGGTTTCAAACGATTGTCCATTATAAAAATATATATTGTTAGATGTGTTAGAAATGTGAATAAATACAACTTATCTACCTGTATTTACAAAGATCCCGATTTTCCTACATCGGTGCCAATCGTGGGTTTTAACAAGTCCACCTCCGGCTTGTACATGACAGAGGACAGTGATGCGGCTACTCCATCGGCTGTGCCAGACCCCTCCTCTGTCTATAGCCTGGACAGACCAATAGGTGACTTGGCTATTGAAAAGTTCCATTCAACCAGCCCCTTTCACACAAAGAACTGATGATGTCCCAATACAGGAAGCCTTCTCCTGTGTCAAGCACAAGTCTTAAATGGAGTTGCGAGGAAGTTAAATCAGTGCTTATATCTAAATGCCAGGACAAAATAAAAAACTGGAAGCAAAACTCCATAAATAGTGCAAATGATGGGACTTTAATGGCCCATGTGGAAACGTTTTGGTTCATAGTATGAACCTTAGTCACACATAACCAAACATCACCACATGGGCAAATACAGTCCTATCATTTGCACTATTTTGGAGTGCTGCTTCCATTTTTTGTCTCTCCTATTCAGGTAAGGTTTATGTCTGGGAAGCTTTGCACCCTCATTTGCTCTTTTATATATAACTGGTGCTGATTTTTCCAGGACATCTATTGATGTGCTGGTATACTCGTAGAATGTATGTATTCATAATTCTAGCACATCTAAAGTTTTTTTTTTCAAGTGACCAACTCCTTCAATATTTTTAAATGAATCCTATCTGTCCCAAACCACTGCTATAGAAATATAGATGCAGGTTTGAGTATTAGCTTAAAAACAAACTTTTATTCTGCAGCTTTCCAAATGAGATGGGACTAGTCCAACGAAGCACTTCTTCCCCTTTATGGCAGGACCGCCGACAGTCGAGTGCGTAAGATCTCTACTAGATCTACAATATGAGGATTGAATTCAAGTAATCAGATAAGCTTAAATGCAGGTGGCTAATCATGGTCAGGGAGGCTCAAATAAAGGATCCAAAGCAATACTGAGGTTAGCAGCCCCTCGCTGGGCTAGTCCTGCTTCATTTGGATATGTGATGCTGTAGAATAAAAGTAATTTTTTAACCCTGCTGTTCTGTTGGTCAAAAATGACCGACTTTGAACTTCAATATTCTTTAAAATATTCAAGATGCGGCTCTGAAACCCGTGGCCGACCGACCCATCCTCATTTAAGTCAATCAACCACAAGTTTCAGAACCGCATCTTGAACACCCCAAAAAATACCAAAGTTCAAAATAGGTCTCCCCAGACCGAACAGAACAGCAGGGTTAAATGACAGGAACGTTACTGTGCAACATAAAACATTGCATTAGAATACACAAAATTCTGTATATATATTGCATTTAGGGAATGTCAGGTCACCCAGTAGGTCCTAAGGTCAGAATGTACTGTTCTAGAGTAGGGTTTGTACCTTACTTAATCTCCATAGAGGGCTTCATTTCATCTTCCATTCCTCTCCTTGGTAGAGTATATATTATGTTACTGAACAACCAGGGAGATCTTTGCTCGGGGACTCTCCGAAGAAATGTGTCAGATTGTCCTATGGGCCTGTGTCCACAGTGTTATAGTGACTGCCATTGATCCCACCTGATTTAATGTCTGCATGGTGGGTATTTTCTGTGTAACTCTAGCTCTTTCACAGCTAGATGCTTTTTTACATCAAGAGTACTTAATGAACAAACTAGACTAGAACCTTAAGGTACCGTCACACTAAGCGACGCTGCAGCGATACCAACAACGATCCCGATCGCTGCAGCGTCGCTGTTTGGTCGCTGGAGAGCTGTCACACAGACAGCTCTCCAGCGACCAACGATGCCGGTAACCAGGGTAAACATCGGGTTACTAAGCGCAGGGCCGCGCTTAGTAACCCGATGTTTACCCTGGTTACCATCGTTAAAGTAAAAAAACAAACACTACATACTTACCTACCGCTGTCTGTCCCCGGCGCTGTGCTTCTCTGACGTCACCGCTCTGCTTTCCGGCTGCCCGGCGCTCACAGCCAGAGCAGAGAAGCACAGCGCCGGAGGACAGACAGCGGTAGGTAAGTATGTAGTGGTTGTTTTTTTACTTTAACGATGGTAACCAGGGTTAACATCGGGTTACTAAGCGCGGCCCTGCGCTTAGTAACCCGATGTTTACCCTGGTTACCAGCGAAGACATCGCTGAATCGGTGTCACACACACCGATTCAGCGATGTCAGCGGGAGAGCCAGCAACGAAATAAAGTTCTGGCCTTCTAGCCCCGACCAGCGATATCACAGCAGGGGCCTGATCGCTGCTGCGTGTCACACTGGACGATATCGCTAGCCAGGACGCTGCAACGTCACGGATCGCTAGCGATATCGTCTAGTGTGACGGTACCTTTAGTTTGAGGATTACGACTTGCAGAATTAATTCGCAGTCGGTAGAGTATTGTTGTTTGTCTTGTTTTAGGTCCCCTACAGTTCTACTGAAAGGTTCCTATGCTGCTGGAAGCTCAGTTCAGGTGTTTTGTGGTCTTAATGTAGACTAACATTTTAGACTGATGTACAATGAACCGGACTCTGATCTCAGCCATTGAGTTTAACTTGTGCAATGTGAACGGTAGTTATTTGAATTCCAGGAACACCTATTCACATCGGATATAAAGTAGGGAAATAGCGCAGCTTGCCGCACACCCTTTCTTCCCCTGTTCATCAATAATTAGCTATTCCAATCCCAAATAATTTCAATCTATTTGTCAGAACCACAAGTCTACACAGGAATGGATCACAGGCAGCGCCAGTAGCATTTTGTTCTAAGATGAATTTATCATGCATTACCATAGGCAAATATCTACTTCCACATGGAGAAAACACTCAAAGAATAATGCCAGAAACCAAGCACTGATGCGGGATCCGAGGCAGCAATTCGGATGAGTCATTAGCTGCGCCCCCACCTAGAAACAAACAAGGGGAAAGGGAGCCATGAGTCAGCGGAGGCTGTTTACTGTTTGTGTGGACGCCTTCTATTTCCAATCATGAATATATTTGGCGTTCTTGTTGGGTGTTCATTTCTAACAAGGAGACACATATGTTATGAAGCACAGTTTATCCACTGTGCAGTGAAAACTGATCACTAGGAAATGTATTTAATAAATTAGCTAAACGTATTTTAATCACCATAGCGTTGAAATAAATGGAATGAGATCACTGCTTGGATCATGGAGCAGCAGATAATGTGTCCAAGCATCAGATGATCAATATCTTGCAGTTGGAGGACATGTGTGTTTGGGTAGGTGCGCAAAACATATTTTTCAATGTTCAAAAGAATGAACATAAGCATCCCTATGTAAAAACGACTCGCTGTTCATGTGTTCAGGCCTTTCACCTTCTTTTATCCACTTTAAGTTTCAGAGGAAGCCAAGCGGTTAAAAGAAGTGACATGATCATTGCTCAGACACTTTATACTTCACAATATAAATCAATGGGAAGGTTCAAAAGACGCCCAGGTGTCTTGTTGAGTGTCTTACCAGCGTTTTCACTTTAGAGACCGCTAGTGGTTTCTTCATTGCTGAATGGAGGGGATAAAAAACGACCTGAACACACCATTAAAAAAGACAATGCAAAAAAAATGCTAAAAAAAAACTGCCATCAGTCAAAAATAGCTAACCAAGCACTTAGGAAATGTAAAACCCAGCAACTTCAAGACAATAAACGCCAAGGTGTCTTGAAAAGTCTTCCTCTTGGAAAACTTGGTGGGTCTGCACAAGTTTAAAGATGTCATCTACACATATCCTTCCTCTGTCCTAAGGCTGTGCCAGGTTTCAAGTGCATTTCAGTAGTCCTCAGCTAACATTATTGCTTGCTCTAATAGGATAGTATAATTTATAATAACATTTATTGCATTATTTATTAATACACCCATATATTTTTTAAAAATGCTCCGCCAGAGGTTAGAGAAGTTCTAGGCAGCTGTCAGCCTATCATGAGTCATTCACTTATACATTTATTAATAAAGGCAGACTCAGACATTGCTTAAGCTTTGGGACCCTGGTGTAAAAGCTACACTTTGGCCTGCTGCTTAACTGCCAATTACGCCATGTACTGCTGCCTATGATATCATCACTTATTGCTTATAGTTCCAGAATCATGATAAAGTGCTACACCTGGGATCACTGTTTCGAGGGACTATGTTACCAGGTTTTTGCTACCTCATCTGAGAGCAACAGAATGCAGCTACAGACACACGGATTCCAGCAATGTGTCACTTACTGGGCTGCTTGCTGTAATTTTGATAAAATCACAGTTTAATCAGCAGGAGATTATCATTAGAGGACTAATAAACCTGCTGCCAGGTAATCTTTCATATTCATGAGCTCTATATAACTCCACACAACCACTGATTAGCAGATTTATGCCTACGTACAAAAAAAGCTGTCAATCAGTTTTGTGGGTGGGGTTACACAGAGCTTAAAGGGGTTGTCCACTATTCAGACTGTTACAAAGGTGACAATACAAAAATGACATCAACCGCACAAACATTACCCCATTTGCCACCGCCACAGGACAAGTGGGAAGATGCGCCTTTTCTGGGGCAGCTGCCGGCTACTATTTTTAGGAAGGGGGGAGCCAATATGAATGGCCCCTTACCAGCCTGAGAATACAAGTCCCCAGCTGTCTACTTTAGCTTGGCAGGTTGTCAAAAATACATTTTAAAAAACAGTGTAGGGACCTCTCTATTCTTGATAATCAGCCATGATAAAGCTGACAGCTGAGGGTTGCCATGTTGGCTATTAAAAATACAACAGAAAACAACTTAATTTTTTATTATTTATTTATAGCGCAGGCACCGGTTGATGAATGCTCCCATCAGCTGATGCCTCTGTGACCAGCGGTAAACTTTATACCTCCGGTCACTGCTGCTGGCTCACCCAGCTCTCTGACTGGTGGTAATAATCTTACCGCCTATCAGAGCCGCAGATGTTTCTCGCCCTGTAATCCAAATGACAGAGTGGGAAACAACCGATGTTCGGGGTGCCGAACCCGAATAGTGACACGGACTTCCTGGAAAAGTCCGTGTTCGGGGTCTGTGCCCAAACAATAGGTGTTCGTTACGGACTCTGAACTTTACTGTTCGGGTTCGCCCATCAATAATCAGGAAATCTCCTGGCTATCTGTGGTTACCTGTCCATAAGTTACTTGTCTGTGGTTTACAGCAACCTGGCTAGCTGACAATGGAGGACTTCACCTGCTTATCTGCGGTTTCCAGTATTGCTACCCACTTGCCCGTGGTTTCCAATATCAACATGCCTGCGCCTTCCAAGGTGTTAGATAGATTTTGTCACTCTGGAGTTTTGTCTGCTACCTGTCTAGGACCTCTTCTATGTGCTCGCCTGCGATTTTCAGGACGTCTTCCTGGCTATGTGCGGCTTCCATTATATATTAGACTTTCTTTTCACTCCGGAGTCTTGTCTGCTACCTGTCTCCATCTTCATGATGTTTCTCCTATATGCCTGAGGTCTTCAGTAACCCTGCTACCTGTCCGGGGTCTTCAGTAACCCTGCTACCTTTCTGAGGTCTACAGTAGCTCTGCTACCTGTCCGAGGTCTACAGTAACCCTGCTGCCTGTCCGAGGTCTACAGTAGCTCTGCTACCTGTCAGAGGTCTACAGTAACCCTACCTGTCCGAGGTCTACAGTAGCTCTGCTATCTGTCCGAGGTCTACAGTAGCTCTGCTACCTGTCCGAGGTCTACAGTAGCTCTGCTACCTGTCCGAGGTCTACAGTAGCTCTGCTACCTGTCTCAAGTCTACAGTAACCCTGCTATCTGCCCGAGGTGTTCAGTAACTCTGCTTTCTGCCGGAAGTGTTCAGTAACTGCTATTTGTCTCTGGTTTTCAGGACTTTTAGTTTGCCATCCAATGTGTCAATATTCTGCGTGCTCCATTTGACTGCTGCCGCCGGCACCTGTATGCCCACCTGGTCCTTGGGTTTGGAGGATCCACCTCACTGTGTGAGCCTGCGCTACGTAACACGGACAACCCCATCTCAATCCATATGTTGCCCCCAGTCAGATAATAACACTTATATTCACCTACAATGCCTGCACCGTTCCAGCCGTGTCAACACTGTCTCTACTGGGGCTCGCGTGAGATTGCTGCGTCACACGATCCCTGCGACCGATCACTGACCGTCTGACTCTCCCCACCTATAGATGTATCACTTACATTCCTTCGGCTGTAAGAAATTTGCCCACAGGTGGGGGAGTGAGGCGGCCGCTGATTTGCTGAAGGGATCAAGAGACGTAATAAGTAGCAGTGGACAACTCCTTTAACATTCAGAGAATTGTTAAATCTGCAGCAAACACGGATTTTATACAGCAAGCAGCCCAGGAGGTGAGGCACTGCTGAATTCAGGGTCTCTTTTCGTACATTATGCTGCTCTCAGATGAGGTAGCAAAAACCTAATGACAGATTCTCTTTACATGTCCTCACTTATCACAAAGGGTCTATTAGTCCAATAGTATATATTCATTTGTAGAGTAAAATAAAAACGAATCCAATATACTGTATACAACAATCCCTCTTCACCCGGATGGGGAAAAATTCAAAGAAAAGTTTGGCTATCCACATAGAATGGAGAATGTTGACTGTCTCATCACAACCAGTGTGTTTCCCTGACGAAGATCAATTGGCCAGCATCTCACTCAGTAAATGCAGGTTCAGTTTTTTGGTCCAAATACTGCTGGCAATCCTGAGATATTGCAGTCCACAGTGTGTTGCCTTTCTGGTGACTTGATGGCCATGATAATATGTCTTTCCATCTCCATTCTCCATGCAGGAAAATTTACACGGTGTTATAGAACTGCGCCCTGTATGTTACTACTCCAAAGTGGAGCTCAAAAGAGGATCTTCCGGATGAGTAGGTTAAAAACACACAGGCGTGTGGAGACAAGCAGGCTCCATGTGGTTATTAAAGTTGAGAGCTTATAGGCTCTGCTATAATCTATCCTAACTTTCTACATATCCCTACGATAAACGTGAAAATCTAGAGGAAGGAAATGTAGTTATGAATAAATATAATTAGCGAATCACATTTGTTTTGTCTTGGAAGGTAATCTCTAGAGTATGTTACAATGGCCGTCATCTACCTGTCCTAGAATGAGTGGACTGGTCAGATGGCTGTGAGCATGTGCAGTAGGAGGCTCCGCTGCTGAGAACTACGTCATGTACTGTCTCGCTATCTGCAGGTCACAGTAGTGGAGCCTCCTACTGCACATGCTCACATGGAGAGTCCCTTTAACAAGCCTTGGCATTTTATATCCAGAAGCATAGTCCTTTAAGGGGTTAGTGAATGAGCAGACTTCAGTCAGCGCTGGACGGCCTGAAGCTGGATGGCTCCGTATACTGATATTTTCAGTCTCACGTGTGGTCCCGATAGACCGTCTATCTGATCAGTAGTGTTGAGCATTCCGATACCGCAAGTATCGGGTATCGGCCGATATTTGCGGTATCGGAATTCCGATACTGAATTCCGATACTTCCCGCGTATCGGATACCGGAATCGGAAGTTCCCAGAATTCAAATTGAACGCAGCAGCCAATGAGGAATGAATGAAAGTGTGGGCACATCCTGTTTAGCATGGTGGGCATGTAAGTACTGGCAAGGCTTGGATTGGCTGCTGAAATGATGTCACTCTGCACTATAAAAAAGCGCTGCCGCCATTTTGCGCTCACTCTGCTGTGATTTCAGTTAGGTACAGGACGCTGTGTTCTAACTGAGGGCCAGTTGAGCTAGCTAATTGCTTTATTTTCCTTTCCAAAGGCTAATTTAGCAAAACGCTGTGTGTTCTTCACTGTTCACCTTGCTCTTGCCTTGCAGCGCTGTTTTAACAGCGTTCTGCAAGGTCTCTGTGTGTGTGTGTGTGTGTGCAGCTCACTCTGTAGTCTGTGTGCAGCCATATACCCGGTTGTATTCAGCTCAGGGGGGGTTCACACTGCCTCACACAGTTGTTCTTTTTTGCTCTTAGTGCAGCCTGCTGCACATTTTTTCTCAAATTTCCTATTAGTGTTTTTCCACCAGTCTCCAGCTCTATTGTGGAAAAACACTACATAGGATAACCTAGAGGGGGGTTTTTGGGTCTTGCAGCGCCGTTTACGGCTGTCTGCACGGTCTCCGTGTGAGCCCAGCTCGCCCTGTAGTCTGTGTGCAGCCATAGCCGGTTGGATTCAGCTCAGGGTTCGTTACTGGCTCATACCTTGAGAAAAATTTTCCTTTTTTTCAAATAGTGCAGCCTGTTTAAAATTTGAAAAAAAAAATTCCTATTAGTGTCTTTCCACTCGTATCCAGCTAAATAGTGGAAAAACACTATATAGGATAACCTAGAGGAGGGTTTTTTGGCCTTGCAGCGCCGTTTACGGCTGTCTGCACAGTCTCCGTGTGAGCCCAGCTCGCCCTGTAGTCTGTGTGCAGCCATAGCCGGTTGGATTCAGCTCAGGGTTCGTTACTGGCTCATACCTTGAGAAAAATTTTCCTTTTTTTCAAATAGTGCAGCCTGTTTAAAATTTGAAAAAAAAAAAAATTCCTATTAGTGTCTTTCCACCAGTCTCCAGCTCAATTGTGGAAAAACACTACATAGGATAACCTAGAGGTTTTTTTGGGGGCCTTGCAGCGCCGTTTACGGCTGTCTGCACGGTCTCTGTGTGAGCGCAGCTCGCCCTGTAGTCTGTGTGCAGCCATAGCCGGTTGGATTCAGCTCAGGGTGCGTTACTGCCTCATACCTTGAAAAACAATTTCCTTTTTTTCAAATAGTGCAGCCAGTTTAAAATTTGAAAAAAAAAATTCCTATTAGTGTCTTTCCACTTGTATCCAGCTAAATAGTGGAAAAACACTATATAGGATAACCTAGAGGAGGGTTTCTTGGCCTTGCAGCGCCGTTTACGGCTGTCTGCACGGTCTCCGTGTGATTTAAACTAGCTCTGTAGCCCGATCTGCACCAAAAAAAAGGTTAAGTTCACCAAACACAACTTACACTTGTGTAGGCCACATTTGAAAAATAATAAAGTTTAGTCCACAATTTACAACATTAGTGTTTCTTACACCTGTTAGGAGGAGCATTACAGGAATAAGCACACTAAGGCCTTAGTACTTTTCTGCTTATCTTTATCTGTCAACCAAGATGAAGAGGGCAGGGAGTAAGGCACGTGGGCGTGGGCGCGGAGCAGGGAGAGGAGCAGGGAGAGGACGTGGTGATTCTGTGCCTGCTGCGGGCGCCGGTGACTCGTCGTCACTCAGTTTCAGCAGGGAACAGTCCTTCATGCGCAGCTTTGTCGGAGAGCGCCGTGCACCGCTGCTGCGTGAAGACCAAATTGAAGCCGTTGTCGGGTGGATGGCAGCTAACGCCTCGGCATCGACTTCAGTTAGTGCCACATCCTCTCAGGCACAGAGCACTGGAGAGCAGCCATCTGTCTCTTCACCACCTGCCAAATTGGCCAGGCAGTCAGAGAGCCCAGGACAGGAGCCGTCTCTACTTCTGTTCTCTGAATCTCTTGGCTTGGAAACAGGGGGCCAGCCAAGCAGCATTGGAGAAATGGAAGAAGAGGCAGTGTGCAGTGATGCCCAACACCTTTTTCTCTCTGACTCTGAAGAGGCAGGTGGGCCAGTGCCTCCGGTGACCACAGCGCAGTACGCATCTGATGATGAAACTCAGGTGCCGCTTTCTCGTGCGTACTGTGCTGCTGAGACTACCCAGGAGGAGCAGTTGGTGGCAGAGGGTAGTGGAGATGATGAGGTCCTTGACCCATCGTGGCGTGAGGAACAGGAAGGTGGTGGGAGCAGCTCAGAGGAAGAGCTTCCTCTTACGGGCCAAAGAGGGAGAGGGAGGGGGAAGACTGCGGAGCCTGTAGCCTCCACTTTGGCACCCGTTAGGAGCCTGTCTCTTTCCAAAGCCAAAAAGGGCGCTCCCAAGACTTGCAGTGCCTGGTCCTTTTTTGACACAGTTGCAGATGACATTTGTTTTGTCAAATGCAAGCTGTGTCATCATAAAGTAAAAAGAGGGAAAAATGTCAGCAACCTCAATACCACAAATATGTGGAAACATGTGCGGACCAGGCACGCGGTGGAGTTACAGAAACACACTGAAGATGTAGGCCAACCAACAGCGGCAGCTACCACCTCTTCAGCTCGTGTTGCCTCTTCCTCCAGCTCACGCACAGCTGGTTTGGCTTCCTCCCAGAGACCTTGTGTAATTCCACCCACAGCACCACCTTCCCAGTCATCCTCACACTCCCAGTCTACTCTACAGCCATCGGTAGTACAGGCATGGGAGAAAAGGCGGGCATTCTCGGCCAACCACCCCCGAGCACAGGCTCTGAATGCAGGCATTGCCAAACTGTTGTCCCTGGAAATGCTCTCGTTCAGGCTGGTGGAGACTGACAGCTTCCGTGACTTGATGGCATTGGCAGTCCCACAGTACAAGGTGCCCAGCCGCTTTTACTTCAGCAGGCAGGCTGTCCCTGCCCTGCACAGGCATGTTGAGGCAAACATAAAACATGCGCTACTGAACGCCGTCAGTAGCAAGGTCCACCTCACCACCGATGCGTGGACCAGTCAGCATGGACAGGGGCGATATGTTTCCCTCACTGCCCATTGGGTTAATGTTGTTGAGCCAGGTACAGATCGTGCGAGTGGCGCAGGACGTGTCCTGCCCACTCCAAGGATTGCAGGAATCCAGTCTGTACGCATCGACTCCTCCTCTTACACCAGTTCCTCTGATTCCTCTCTGCAGGATCCGTCACAGTCCACCCCCACATGGACCCGTGAACGTTTACCTATGACCGACATGAGCACAGCCGTGGCCAAACGTCAGCAGGCCGTCTTGAAACTAGTTTCATTGGGGCATCGAAGCCACACAGCGCAGGAGCTCTGGAATGCCATAAAGCAGGAGAGCGATGTGTGGTTACTGCCAGCGAATCTCCAGCCAGGCATGGTAGTGTGTGACAATGGCCGAAATCTGGTGGCAGCTTTGGCCCTTGGCAACCTCACTCACATCCCATGTCTGGCACATGTGCTCAATTTGGTTGTGCAGAGTTTTCTGAGGGACTATCCGGATCTTGATGCCCTGCTGCACAAGGTCCGCCTAGAGTGTGCTCACTTGCGGCGTTCCAGCTTGGCCAGATCCCGCATTGCTGCTCTGCAGCGCCGATTCCGCCTTCCGGAACACCGCATCATATGTGACCTACCTACCCGGTGGAATTCCACGTTACATATGTTGGAGCGGTTGTGTGAGCAGCAGCAAGCAGTTATGGAGTACCAGCTGCATCAGGCGCAAAGAAGTCGCAGTCAGCGCCGATCAGACTTCACAACCACAGAGTGGGCCACTATGAAGGACGTCTGCCAGGTTTTGCGTCCTTTTGATTATTCCACGCGGATGGCAAGTGCAGATGATGCACTAGTCAGCATGACTGTCCCCCTTATCTGCCTGCTTCAGCAAACTTTGCAAGGGTTAAGGGATGATGTGGTGGAAGAGGTGGAGGATGAGGAGTCACCTTTTCCATCAGCTTCTGGAGAGTCAGCGCCACGTGGTTCCTCACAAAGGGGTACGCAGGGGCCAATTTGTGAGGAGGATGAGGAGGAGTTAATGGAGGAGGAAGAGCTCCGTCCAGAGGAGGGAGCGACACAATTGTCCAGTGGTCAGTGTGTACAGCGAGGGTGGGGTGATGACGAGCGGGCAGAGATCATGTCTCAAGCAGGGGACAGCGTTTCTGGGCCGGTTGGCACTCTGCAGCACATGGTGGATTTCATGCTGCAGTGCCTGAGAAACGACCGCCGCATCGACCACATTCTCAACATGCCTGATTATTGGGTGTTCACCCTCCTCGATCCTCGCTACCGGGACAACGTCCAAAACCTCATCCCTGCGTTGACCCGGGAGCGTAAATTGCGGGAGTACCACGACACACTGGTGAATTCCATCATCTTCTCCTGTCCAACTGAGAGGAGTGCTGCTAGTGCTTTACAAAGCAGCTCAGTGCGTCGAGGCAGTGGGGGAGGCTCTGCCCAAAGAGGGAGCAGAAGCAGTGCCTCTGCCCAAGGCAAGCCCAGTATGGCACAACTCTGGCACACTTTTGTGTGCCCGCCCCAAATGTCTACACCATCACCGGCGGCTCCAGTCAGCAGGAGGCAACGGTTCCGTCAGATGGTGACAGACTACATGGCTTGCCCTCTTACTGTACTCCCAGACGGCTCTTCCCCGTTCAAGTTTTGGGTCTCTAAGCTGGATACATGGCCAGAGCTAAGCCAGTATGCATTGGAGGTGCTGGCTTGCCCTGCGGCTAGTGTCTTATCGGAACGTGTCTTTAGTGCCGCAGGTGGTGTACTAACAGACCGTCGCATGCGACTATCCTCCGATAACGTTGACCGGCTTACTTTCCTGAAAATGAACCAGGCCTGGATCTCGCAGGAATTTGCCACTCCTCTGCCTGATTAAGTAATTGGGTGTCATCCAGGTCTCCTGCTGTGTTCATCTTTCTACCACCTGAACTGCTATTCCTGGGCTCCAACACCGCCAGTTGCGGCTCAGAAGTGCAGGCTGCACAGTAAAAACATACGACCCAGTGTTATTGGGTTTCAGTAACGTCAGCTGATCCCCAGCTGTGTAGCCGGCAATGTGTCCTGCGACCGCCACGCTGGCACAACAACCTAAATGTAAGGGAACCTCTCCCCCCCCCCCCCGTCGTTTGTTACTGAAAGAGCCATCTTGTGCAGCAGTAATGCTGCGCAAGGAAAAGGTAGCTCTTTTTTTTTAGCTCTTTGCACACGCAGAACTTAACACTTATAAAATGTGTTCACTGATACCGTTATACCGTCCCGGAGCTGGGACTTTCCTTCGTAATGTGACGCAGCACAGCCGTCATTCCTACCCCCTTGGTGCCATGCGCTGCCTCCTCAGCGTTGTTTTAAGCTGTCACGGAGCCTGCGCTGTTCTGTTATCCCTTGGGCATGCCCTATTTGCGCTGCCTGTCTTCTGACATAATTTGGTGTCAGGCTGGCTGCGCCTGTGCGGCCGCGGTGCCCGAGATCCCGCCTCGCAGTGTCTTCTGATTGAGTCACACTGCGGGCCTGGGATCCATGGGCATGCGCAGTGCATATCTTCCCCTCGGGCTCTCGCTCATTTCCCTCCGCCTTCTTTAGACTGTGCGCCGTCAGCTGATCCCTAGCATGCCACGGCCGTGACACCGCACAGTCTGAAGAAGAGGGAAGGAGGGGAGTGAGAGTCGAGGTTATGCACTGTGCATGCCCATGGTTCCAAGGCCCGCAGTGGGATTACGTTAGATGAGACTGCGAGGTGGGATCTGGAGCAGCGTGGACGCACAGGCACTGACAGCCTGACACCAAATTATGTCAGAAGACAGGCAGCGCTAATTGGGCATGGCCAAGGGCTAACAGAACAGCGCAGGCTCCGTGGCAGCTTAAAACAACGCTGAGGAGGCAGCGCACGGCATCAAGGGGATAGGAATGACAGCTGTGCTGTGTCCCATTACGAAGGAAATTCGCACCTCCGGAACGGTTTAACGGTATAAAGGGACACATTTTTAGTGTTTACTTCGGTGTTTGCAAGGAGCATAATTAAAAGAGCAACCTTTTCCTTTTGCATCCTTAGTGCTGCACAACATGGCTCTTTCAGCTACAAACGTCTTGGGGGGGGGGGTTAAAGGTTTCCTTTCAACTTGCTCCAATCAGGCTTCGGCCTACACTCTGTTCCTCTGCTCCTCCTGCTGTCCCTGGGCTCTAACACCGCCAGTTGGTGCCTGGAAGTGCTGTGTGCACAGTCAACAGTCGCTCCTCTGTTATTGGGGTTCAGTAACGTCAGCTGATCCCCAGCTGTGTGTGCGGCAATACCTCCAATCTGCTCCTCCTGCTGTCCCTGGGCTCTAACACCGCCAGTTGGTGCCTGGAAGTGCTGTGTGCACAGTCAACAGTCGCTCCTCTGTTATTGGGGTTCAGTAACGTCAGCTGATCCCCAGCTGTGTGTGCGGCAATACCTCCAATCTGCTCCTCCTGCTGTCCCTGGGCTCTAACACCGCCAGTTGGTGCCTGGAAGTGCTGTGTGCACAGTCAACAGTCGCTCCTCTGTTATTGGGGTTCAGTAACGTCAGCTGATCCCCAGCTGTGTATCCGGCAACGTGTCATGCGACCGCCACGCTGGCACAACTAAAATGTAAGGGGACCTGTCCCCCCCCCCCCTAGGCGTTTGTTACTGAAAGAGCCACCATGTGCAGCACTAATACTGCACAAGGGAAAGGTCGCTCTTGAAATTATGCTCCTTGCAAACGCTGAACTACACACTCATGTAATGTGTCCCCTCACACCGTCCAACCGTCCCGGAGGTGGGACTTTCCTTTGTAATGTGACGCAGCACAGCCGTCATTGCTACCCCCTTGGCACCGTGCGCTGCCTCCTTAGCGTTGTTTGATTCCGTCATGGACCCTGCGCTGTTATGTTATCCCTTGGCCATGCACAGTTTGCGCTGCCCGTCCTCTGACATCATTTGTTGTCGTCCTGGCTGCGCCTGTGCGTCCACGCTGCCCGAAATCACACCTCGCAGTGTCGTCTAATGTGATCCCACAGTGGGCCTGGTATCCATGGCCATGCGCAGTGCATATACTAGCCTCTCACTCCCCTTCTTCACGCTTCTTCAGACTAGGCGGCGTCAGCTGATCCCTAATAGCATGCCACGGCCGTGACGCCGCACAGTCTGAAGAAGCAGGAAGGAGGTGAGTGAGAGGCGATGATATGCACTGCGCATGCCCATGGATCCCTGGCCCGCAGTGGGACTACATTAGATGACACTGCAAGGTTGGATCTCGGGCAGCTTGGACGCACAGGCACTGCCAGCCTGACACCTACATGATGTCAGAAGACGGGCACCGCTAACTGTGCATGGCCAAGGGATAACATTACAGTGCGGGCTCCGTGACAGAACCAAACAACGTTGAGGAGGTGGTGCCCGGCACCAAGGGGGTTGGAATGACGGCTGTGCTGTGTCACATTACAAAGGAAAGTCCCACTTCCGGGATGGTTTGACGGTGTGAGGGGACACATTATATGAGTGTGTACTTCAGCGTTTGCAAGGAGCATAATTTTCGGAGCCACCATTTTCCATGTGCAGTATTACTGCTGTACAAGATGGCTCTTTCAGCAACAAATGCCTGGGGGGGGGGGGGTTAAAGGTTCCCTTTCAACTTGCTCCACTGCAGGCTTCGGCCTACACTCTGCTCCTCTTTGATTCCCTGGGTTTCAACACTGTCAGTTGCCACCTGGAAGTGTTGTCTACACAGAAAAAAACACTAGGTGATGTGTCAGTGGGGTTCAGCACCGCCAGCTGTTCCCCTGCTGTGTAGTCGGCAACGTGTCCAGCACAAGCCACGCTGGCACAACAGAACAAAAGCTGCCACCAGTGCAGGCTTCGGCCTACACTCTGCTCCTCTCCTCCTCCTGCTGACCCTGGGCTCAAACACCGCTAGTTTTTGCCCGGAAGTGCTAGCTGCACAGAGAAAAACACCAGCCAATGTGTTAGTGGGGTTCAGCAACGCCAGCTGTTCCCCTGCTGTGTAGCCGGCAACGTGACCTGCAAACGCCATGCAGGCACAGGAACTGAAATTAAAAGGGAACCTGGCCCCACCCCCCCAGGTGTTTCTATGTATAACAGCCACCTAGTACAGCAGTACTGCTGCATTTGTACAAGGTGGCTGACTTTTTCTCCTTGCCCACGTGGAACTCAACACGTACAAAATGTGTCTCATTGAGACCATTCCACTGTCCCTGAGGTGTGACTTTCCTTTGTAATGATACGCAGCACCCCCCTTGGTAGCGTTTCCCGTCTTTTGTCATCATGGTTAGCTGGCTGCGCCTGTGCATCCGCCCTGCTAGAAACAACGCCCCTCGTTGTCATATTTATTTTGTCAGCGAGGGTGTGGTTTATGGGCACGAGCAGTGCATATGTTCGCCTGTCTTAACTCATCTCCTTCCGCCTTCTTCAGACTGTGCGGCCTCCTGGCCGTGGTAGGCGATAAGGGATCAGCTGAGGCCGCCCAGTCTGGAGCAGGTGTAAGGACATGTGTAAGCGGCAAACCTATTTACTGCACAAGGCCACGAATCCCAGCCACGCAGTGTGATTTTTTGAAAACACACTGTGGGTCTGGGATTCATGTCCATCGCTAACCGCAACGGCCGACATGAAATGAGGTCAGAAGACAGGAAGCGCTCACAGCGCATGGCCAAGGGATCACAATAGCGCAGACTCCTGTACAGCAAATAACAACGCTCAGGAATCTGCGCCCAGTACCTAGGTGCAAATTTTGACACCTGTGCTGCGTCTCGTTAAAAAGACAAGTCACGCCTCCACAACTGTTTGACAGTATAATGGGCTAAATAGTGTACGTGTTTTAGTCAGCGTGTGCAAGGAGCAAAACAAATAGAGCAACCTTTTACTTGTGCAGCATTAATGATGCACAAGGTGTGGCTCTTGTACCTTGCAACACCTGAGGGGGGGGTTAAAGGTAACCTTTGAAATTGGTTCAACTAGGCTTCGGCCTACACTCTGCTCCTCTACTCCTCCTGCTGACCCTGGGCTCAAACACCGCTAGTTTTTGCCCGGAAATGCTAGCTGCACAGAGAAAAACACCAGCCAATGTGTTAGTGGGGTTCAGCACCGCCAGCTGTTCCCCTGCTGTGTAGTCGGCAACGTGTCCAGCACAAGCCACGCTGGCACAACAGAACAAAAGCTGCCACCAGTGCAGGCTTCGGCCTACACTTTGCTCCTCTCCTCCTCCTGCTGACCCTGGGCTCAAACAACGCCAGTTTCTGCCCGGACATGCTAGCTGCACAGAGAAAAACACCAGCCAATGTGTTAGTGGGGTTCAGCACCGCCAGCTGTTCCCCCGCTGTGTAGCCGGCATCGTGTCCAGCACAAGCCACGCTGGCACAACCGACCAAAAGCTGCCACCAGTGCAGGCTTCGTCCTACACTTTGCTCCTCTCCTCCTCCTCCTGCTGACCCTGGGCTCTAACACCGCTAGTTTTTGCCCGGACATGCAATCTGCACAGAGAAAAACACCAGTCAATGTGTCAGTGGGGTTCAGCAACGCCAGCTGTTCCCCTGCTGTGTAGCTTGCAACGTGACCTGCAAACGCCACGCAGGCACATGAACTGAAATTGAAGGGAGCCTGCCCCCCACCCCCCCAGGTGTTTCTATGTATAACAGCCACCTTGTACAGCAGTACTGCTGCATTTGTACAAGGTGGCTGACTTTTTCTCCTTGCACACGTGGAACTCAACAAGTACAAAATGTGTCTCATTACAGACCATTACAATGTCCCTGAGGTGTGACTTTCCTTTGTAATGACACGCAGCACCCCCATTGTTAGCGCTGCCCGTCTCCTGACATCATTGGTTGGCTGGCTGTGCCTGTGCGTCCCCCCTGCCCGACACAACGCCCCCCGTTGTCTCATATATTTTGACTGCGAGGGTGTGATTGATGGGCACGAGCAGTGCATATGTTCCCCTGTTTTCACTCCCCTCCTTCCGCCTTCTTCTGACTGTGCGGCCTCTTGGCCGCGGCATGCGATAAGGGATCAGCTGAGGCCGCCCAGTCTGAAGCAGGTGTAAGGACATGTGTGAGCGGCGAACATATTTACTGCACAAGGCCACGAATCCCAGCACCGCAGTGTGACTTTAGGAAAAGCCACTGTGGGTCTGGGATTTATGGCCATCGTTAACCGCACCGGCCAACATGAAATGAGGTCATGAGACGGCCTGCACTAACAGGGTATTGCCAAGGGATAACACAAGAGCGCAGTTTCCTGTACTGCAAATAACAACGGTAAGGAATCTGCGCACAGCACCTAGGTGTAAATTTGTACACCTGTGCTGCGTCTCCTTAAAAAGACTAGTAGTCACGCCTCCACTACTGTTTGACAGTATAATGGGCTAAATAGTGTACGTGTTTAATTCAGCGTGTGCAAGGAGCAAAATTAAATAGAGCAACCTTTGACTTGTGCATCATTAATGCTGTTCAAGGTGTGGCTCTTGTACCTTGCAACACCTGAGGGGGGGGTTAAAGGTAACCTTTGAAATTGGTTCAACTAGGCTTCGGCCTACACTCTGCTCCTCTACTCCTCCTGCTGACCCTGGGCTCAAACACCGCTAGTTTTTGCCCGGAAATGCTAGCTGCACAGAGAAAAACACCAGCCAATGTGTTAGTGGGGTTCAGCACCGCCAGCTGTTCCCCTGCTGTGTAGTCGGCAACGTGTCCAGCACAAGCCACGCTGGCACAACAGAACAAAAGCTGCCACCAGTGCAGGCTTCGGCCTACACTTTGCTCCTCTCCTCCTCCTGCTGACCCTGGGCTCAAACAACGCCAGTTTCTGCCCGGACATGCTAGCTGCACAGAGAAAAACACCAGCCAATGTGTTAGTGGGGTTCAGCACCGCCAGCTGTTCCCCCGCTGTGTAGCCGGCATCGTGTCCAGCACAAGCCACGCTGGCACAACCGACTAAAAGCTGCCACCAGTGCAGGCTTCGTCCTACACTTTGCTCCTCTCCTCCTCCTCCTGCTGACCCTGGGCTCTAACACCGCTAGTTTTTGCCCGGACATGCAATCTGCACAGAGAAAAACACCAGTCAATGTGTCAGTGGGGTTCAGCAACGCCAGCTGTTCCCCTGCTGTGTAGCTTGCAACGTGACCTGCAAACGCCACGCAGGCACATGAACTGAAATTGAAGGGAGCCTGCCCCCCACCCCCCCAGGTGTTTCTATGTATAACAGCCACCTTGTACAGCAGTACTGCTGCATTTGTACAAGGTGGCTGACTTTTTCTCCTTGCACACGTGGAACTCAACAAGTACAAAATGTGTCTCATTACAGACCATTACAATGTCCCTGAGGTGTGACTTTCCTTTTTAATGACACGCAGCACCCCCATTGTTAGCGCTGCCCGTCTCCTGACATCATTGGTTGGCTGGCTGTGCCTGTGCGTCCCCCCTGCCCGACACAACGCCCCCCGTTGTCTCATATATTTTGACTGCGAGGGTGTGATTGATGGGCACGAGCAGTGCATATGTTCCCCTGTTTTCACTCCCCTCCTTCCGCCTTCTTCTGACTGTGCGGCCTCATGGCCGCGGCATGCGATAAGGGATCAGCTGAGGCCGCCCAGTCTGAAGCAGGTGTAAGGACATGTGTGAGCGGCGAACATATTTACTGCACAAGGCCACGAATCCCAGCACCGCAGTGTGACTTTAGGAAAAGCCACTGTGGGTCTGGGATTTATGGCCATCGTTAACCGCACCGGCCAACATGAAATGAGGTCATGAGACGGCCTGCACTAACAGGGTATTGCCAAGGGATAACGCAAGAGCGCAGTTTCCTGTACTGCAAATAACAACGGTAAGGAATCTGCGCACAGCACCTAGGTGTAAATTTGTACACCTGTGCTGCGTCTCCTTAAAAAGACTAGTAGTCACGCCTCCACTACTGTTTGACAGTATAATGGGCTAAATAGTGTACGTGTTTAATTCAGCGTGTGCAAGGAGCAAAATTAAATAGAGCAACCTTTGACTTGTGCATCAATAATGCTGTTCAAGGTGTGGCTCTTGTACCTTGCAACACCTGAGGGGGGGGTTAAAGGTAACCTTTGAAATTGGTTCAACTAGGCTTTGGCCAACACTCTGCTCCTCTACTCCTCCTGCTGACCCTGGGCTCAAACACCGCTAGTTTTTGCCCGGAAATGCTAGCTGCACAGAGAAAAACACCAGCCAATGTGTTAGTGGGGTTCAGCAACGCCAGCTGTTCCCCTGCTGTGTAGTCGGCAACGTGTCCAGCACAAGCCACGCTGGCACAACAGAACAAAAGCTGCCACCAGTGCAGGCTTCGGCCTACACTTTGCTCCTCTCCTCCTCCTGCTGACCCTGGGCTCAAACAACGCCAGTTTCTGCCCGGACATGCTAGCTGCACAGAGAAAAACACCAGCCAATGTGTTAGTGGGGTTCAGCACCGCCAGCTGTTCCCCTGCTGTGCAGCTTGCAACGTGACCTGCAAACGCCACGCAGGCACATGAACTGAAATTGAAGGGAGCCTGGCCCCCACCCCCAGGTGTTTCTATGTATAACAGCCACCTTGTACAGCAGTACTGCTGCATTTGTACAAGGTGGCTGATGTTTTCTCCTTGCCCACGTGGAACTCAACACGTACAAAATGTGTCTCTTTGAGACCATTCCACTGTCCCTGAGGTGTGACTTTCCTTTCTAATGATACGCAGCACCCCCCTTGGTAGCGCTTCCCGTCTTCTGACATCATTGGTTGGCTACTTGCGCCTGTTCGTCCGCCCTGCCTGAATAAAATGCTCCTCGTTGTCTTAATTATTTTGACTGCGAGGGTGTGATTGATGGGCACGAGCAGTGCATATCTTCGCCTGTCTTAACTCATCTCCTTCCGCCTTCTTCAGACTGTGCAGCCTCATGGCCGCGGCATGCGAGAAGGGATCAGCAGAGGCCGCCCAGTCTGAAGCAGGTGTAAGGACGTGTGTGAGCGGCCAAAATATTTACTGCTCAAGGCCACGAATCCCAGCACCGCAGTGTGGCTTTATGAAAAGACACTGTGGGTCTGGGATTTATGGCCATCGTTAACCGCACCGGCCAACATGAAATGAGGTCATAAGATGGGCAGCGCTAACAGGGCATTGCCAAGGGATAACACAAGAGCGCAGACTCCTGTACAGCAAATAACAACGCTCAGGAAGCTGCGCCAAGCACCAAGGCGTTATTTTGGACACCTGTGCTGCGTCTCATCAAAAAACCAAGTCACGCATCCACTACAGTTTGACTGTAGAATGGGGTAAATTGTGTATGTCTTTCATTCAGCGTGTGCAAGTAGACAAATTAATAGAGCAACCTTTCACTTGTGCAGCATTAATACTGCACAAGGTGTGTCTCTTGTACTTTGTAACACCTGAGGGGGGGGTTAAAGGTTTCCTTTGAAATTGGTTCAACTAGGCTTCGGCCTACACTCTGCTCCTCTCCTCCTCCTCCTGCTTCAACACGGGCTCTAACATCGCTAGTTTTTGCCCGCAAGTGCTAGCTGCACAGATAAAAACACACGCCATTGTGTTAGTGGGGTTCAGCAACGCCAGCTGTTCCCCCAGTGTGTAGCCGGCAAAGTGTCCTGCAAACGCAACGCAGACACAAAGCTGCCTCCAGTGCAGGCTTCGGCCTACACTCATCTCCCCCTGCTTACCCTTTGCTCCAACACCGCTAGTTGGGGCTCTAGGAAGACAATCTTTAATAGGCAAGGCAACGCATCCGGGTTCCAGCACCGCCAGCTGGTTCTCGGCAGTGTTCTTGTCACAGGTACTCCCTCGTGCCAAGCCTGGTTTCAGCACCGTCAGCTGTTTCCGGGTTGTGTCAACTTCACTGAGACGCCTATGCTTGCCCCGTCGTGGGGCGGTCGAGTTAGCCAACTCCAGGGTGCCTCCAGTTTAGGAGCTTCCTATGTGGGCTGCGTGAACTGGTAGTCAAGGCTGGTTCTGTAGTGCCAGTAGGCCCAGCTCCCCCTGTAGGACTGTTGGGGTTCGGTAACTGCGGCTGCCTCGCGGCCTAGCTGTTCTCTCCTCTCCTGTGGGCCTTCGGGTCCACCACCTGGTTCCAGCACCGTCAGCTGGTTCCGGGCCGAGCCTTTGGCTTAGGTGCCTCCTCCTGGGTATCCGAGTTCCGCCAACGCCAGGCGGTCCTTGGTAGTGCTTTTAAGCGCGGGCACCTACAGCTTAGTGACCGGGTTCCAGCACCGTCAGCTGGTCCTCGGTCGTGCCATTGGCTCTTGCACACTGGGGCAACGCATCCGGGTTCCAGCACCGCCAGCTGGTTCTCGGCAGTGTTCTTGTCACAGGTACTCCCTCGTGCCAAGCCTGGTTTCAGCACCGTCAGCTGTTTCCGGGTTGTGTCAACTTCACTGAGACGCCTATGCTTGCCCCGTCGTGGGGCGGTCGAGTTAGCCAACTCCAGGGTGCCTCCAGTTTAGGAGCTTCCTATGTGGGCTGCGTGAACTGGTAGTCAAGGCTGGTTCTGTAGTGCCAGTAGGCCCAGCTCCCCCTGTAGGACTGTTGGGGTTCGGTAACTGCGGCTGCCTCGCGGCCTAGCTGTTCTCTCCTCTCCTGTGGGCCTTCGGGTCCACCACCTGGTTCCAGCACCGTCAGCTGGTTCCGGGCCGAGCCTTTGGCTTAGGTGCCTCCTCCTGGGTATCCGAGTTCCGCCAACGCCAGGCGGTCCTTGGTAGTGCTTTTAAGCGCGGGCACCTACAGCTTAGTAACCGGGTTCCAGCACCGTCAGCTGGTCCTCGGTCGTGCCATTGGCTCTTGCACACTGGGGCAACGCATCCGGGTTCCAGCACCGCCAGCTGGTTCTCGGCAGTGTTCTTGTCACAGGTACTCCCTCGTGCCAAGCCTGGTTTCAGCACCGTCAGCTGTTTCCGGGTTGTGTCAACTTCACTGAGACGCCTATGCTTGCCCCGTCGTGGGGCGGTCGAGTTAGCCAACTCCAGGGTGCCTCCAGTTTAGGAGCTTCCTATGTGGGCTGCGTGAACTGGTAGTCAAGGCTGGTTCTGTAGTGCCAGTAGGCCCAGCTCCCCCTGTAGGACTGTTGGGGTTCGGTAACTGCGGCTGCCTCGCGGCCTAGCTGTTCTCTCCTCTCCTGTGGGCCTTCGGATCCACCACCTGGTTCCAGCACCGTCAGCTGGTTCCGGGCCGAGCCTTTGGCTTAGGTGCCTCCTCCTGGGTATCCGAGTTCCGCCAACGCCAGGCGGTCCTTGGTAGTGCTTTTAAGCGCGGGCACCTACAGCTTAGTGACCGGGTTCCAGCACCGTCAGCTGGTCCTCGGTCGTGCCATTGGCTCTTGCACACTGGGGCAACGCATCCGGGTTCCAGCACCGCCAGCTGGTTCTCGGCAGTGTTCTTGTCACAGGTACTCCCTCGTGCCAAGCCTGGTTTCAGCACCGTCAGCTGTTTCCGGGTTGTGTCAACTTCACTGAGACGCCTATGCTTGCCCCGTCGTGGGGCGGTCGAGTTAGCCAACTCCAGGGTGCCTCCAGTTTAGGAGCTTCCTATGTGGGCTGCGTGAACTGGTAGTCAAGGCTGGTTCTGTAGTGCCAGTAGGCCCAGCTCCCCCTGTAGGACTGTTGGGGTTCGGTAACTGCGGCTGCCTCGCGGCCTAGCTGTTCTCTCCTCTCCTGTGGGCCTTCGGGTCCACCACCTGGTTCCAGCACCGTCAGCTGGTTCCGGGCCGAGCCTTTGGCTTAGGTGCCTCCTCCTGGGTATCCGAGTTCCGCCAACGCCAGGCGGTCCTTGGTAGTGCTTTTAAGCGCGGGCACCTACAGCTTAGTAACCGGGTTCCAGCACCGTCAGCTGGTCCTCGGTCGTGCCATTGGCTCTTGCACACTGGGGCAACGCATCCGGGTTCCAGCACCGCCAGCTGGTTCTCGGCAGTGTTCTTGTCACAGGTACTCCCTCGTGCCAAGCCTGGTTTCAGCACCGTCAGCTGTTTCCGGGTTGTGTCAACTTCACTGAGACGCCTATGCTTGCCCCGTCGTGGGGCGGTCGAGTTAGCCAACTCCAGGGTGCCTCCAGTTTAGGAGCTTCCTATGTGGGCTGCGTGAACTGGTAGTCAAGGCTGGTTCTGTAGTGCCAGTAGGCCCAGCTCCCCCTGTAGGACTGTTGGGGTTCGGTAACTGCGGCTGCCTCGCGGCCTAGCTGTTCTCTCCTCTCCTGTGGGCCTTCGGGTCCACCACCTGGTTCCAGCACCGTCAGCTGGTTCTCGGCAGTGTCTTTTGCTCTTGTACCTTCTGCTCCCCATCCTGGTTCCAGTACCGTCAGCTGGTTCCGGGCAGAGCCTTTGGCTTAGGTGCCTCCTTCTGGGTATCCAAGTTCCACCAATGTCAGGTGGTCCTTGGTAGTGCTTTCAGGCACGGGTACCTCCTGCTTAGTAACCGGGTTCCAGTAATGTCAGCTGGTCCTTGGTAGTTCCATTGGCTCTTGGACATTCGGCTACCCATCCGGGTTCCAGTACCGTCAGCTGGTTCTCGGCAGTGTCTTTTGCTCTTGTACCTTCTGCTCCCCATCCTGGTTCCAGTAACGTCATCTGGTTCCGGGCAGAGCCTTTGGCTTAGGTGCCTCCTTCTGGGTATCCGAGTTCCGCCAACGTCAGGCGGTCCTTGGTAGTGCTTTTTAGCACGGGTACCTCCTGCTTAGTAACCGGGTTCCAGTAACGTCAGCTGGTCCTCGGTAGTTCCATAGGCTCTTGAACCTTCGGGTAGCCATCCGAGTTCCAGTTCCATCAGCTGGTTCTTGGCATTTTCTCAGCCTTCTTGTACCTTCTGCTACATTTCCAAGTTGAAGACCCTAACGTCGACAACCCGGAAGACCACCCCGATGACGACGACCCGGAAGACCACCCCGATGACGACGACGACGGCGGAGACGACGACGGCTGAGACGACGACGGCGGAGATGACGACACTGGAGACGAAGACCCTGGAGACGACAACATGGAAGACCGAGAAGCAGAAGAACAAGAGGCTGCAGAACAAAGAGCAGAAGAACATTAAGCATAAGACTTAATATCAGAGCAAAAGATATTATCTAAATTATATGCAGAAGAAGACTAAGCAGTGTATGGGGGTGAGTCCGTTCCTCCTCGTGGTGCCCCTGGATAAAGCCTGATGCTGCAGGCCAAACTGAACGCGGACAAATGTAACTTTTGTGACTGGCAGAACGGAAGGTGTAATCTTCCAACTTTTATAGATAACAACTACGGGAATGCCTGTCACAAATGAGAATATGATGAAGAAGTAGAATAGGAAGAATAATAACAGTGGAATAAAAAGAATATGTAGAATAGGAAGAATAATAATAGTTGAAGAAAATGAATATGAAGAATGTAATAAAAAAAAAAAATAGGTAGAAGATGAAGAAGAAGATGAATAAGGTGAAGAAGTTGATGTCAAGGATGCTGATGATGATGAAGATGAAAGTGTGGGAAAAGAAAAAAAAAAAAAGAAAAAAAAGAAGGGGAAGGGCGTGGAATAGTGAAACATCAATATCTGACAAAATAAAAAAAATTTACATACTCAATATCTTTTTCAATCCGAACGTCTTTAAAAAAAAAAAAAAAACATGCTATTCTATTTGATTGGACTAATCCTCATTGCCTTTAATGTCTCCGCCACCTCCCCCATACATCCTACATTATTCTTAGTTGTTTTCCTTCAGGTAGAATGAACCTACAAGGAAAGAAAGGGTTTATTTTAATTCCGATATTTTGGTCCCATTGACTTGCATTGGGATCGGGTATCGGTATCGGCGATATCCGATATTTTTTGAATATCGGCCGATCCAAACCGATACCGATACTTTCCGATATCGGAAGGTATCGCTCAACACTACTGATCAGTATACCGGGACTTTCTTGACTAGATAAGATTTTTATTCATTAAGGCTATGTGCACATGTTCAGGATTTCTCGCAGAAAATTCCTGAAAAAAAAACGGACATTTTCTGCAAGAAATCCACAAGAAATCCGCATGTGGTTTTGCCGTGTTTTTTTCTGGACATTTCCCAATGCATTTTGTAGTGGGAAATCCGCAAAAAAAATGCAAAATTAATGAACATGCTGCGGTTTTTACCGCGATGCGTTTTTTTCGTGGAAAAAAACGCATTATGTGCACAAAACATGCGGAATTCATTCTAAATGATGGGATACTTATTGTATGCATTTTTTTTGCGGTTTTATAGCGTTTTTATCGGGAAAAAACGCGAAAAACACGCAATGTGTGCACACAGCCTAAAAGTACTACACTTTTACTAATAAGAATCCTCCATATGTTTTCTTGCTTCAACCCGTCTGTTTTTTTGTTTTGCCTTTTTAATAATAATCAGGCAGGAAAATGTGATCACAGGAAAGGGAGGTTGTCTTATTGCAGCAGATTTGGTCAGGCCCATTAAAATGACATTTACGGCAAATATTTGGCTGCACTGTTAATGGAATCGATTTATCCTCGCCCATAGCAATGACCTGTCTAACGACAACTGATGGCGGCAGACTGTGTGTGGCGCAGCAATGTCACAGGATGCAGCTGCAGCGGAGGCAGCTCGGCACATGTTCGGTGCTGCTCACATGGAAGCACTACTTTCTGTGAACATTTCCCCATCAGACAGATGGCTGACTCTGAAATTCAATCCTCATTTCTGTAGCAGTCGGGATTCAGTGTGATGGTCTATCCTCGAGGTCAGGGCATAATCACTGTCAAGTGTTGTAAAGCCACAGCTCGCTCTATGCTCGTCGTTTTTGAGCGTGTGACTGCCAGGCATTCATAGAAAACTGCAGCGACTGTGCCAGTTGTCAGCCAGCTGCCCCCAAAAACCATCTTATGCTAACTCAAACATACTGTTCAGAAAAAATCAATCTTTTATTCTAGAAAATTTGCTTTACAATGTAATGAATTCAGAACTGAAAATTGTAAGATTTTGCGCTATTGATGCTGCGAGAGTCTAAAGCCTTATGCACAAGGCAGGACATTACGACCTCCGTGTATTACTGCATGTTCCTCTCAGGTGCCATATGTACAGACTTAGGCCGGCGTCACACTCAGCGTATAAAAATACGGTCTGTAATTTACGGCCGTAATACGCAGAAAAGTCCCCAAAATAGTGGTCCGTATCTCATCCGTAGGCAGGATGTGTCAGCGTATTTTGCGCATGGCATCCTCCGTATGTAATCCGTATGGCATCCGCACTGTGAGATTTTCTCGCAGGCTTGCAAAACCGACATACGGACATACAATGGATCCATGGGCTCCCAAAAACATAAAAACATATGTACTGTCTCTCTCTCTCTCTCTCTCTCTATAAACAGTACAGACCAAAAGTTTGGACACACCTTCTCATTTAAGGATTTTTTGTATTTTCATGACAATGAAAATTCTAAATTCACACTGAAGGCATCAAAAGTATGAATTACATAGTAACATAGTAACATAGTTAGTAAGGCCGAAAAAAGACATTTGTCCATCCAGTTCAGCCTATATTCTGTCATAATAAATCCCCAGATCTACGTCCTTCTACAGAACCTAATTGTATGATACAATATTGTTCTGCTCCAGGAAGACATCCAGGCCTCTCTTGAACCCCTCGACTGAGTTCGCCATCACCACCTCCTCAGGCAAGCAATTCCAGATTCTCACCGCCCTAACAGTAAAGAATCCTCTTCTATGTTGGTGGAAAAACCTTCTATCCTCCAGACGCAAAGAATGCCCCCTTGTGCCCGTCACCTTCCTTGGTATAAACAGATCCTCAGCAAGATATTTGTATTGTCCCCTTATATACTTATACATGGTTATTAGCTCGCCCCTCAGTCGTCTTTTTTCTAGACTAAATAATCCTAATTTCACTAATCTATCTGGGTATTGTAGTTCTCCCATCCCCTTTATTAATTTTGTTGCCCTCCTTTGTACTCTCTCTAGTTCCATTATATCCTTCCTGAGCACCGATGCCCACATGTGGAATTATATATTTAACAAAAGTGTGAAACAACTGAAAATATGTCTTATATTCTAGGTTATTCAAAGTAGCCACCTTTTGCTATGATGACTGCTTTGCACACTCTTGGCATTCTCTTGATGAGCTTCAAGAGGTAGTCACCGGAAATGGTTTTCACTTCACAGGTGTGCCCTGTCAGGTTTAATAAGTGGGATTTCTTGCCTTATAAATGGGGTTGGGACTATCAGTTGTGTTGTGCAGAAGTCTGGTGGATACACAGCTGATAGTCCTACTGAATAGACTGTTAGAATTCGTATTATGCCAAGAAAAAAGCAGCTAAGTAAAGAAAAACGAGTGGCCATAATTACATTAAGAAATGAAGGCTATAATGCAGCTGTGCTCGTGCCTGTAAAACCCCTGGAAATGAATGGAATGTAGGTCAATGACCTGTAGTTACCTTCATTCGCGGTGATGCGCCCTCTACTGGATGTCCTCATATGACCTCGAGCGTGGGAACTTTTCTGAATATTTTCCCAGCCTCGAGGTCATATGAGGACATCCAGCAGAGGGCGCATCACTGCAAATTAAGGTAACTACAGGTCATTGACCTACTTTACATTCATTCGCTGGGGTTTTACAGGCACGAGCACAGCTGCATTATAGCAGAGCTCCCGCCTGTAAAATAATTTAACCCCTTCAGATGGATTTACATCGTGGGATATATCGACGGAAGGTATGAGAGATTGTTGGTTTATTATTTTTAATTTGTTACAGGTCGAGGGTCTTCAGGTGGATTGAGAGTGGAATAAAATATTACGACAACCTGTGTGTTTATTTCATTAAAATACTTTGCAATATTGTGTGTGTTTTTTTTTAACCATTTCATGCTATTGGATTAATAATGGATAAGTGTCATAATTGACGCCTCTCCATTATTAATCTGGCTTAATGTTACCTTACAATAGCAAGGTGACATTAACCCTTCATTACCCCATATCCCACCGCTACACGGGAATGGGAAGAGAGTGGCCAAGTGCCAGAATAGGCGCATCTTCCAGATGTGCCTTTTCTGGGGTGGCTGGGGGCAGATGTTTTTAGCCGGGGTGGGGGGGGGGGCAATGACCATGGCCCCTCTCCAGGTTATTAATATCTGCCCTCAGTCACTGGCTTTACTACTCTGAGCCCACGCCAATTTTTTCCGCCATTTAACCCTTTAATTTAATGGCTAGACAGCCCAAATTTTGCACATACACACTACTAACATTAGTAGTGTGGAATATGCAAAAAAAATGGTGATATGAAATGGTTTACTGTATATAAACCATGTCTCATATCATGTCGGGTTTGGGAAGGAGATAGCAAAAGCCGGCAATTGAATTACTGGCTTTTAAGCTATCTCGCGCTGGATGAAATATTAATATATATATATGTGTCTCAATAACATATATATATCTATATATATAATTGTCTAAGGGTTTTTCCGTCTGTCTGTCTGTCTTTCTGTCTGTCTGTCTGTCCTGGAAATCCCGTGTCTCTGATTGGTCGAGGCCGCCAGGCCTCGACCAATCAGCGACGGGCACAGCGACAATGATGTCATAAAGGACGTAGACATCCCGTGTCTGATTGGTCGAGGCCGCCAGACCTCGACCAATCAGCAACGGGCACAGCGACGATGATGTCATAAAGGACGTAGAAATCCCACGTTTCTGATTCAGCGACGAGCACAGTATCGACGTAGATGTCATAATGGTTGCTATGGCGACGATGATGTCATAAAGGTTGCCTCGACCAATCAGCGACGGGCACAGTCTGCCGCGAATTCTGGAATCATCATTGTCCATATACTACGGGGACATGCATATTCTAGAATACCCGATGCGTTAGAATCGGGCCACAATCTAGTGTATATATATATATATATATATATATACCTATTCTATGTGTACACATTTATTCTACCTATTCTATTGTAAGCTATCAGTGTGATTTTACTGTACACCGCACTGAATTGCCGGCTTTTCTCTCTAACACCGCTGCGTATTTCTCACAAGTAACACTGTTGGTCCGTGTGTAATCCGTATTTTTCTCGCCCCCATAGACTTTCACTGGCATATTTTTTTTTTGCGCAATACGGTGACAAACGCAGCATGCTGCGATTTTCTACGGCCGTAGAAGACCGTATAATACAGATCAGTAAAATACAGCTGATAGGAGCTGGGGATAGAGAAGCATTATACCGTATGAAATCCGTATTTTCAGCACCTCTCTTACGCCCGTAAAACACGGTAGTGTGACGCCGGCCTTACATACATACTTTCTAGTGATAAAGTGTTATCTGAGCACGCTCGTGTGCTGATAGACGATCTTCGTGCTCGAAAAATATGCTCTGTAACAACCCTGCTGGCATCACTGCATGGCAACCCATCCCCCACCTGCATTACACACAAACTCACTTCTCTGGGCCTTGTGGTGACTTCTCTCTGCTGCCAGCTCCATGCTGTGCGCCTCATGTCTGCTGTTTGCTCTGTGCATGCTCTGTCTGTGTGCATAGGGGGCGGCGCCAGCATCTCCTGTTTCTTATAGAGACTGTGTGCACCTTGCTAAGGTGTCCCTGGCCAATCGCCATGAGGCTTCCTGTATTTAAGACATCCCCACCCATTGGTGGGGGCCTGTGCAACTTACTTCCTCAGTCAGTTCTTAGCTGCTGAGGTGCCAGGCCTTGTCTCTGTGACTCTTGTGTTCCACCACCCAGGGGGGTGTTGTACCCTGGTCTGTTTTCTGTGTAGTCACCCAGCAGGGCTTCGTACCCTGGCCTATGTCTGCCACCCAGAGGGGCGTCCTACCCTGGCTTGTGTCCATGTCTCTGTGCCTTGTCTCATTCGTGACTCTGTCTTAGTCTAGTCCTGTTCCCGTGTCCGTTTATATCCCTGTCTTGGTTTGCTTTTTCTGCTGTGCGTACTCTGTGTCTTGCTTTGCTCTGCTTTCGGCTCCGCTCTCTGCGACCTTGCTTTGCTCCTTGCTTTGCATTCTGGTACCTCGCTCTGCACTCTGTGGTTTTGCTCTGCACTCTGTGCCTTGCTCTGCACTCTGACTTTGCTCTGCTCTCAGCTCTGCACTCTGTGGCTTTGCTCTCAGCTCAGCTCTCTGTAGCCTTGCTCTGCACTTTGCTCTGCACTCTGCGGCTCTGCTCAGCTCTCGCTCTGCGGCTCCGTGTCTTGTGGTTATACTTTGCTCCACTCCTTGCGGTTCTACCTGGCTCCGCTCCTTGCGGTTCTACTTCTCCCGCTCTTGGCTCCGCCTCCTGCATTTCTGCACTTGGCTCTGTCTCCAGTTCTTGGCTCCGCCTCCTATGTTATGCACTTGGTTCCGCCTTCAGCTCTTGGCTCCGCCTCCTGCGTTTCTGTTCCTGGCTCTAGCTCCTGTGCTTTCGCTCTGCATCCGCTCTTGCGGACTTTCTCCAACTATTCTTAAGTCCTCCTGTCTGGGTTCTTACCTGTTTTTACATACCTGCCTGCAGACCGGTCCCTACTGGTTCTTCCAGTGTACCAGTCTTGTCCGCCTGTCCTGCCAGAGAGCCAGCCGTACCTGCCTGCCTACCAGAGAGCCAGCCGTGCCCGCCTGTCTGCCAGAGTGCCAGCCGTGCCCGCTTGCCTGTCTATGTTCTGTTCCCCGGTGGGATCAGCAGCCACAGCCAGACACCACCCTGGAGTGGTACCTGGTAGCTTCCTATTGCACAAGTCTGACCTCACCATCAGAGGCTCCAGCGAACACCTAGGAAGCTACTTAGTTACGCCCCTTCCAGGGAAATTTGGTCTGTGGTCCAGTGGGGCCACACCCCCGCACGCCCGCGCTAACCAGTCTGGGCGCGAGCGTGACATGCTCGAGTCGCGATGGCTGCATGTCTCGCGGCGTTTCGACAGCCGCAACATATGCAGGGATTACCTGGATGTTGGACAATCTCAGCGTGTGTTGTGGCTGTCTAACATCTGCGAAACATGCAGCCACGGGGACTTGAGCATAGTTTTCGAGCACACCAAAGATCCTCTATTAGCACACGAGCGTGCTCGGATAACACCTTTATTACTTTCCACAGATATAATCTGATGGAGCATGCCATGATATGAAATCAATGGTATACAGAGGTAATATAAGGGCCCCGTGAACTAGAATTGGAGCTCTCTTGTGATAGGATAGCATGGCTGAACATATGCTTAATACATACAGAACACGTCCACCAAATACATTACTAAACTATAAAACAAACGGAACAAACAAACATTGATGAAGGTGTAACATAAAAATGCTATATTTTAAATGCAATTGCATCTGCACAGAGAAGGCCGCCTGTTACCAAGATTTGTCCATGGGGTTTTATCTTCAGTCCGGAGCTTTATTCTATATTGGCTAAGTTGGAGTCTTATATCCAGTGAAGTCAATGTAAATTAATATCTCCAAGTCCTTAGTCTTCTGATCTTTACTACACTTCTGTCAAATAACCAAATGTAACTCATGCATCAAGGGTAAATCAATTTCTACACGTTTCTTTTGTAATTTGTGAAATCATAATGTTCTATTGATCAGGTGTAAACTTCAGCTAATTATTAAAGCCTGCCTCATCAAGTGAGGCAAAAATTATCGACTTCTATTTATGTTATAGGGGTTGTCTTGTGATCACTCTTCAGGATTGCACCACTCTACTGCCTCACCGCCTCTTGATTGTCAGAGACGGGGCACTCTGGAAGCTAGACAGTTTGGTCCGTCAGCCTGGCTGCGCCTATGGCCCAAACTTTCCGCTCTCCAATAAGGTAGTGTAGAGGCAGCACTGGCTCGGCAGCATAATGAGGGTGCAGTGTCTCTGAAGCTGGCTGGATCCAGCAATCCAAGGCAGCATCTGCAAGCAAAGAACTTGTAGGTGTGTGCTCCATGCCTGAGCACCACTGATAGACTAAGAATACTTTATATAAATTTTGAATGTTAGTGGCTCCACCCAAAACATCTGGTATACATAGCAAATAGACATATAGCCATCAGAACAACATAGCTTAAATCACCTAGACCACTGTTTCTCAACTCCCCAGTCCTCAAGACCCACCAACAGGTCATGTTTTCAGGATTTCCTTAGTATTGCACAGGTGATAATTTCATCACCTGGTCAAGCATTAATTCCATCACCAATGCAGTAGTAAGGAAATCCTGAAAACATGACCTGTTGGTGGGTCTTGAGGACTGGAGTTGAGAAACACTGACCGAGACCATAATACAAAAGTAATACAAAAACAATAATAGGCTCTGCAATTATCAATCATCATTTTTACAACTTGTTCCTTCATATTGGCATAAAGAGCTTTTTAGTCCTTCAAGTTCCAAGGTCCAAGTTTGCAATCTCTTCAGCAAGTAAAGTTACGCCTCTAAGTGGTTTCTTGCATGATATATCAGTGTGGTATAGAGATGTTCGGTGTTCAATACCGGTCAGTAACTGTTCGGGCCTTAACGCCGAACAGTGCAGTGTTCGGGGTAAGTTTGTGGTGGCGCAGAGGAGAGAGGGAGAGGCAAAAAGAGAGAGAGAAAGAGAGAGAAAAAGAAATACCATAATTTTATGTATGTTCTATGCAGTTTGGGGATCCATTATTTTCAAATGGGTTTGGGGATTGTTGTGGTACCTGAACCAAACTTTCTAAAAATTTCTGGTCAGGTACCAGAATCCAAACTTCAACTGGTCTGCCCATTTCTAGTGTAGTACCAGCATAAACCATACCTACACAAAATATGGCATAAATTATTATTATTATTTAATTATATAGCACCATTAATTCCATGGTGCTGTACATGAGAAAGGGTTTACGTGCACATACATAAATAGCATGTAAACACTCAAAACAACAAAGCTCATCACTCCTGGACAGCCAACACCGATGCCGGGACCGGTTGATTTATAAGGGGAAAAAATAACTAACAATTACCAGTCTTTGTTGCTAATGAAAATGGGTCTACTTACTATACCATAGTTATTTGAGTCAAGAAAAATACACCATCAACTCTAAACCAATAGGGACAAAAAACTAAAAACTAATGAGGCAGATTTATTAAAACTGTCTAATTTTTAGGCAGTGTAAAAGTGCCAGTGGCTCATGGTAGATGGTAAATTTAGTTTAGCATTAGACTGTCTCTGTTTCTACCACTTCTTAGTTAGTTAACTTTGTGGAAGAAATTTGGCCAAGTGCAAAAGCAAGGTCAATAGTTGGATGTGCTTAATATGGAATAAAATAACCGGACACACAGAGTCTAAAACTCTATGGAACACTTTTGGCATGAACTAGAGCTATAAATGTCAGCATGGCCGACTTGTCCAACATCAGGGTGAATTGGAGAAAATACCTAAAGACATATTCCAAATCATACAGAAATCCTTCTAAGGAGAATTCTAGCTACAAAGAGGGAACTAATTCCATGTAATTTCCCATGCATTTAGAATAGGATGTCATAAAAGTTCCTGTAGATGTAATGCGTAGGTGTCACAATACTTATGTGCATATACTGTACTAGATGGTGGCCCGATTCTAGCGCATTGGGTGTTCTAGAATATGCATGTCCACGTAGTATATTGCATAGCCCACGTAGTATATTGCCCAGCCACGTAGTATATTGCCCAGCCACGTAGTATATTGCCCAGTCACGTAGTATATTGCCCAGTCACATAGTATATTGCCCAGTCACGTAGTATATTGCCCAGTCACGTAGTATATTGCCCAGCCACGTAGTATATTGCCCAGCCACGTAGTATATTGTCCAGCCACGTAGTATATTGTCCAGTCACGTAGTATATTGCCCAGCCACATAGTATATTGCCCACTTACGTAGTATATTGCCCAGCCACGTAGTATATTGCCCAGCCACATAGTATATTGCCCAGTCACATAGTATTTTGCCCAGCCACATAGTATATTGCTCAGTTACGTAGTATATTGCCTAGTGACGTAGTATATTGCCCAGCCACGTAGTATATTGCCCAATTACGTAGTATATTGCCCAGTGACGTAGTATACAGCACAGAGCCATGAAGTATATTGCACAGCGACGTAGTATACAGCACAGAGCCACGTAGTATATTGCCCAGCCACGTAGTATATTGGCCAGTCACGTAGTATATTGCCCAGCTACGTAGTATATTGCCCAGCCACGTATGTCACAGGTTAAAAATAAAAAATAAACATACTCACCTTCCAAGGGCCCCTTGTAGTTCGGTCACATGACCGTGACGTCATGGCAGGTCCTTCTTGCGCAGGCGCGCAGGGCCTGTGATGAAGTCGCGGTCACATGACCGTGACGTCATGGCAGGTCGTTCTCGCGCAGGGCCTGTGATGACGTCGCGGTCACATGACCGTGACGTCATGGCAGGTCCTTCTCCCATACCATCCTTGCCACCGGAACCTGCCGCTTGCATGGAGCTGTCACCGGAGCATCGCGAAAGGTGAGGATATAATAATTTTTTATTTTTTAAATTATTTTTAACATTAGATGTTTTTACTATTGACGCTGCATAAGCAGCGTCAATAATGAAAACTTGGTCACACAGGGTTAATAGCGGCGGTAACGGAGTGAGTTACCCATAACGCGGTCCGTTACCGCCAGCATTAACCCTGAGTGAGCGGTGAGTGGAGGGGAGTACGCGGGCGCCAGGCACTGACTGCGGGGAGTAAGGAGCGGCCATTTTCTTCCGGACTGTGCCCGTCGCTGATTGGTCGTGGCTGTTTTGCCGCGACCAATCAGCGACTTGGATTCCATGACAGACAGAGGCCTCAACCAATGAATATCCGTGACAGAAAGGACAGACAGACGGAAGTGACCCGTAGACAATTATATAGTAGATTTGCGCTGCAGGCATGGATTTAATTTTATTGACTTTCACGTATTCCAAAATGTACCAAATTTTCTAGGACATATTCATTTCTTAATACTTTTGATACAAACCACTCCAATGCACTTTTTTAAACTTTTTTTTTTTTTAAATCTTAATAAATGTGCCTGTGCCTGTATTGTCCAACCATTATATTTTACAAGTCATTAAACAAATAAATTAATTGAAAGCATCTATATATACAATTGTCTAAGGTCCACTTCTGTCTGTTTGTCTGTCTGTAACGGAAATCCCACGTCGCTGATTGGTTGCGGCCGGCTGGGCGTGACCAATCAGCGACTGGCACAGTCTGGCCGCGAATTGACCCCTCCCTACTCCCCTCCAGTCAGTGCCCCCTCCATACTCCCCTCCAGTCAGTGCCCACATAGCGTTTTAGCAATCCATTAAACGGACTGTGTTACACCGCGGCATAAAAAGTGTGACGAACTTTTTAATATTGATGCTGCCTATACAGCATCAATAGTAAAAACATATAATGTTAAAAATGATAATAATGAAAAAAATCATTATATTCTCACCTTCTGGCGGCCACGGCAGCCTTTCCCGCTCCTTGCGACGCTCCGGTCCCAAGAATGCATTGCAGCAATGACCCCAGATGACGTAACAGTCTCGCGAGACTGCTACATCATCACGGGTTATTGCCACAAGGCAGTACTGGGAATGGAGCGTCGCGAGGAGCATCGCTAAAGGCCTGGGCTGGATCCGGGGGCCGCCGGAAGGTGAGTATATAACTATTTTTTATTTTAATTCTTTTTTAAACAGGGATATGGTGCCCACATTGCTATATACTACGTGGGCTGTGTTATATTCTACGTGGGCTGTTATACACTGCGCGGGCTGTGCTATATACTGTGTGGGCTGTTATATACTACGTCACTGTGCTATATACTACATGGGCTGTGCTATATACTACGTGGTTGTGCATTATACTACGTGGCTGTGCTATATACTACGTGGCTGTGTTATATACTACATGGGCTGTGTTATATACTGCATGGGCTATGCTATATGCTATGTGGGCTGTGCTATATACTACGTGGCTGTGCAATATACTACGTGGCTGTGCTATATACTACATGGCTGTGTTATATACTATGTAGGCTGTGTTATATACTGCATGGGCTGTGCTATATACTACGTGGGCTGTTATGTACTGCGTGGGCTGTGTTATATACTTCATGGGCTGTGCTATATACTACGTGGGCTGTGTTATATACTGCGTGGGCTGTGTTATATTCTGCGTGGGCTGTGTTAAATACTGCGTCTACGTGGGTTGTGCAATATACGTGGCTGTGCTATATACTACGTGGCTGTGTTATATACTACGTGGGCTGTGCTATATACTACATGGGCTGTGTTACATACTGTGTGGGCTGTGCTATATACTACGTGGCTGTGCAATATACTATGTGGCTGTGCAATATACTACGTGGCTGTGCTATATACTTCGTGGCTGTGCAATATACGTGGCTGTGCAATATACTACACGGCTGTGCTATATACTACGTGACTGTGCTATATACTACATGGCTGTGTTATATACTACATAGCTGTGCTATATACTACGTGGCTGTGCTATATACCACATGGCTGTGCTATATACTACGTGGGCTGTGTTATATGCTATGCGGGCTGTGAGACTCTTTCGCCTGGAGCCGGCCCTGGCTTCACTGATTGGTCACGCCCGGCCGGCCGCTAACAATCAGCGACAGATGCAGTCCGGCCGCGAATTGGCGCGGGATTTGAACCACGCTTCGCTAATTGGTCGCGCTCGGCTGGCCGAATCCTGTGTATTCATTGCATTATTCTGAAATCTTCATAAATAAACTACATACATATTCTAGAATACCCGATGCTTTAGAATCGGGCCACCATCTAGTATGAAAATAATCTTGTGATAATGCAGCCACATATTTGATGTAGTGCATCCAACCTCATACATGCAGTCCAGTATATTTCTAACTTTTTTTTTTTTTTTTTACTGTTCCAAGGTGCTGTATATGTGGTTTACATACAAATGCAAATGTAAATTACAATGAATAAACTAACAATTACAGTCTATAGGATAATGGGGAAGGACACAATAGGTTAGAGGGATGAGGCAGCTCTGGTGGTGGTGAGGTGGCCGCAGGGTTATTGCATGCTGGGATCTTTCTTGAAGAGATGGGTTTTCAAGTTCCGTCCGAAAGTTCCGAATATAGTGGATAATCAGACGAGTTGGGGCACAGAAGTTCAGTGGATGGGGGATACTTGGAGAAGTCATGGAGGCAATTGGGTGAGGAATATACAAGTGTGGAAGAGAGAAGGAGGTCTTGGGAGGACTGGAGATTACATGTGGGAAGATTTCAGGAGATTAGTTCAGAGATCTAATTGATTGCCAAGAAGAGCAGAGAGAGAAGGTGGAGCCTCTGGATGACCACTGACAGAAAAGAGCCTGTGAAAAAGGTATTAGTTTTAATCCTGTCCAGTATCAAGTGGTAGAAGTCTTGAACCCAAAAAGCAGAGTTTAGCAAAATAAGTCTACACTTAGTAACTGTACTTGAAGCAGGACCAGGATTTTATTTTTAGCTGGAGATCCTCTGTAAGCAGGCTGCAGGGCTCCAAACCACTTTTTGACTTGTGCATCTAATCAGATATTTTAACACACTGCAGAAACCATTTATTTGTAATGGGGGATAAAATGTTTCCGCCCAGAGCACATTCAGTAGTCCACATTAAACTGTCATTAGTGCACTCAGTACTACAAAAGGGTGCCCAGAAATATGTCAGTGCTATAGTTTAGCACAAGGACGGCCTGACTCATAAACATGTCATGGATTTTTGTAAGCTTTCTTTCTATTAAACTGATCAGTCAAGAAGGATTCATGCACTTAAAAATAGTTCATTTCCTTAAAGAGAACCTGTCTACAGAACTAAAAGCATAGCAACTTTTACTTTTCTGAAGTGCTTTAGAAATAAGCGACATCTAAACCTGACTAAACTCACCATTTGTCATTGAACATTTTTAGTTTCAAACTCAGATTTATCTTTCTGCTGAATTTCCTGCTCATTCATTTTCTATTACTATATGAAGATGGATCCTGTCACAAAAGATCAAAACTATAGTTTGTTATCATGGGCAGGAATCATCAGTGGTGCATTATCGTATTTGACTGTGGTGATTTATGTCTTCTGCTATCAGGGATATAAATTTAAATTCATATTTCGATAAAACGGTGCTCATGTGCAGACCGCTCCGTGACCTCCAGGGGGAGAGAAATAAAGCCATAATTCTGCACAAGGCACTATGCAAACAAGGCAATCTAAAATGGCTATTTTGCGCAAAGGTCATGCCAATATTAATGGCAGACAGCCTCAACAATGAATTATACTGAGGATATTCTAACTTCTCCAGAGTGCAAAGGTCTGCTGCTCCATGACAGATTTACAGCCTGCTGCCCTGTTTGGAATTGGACACTCTTTCCACACATATATCATGAAAGGTGTTAACAGAATTCCCCTGGTCCGAGGATCTGTTGATGAATATGATATAACACGTGTTAAACTGTGAAGCATGCGTTGAATGATAGGCGAGCACAGAGAAGAGATGGTTGCTATGTATTAAAAGGCTTGGTACAGGAAAGATATATATCTTGGTACCGTGTTAGCCAGTAGATAGAAAAATATTTAGAATTGAGAGTCCTCAGTGGTTGATACCTTTTAATGTCTAACTGAAAAGATGGTAACAAATTGTAAGCTTTCGAGACTACATACGTCTCTTCATCAGGCAAAGACTAAAACAAATTCTGAAGAATCACATATTTATGCACAACAAAGTATAGAAAAAAAAAAAGGGGAAAGAAAAAACCATGGATAAGCCAGGTGACATGAAGCAGAACTACCATGGGTGATGAACAGTTACGTCCATAAATATTGGGCCAGCTCTTAGATAAGGATTGTTTTATTGTCCTGTGATTAGGGTCTCTGTTGTGATGACCCCACATGGTCTGAGGGGCAAGTTCCTTAGTTGATGTAAAAAGACATAAATCCATGCGACACATTCATTCCGTTAGTGAGAGTGTCAAAGGTCGTCATCAGTTTATATTCCCAGACTCTTATGTCTTTCTGCCATTTGAAGTTACCTTTAAGCACAAGTAATTTCATGTCCATAATGTTATGATCCGGGAGACAGAAATGTATTGCCACAGGTATATCCATTCTTTTTCTCTTATTGTATGGCGATGAGAGTTCATCCTTGTTCTCAGTTTCTGCCCTGCCTCCCCCACATACAGACCCCCAGTTGGACATTTAGTACAAATAATTAGGTGCACAACATTAGAAGTGACGCAGCTGAAAGTACCTGGTATCTTGTAGTCCTGATGTGAATTGGGGATCTTTATCTTGTCCGTGGTCATTATAAATGGACAGGTTTTACATTTTTTCTGGTTGCAAGGAAAGGTACCTGCAGCTGTTGGAGAGGACAGGGAGCTCTTGACAATGATGCTTCTTAGATTTGGGGGCTGCCTAAAACACAGTAGGGGGTCTGGAAAAATGGATTGTAAGCGGGCATCTTTTTGCAGTAAAGGTTGTAATTTCCGTGCAGCTCCCCTTAGCACCTCCAGATTTGGATTGTAGGTAACCACTAGAGGTACCCGGTTATTTTCTTCTTTAGTTTTGTAATGTAGCAGGTGATTCCTTGATATTCTGGTGGCTCTTGTGATCTGATTTTCAATTGTTCTTGGATGGTAGCCCTGATTTAAAAAGGTCTTTCTGAGGCAACCAAGGTGCTCATCCCTATCCATTGGGTTGGAACATATATGATTGTATCTGATGGATTGGCTGTAGACAATAGATTTTTATGTGTTTTGGATGGAAACTGTCCCATTTAAGGTATGTTGGACGGTCGATTGGCTTCTGATACAGAGATGTCTCTATTTTATTGTTTTGCAGCTTAATGATGGTGTCCAAAAAGTTAATTTCAGTGCAGGAGTAGTTGAGTGTCAAGTTGATGGTAGGATGAAATTGATTAAACTGTTCATGGAACGTCTTTAGCTGTGGCTCAGACTCCGTCCAGATGATTAAAATGTCATCAATGTAGCGGTAGTACGCCAGAGGCCTGATGGGACATGAGGACAAAAAGTCACTTTCAAGCTTGGCCATGAAAAGATTTGCATACTGTGGGGCCATTTTACTTCCCATTGCTGTGCCAGTCTCCTGTAGATAGATCTTCTTGTCAAACTCAAAGTAATTGTGGGTGAATTTTATAAGTTTCACCACAGAATCTGCATCGGTCCCTGTGTTTTCCAGGAAGAATTTGCAGGCATTTATTCCATCCTGGTGTGGGATATTGGAGTACAAAGATTCCACATCCATGGTGGCCAGGACGGTTCCTTCTGGTAGAGGACCTATTGCTGATAGTTTATTCAATAGGTCAGTTGTGTCCTGAATGAAGCTGGGTGTATCTTTTACCAGGGGTTTAAGAATACCCTCTACACATCCAGATACCTGCTCAGTAAGGGTGCCCACACATGAAATAATTGGTCTTCCTGGGTTTCCAGGATTGTGGATTTTGGGAAGCATGTAGAATGTCCCTGTTCTTGGACTTTCTGGTATCAGGTCATTGGTTCTTATGGATTCGTCGGGCAGACAAGATACCAACTTGTTTAGTTCCTTGTAATAATCCTGTGTAGGATCTGACTCCAATTTTTTTGTAGTAGCGTGTGTCCAAATGCAGCATCAATAGTAAAACGATCTAATGTTAAAAATAATAATAATAAAAAAAAAGGTTATTCTCACCCTCCGACATGGCGTCCTGTCCTCGGCAGTGCAAGCGGCAGGTTCCGGTGCTAGGGATGCTATGCAAGAAGGACCTTCCATGACGTCACGGTCATGTGACCGCGACGTCATCACAGGTCCTGCGCTCATCCAACCCTGGGGCCGGTAGCTGCCGCGTGCACCGCACACAGGCGACAGGACTACAAGGGGTCCCTCGGAAGGTGAGTATATGTTTATTTTTTATTTTAACTCTTTTTTAACCTGTTACATATGTGTCTGGGCAATAAACTACGTGACTGGCCAATATACTACGTGTCTGTGCTGTACACTACGTGGCTCTGTGCTGTATACTACGTCGATGTGCAATATACTATGTCGCTGGGCAATATACTACGTGACTGGGCAATATACTACGTGACTGGGCAATATACTACGTGGCTGGGCAATATACTACGTGACTGAGCAATATACTACGTGAATGGGCAATATACTACGTGACTGGGCAATATACTACGTGACTGGGCAATATACTACGTGACTGGGCAATATACTACGTGGCTGGGCAATATACTACGTGACTGGGCAACATACTACATGGCTGGGCAATATACTACGTGGTTGGGCAATATACTACGTGGCTGGGCAATATACTACGTGACTGGGCAACATACTTCATGGCTGGGCAATATACTACGTGGTTGGGCAATATACTACGTGGTTGGGCAATATACTACGTGGCTGGGCAATATACTACGTGGGCTGTGCAATATTCTACGTGGACATGCATATTCTAGAATACCCGATGCGTTAGAATCGGGCCACCATCTAGTGTGATATAACAGCTTCACGTGAGCCCCAGGAACACGAGTACTGAACTAACTGGAATGGCATCGGCATGGGAGGTGAGTATGAGATTTTCTATTTTAATGGGGCCACATATGGCAAATGAGAAGGGGCTGTCCAAGTATTGGATGCCACATAGGTTTTACTACCTATACTTACCCTTATGGCTATACCTTAGTGCTTTTAGTCTCTGTGGCGATACTGACTCCACATAATCCACATGGTTATACTTGGAACTTGTATACTTCTATATACCCCCTTGATAATGTTGATGTGCCACATACAAGTATACTACTAGGGCATATTGCGGAGTTTCTTTTCTTGAAAATATTAATTTTGCAATACACCTGCCATACTTTACCTGCCCTTGCATCTGCACTTTTTGGCACTTTTTCTTGACATACAATTTGACCTACTGTGTGTAGCAACCACACACAGCTTGTGAATCCCAGCCCCGCAGTGTGTTATGCATTATGCACAGTGCGGCAGGGCTGTGGAGTCGGTAAGCCACAGTTGTAATTCCGACTCCTGGATTTTATCAGGTTCCGACTCCGGCTCCAACTCCAGCTCCGACTCCTTCATAAATGGCCAATTCGTAACAATAAATTTACTGTTGTAAAATATTAACATCGTGCTTATTCAGTTTCTCACCATCATATAAGTAATCAGACCACTTAGAGCAAAAACTATATTTATTAGAATACATTTAGAATATAGCAAATAACTTTTATAAACTTTTCTAAACTCTTGTAAGTAAATATGCAATAAACACTGTTATGCAGTTAATAAGATGAAATCTATAAATATGTCCTCAGAAAAAAGTATTGCCTCTGTCAGATCCTCCTTCATGGATGCCCTCAAATCTGATCTAATTATTTTGAGAGCAGAGAACAACCTTTTTACACTAACTTGGGTTGGTGGCAAAGCAGTAACCACTCGGGCAACATCTCTGACAATGTCAGGATACAGAGGAATCGCTTGTTACACTGTTATTTTTGATGAACGGTCAAATTTCTCAATTTCTTTTAGTGCACATTTCATACATTGTACAGTAAGTAGGGGGGTTGGGGCAGCATGAGGTTAACCAAGTATAAGATTAGATAAGGGCAGTGGAGAACAGTGACACACAAGAAGTAAAGGTACCTTCACACATAACGATATCGTTAACAATATCGTTGCAACGTCACGCTTTTTGTGACGTAGCAACGATCCCGCTAACGATCTCTTTATGTGTGACAGCGACCAACGATCAGGCCCCTGCTGGGAGATCGTTGGTCGTTGGGGAATGATCAGGACCTTTTTTTGGACGCTGATCACCCGCTGTCATCGCTGGATCAGCGTGTGTGACGCCGATCCAGCGATGTGTTCACTTATAACCAGGGTAAACATCGGGTTACTAAGCTCAGGGCAGCGCTTAGCAACCCGATATTTACCCTGGTTACCATTGTAAAAGTTTTAAAAAAAACAGTACATACTCACATTCCGATGTCTGTCATGTCCCCCGGCGTCAGCTTCCCTGCATACTGTCAGCGCCGGCCGTAAAGCAGAGCACAGCGGTGACGTCACCGCTGTGCTCTGCTTTACGACCCGAGCTGACAGTCAGTGCGGGAAGCTGACGCCGGGGGACGTGACAGACATCGGAATGTGAATATGTAGTGTTTTTTTTTTTTAACTTTTACAATGGTAACCAGGGTAAATATCGGGTCACTAAGCGCGGCCCTGCACTTAGTAACCCGATGTTTACCCTGGTTACCCGGGTGCTGCAGGGGGACTTCGGCATCATTGAAGACAGTTTCAACGATGCCGAAGTCATTCCCCTGATCGTTGGTCGCTGGAGAGAGCTGTCTGTGTGACAGCTCCCCAGCGACCACACAACGACTTACCAACGATCAGGGCCAGGTCGTATCGCTGGTCGTGATCGTTGGTAAGTCGTTTAGTGTAATGGTACCTTAAGAAATGTCTCTATCTCCAGCAGAACTGCTTATCACTGTTGTTCATAGTTTGATAGGACATATATATTTGAGTAACATTTATAAAATTCATATGAAAGTTCAATTATGAAATATTAATACATTTTTTTTAAAGCTGGAGTCGGAGTCGGTACATTTCTACCGACTCCAACTCCAATCAAAACTAACTCCGACTCCGACTCCACGACTCCGACTCCACAGCCCTGCAGTGCGGGGCTGGGATTCACAAGCTGGGTGGCCGCACACGCGCAGTCTGCGAGACTGCATCTGAGGTCAGATGGGCAGCGCTCACTGCGCCTGCCCCAGGCAGAACAAAACAGCGCAGGCACCGGATTTGATTTGAAAACAGGGCGGTGCCCGGCGCCGAAGGAGCCTTGAGTGATGGCAGTGTGGCGTGTGCAGCAGGGGGGTTAAGACCTGCCTCCACGACTAAAGACAGGTATTTTTGCGAAATTATAAAACGCTTTATTTCTGCTTTGACTGCACCAATAACTAAAATAGCCACCTTGTCAGAATGCAGCATTACTGCTGCACAAGGTGGCTCTTTTAGTTTCTAACGGCTGGAGGGGGTGACAGAGTCCCTTTAAGGCTGGATCTGCTTCTAAAATTAAGTCAGGAAAAAAAATTGAAATAGCTTTTGTCAGATCTAAAAAAACTACTTTCAATTTGCGTAAAAAAACCACTGTGAAATCATTGCATGTGAACACAGCCTAAGGGTGCTTTCACATTGTTTTTTCGGGCTTAGGTCAGGACCCCCTGCTACGTTGGATTTGGACATATGCGCCGATGGGGTCATAGACTATAATGGTGCCGGCTGAGCGAATATGCGCCTGAGTGTGTACGCCTACTGGAGGCGGACACTATGACATAGTACACTGTGTGTGTCCACCTCCAGTAAGCATATATGCACAACAGAGTGCATGTTCGCTCTGTCAGCACCATTACAGTCTATGTCCCCATCTGTGCATATGTCTGTATCCCGTTTTGTGGAGTGGTTTGGACATACTGTAAACCCTGACAGGACCATCAAACAGGTGCCTGAATGCAATGTGAAAGCACCCCAAGTGTTCAGGCACTAAGTATCAGACTACTATACTACTACTCTATACTACTAGGAACAAAGTCATAGCAAGGTTTTGTTCACAGCTACTTTGTGGTTTCCATTTTATGATGGAATCCATGACAAACTCCTCTGACTTACCACACAGTCACTTAGGCTCGGCCAAGGTGCCCAAAAATTTAATGGCAAAATTAGCATTACATTCATGGGGATTTTCAGCAGAATACTTTATTGCTAAAATGATTTGTACACAAGAAGCATATTACTAGATCTTCAAGGTGATTGCAAACACATAGAGATGGATGAAGGACTTTAGACTATGAGAATGGGGTGGTAGCAATTCTATTGTACTGAAATATGAAGAGAAGGTTATCGTGTGCATGCTGATACCTGCTGATT